>NW_020950792.1:13271354-13459531 GCF_900497805.2 Vombatus ursinus
TCTATCTATCTATCTATCTATCTATCTATCTATCTATCTATCTATCTTCTGAGTCCCAAACACATTGGTATGGGTCTCTCTCTTCATTTATGGAAATCAATGCCCCAAGTCTGCATGACAGCCAATGATGCAGATTTGGAGAGAATCAGAGTGAGGTGAACTCCACTCTCTTCAGGGGTCTTGAGTCTCTTCATTCTCTTTGGAGTCTCTTCATTTAAGGTTCTTTTGACTTCTAGCTTCAAGATGGATGATGCACACCTCAGTTCAGATTGCTGAAGGGAGAATAATACTCTGGGGAAATGCTGACATGAGATGGACTAACATGTCCCTATCCCCAGCTTGCTACAGTAAAGCCTTTGAGGAATTTCCCCTTGGGTGAAATCTGAGACTCTCTCTATTGACCTTATTTACTTTGCTCCCAATGGGAGAACTCCTTTTGGTGTTGTCTGGTATATATTCACCTATATGTACTTTTTCTGATTTGAGTTTTGTTATCAATTTGAGTAAATTATTTCTTTGTCATTTACTTTCTATGTGTATTCATTGTGGTATTGATCTTTGGTCAAAAAGGAGTCAAATTTGGAGTATATCTTGAGTATTCTTTCCTCCATTAATGACTAGTGATCAGAAATAAGCTTCAATCTGAAAATTATATATGATAGGTGAATAATATTTAAGGGAGCAAATAGGTATAATTCTAGTTCAGGTGTCCCTCTTTCCAAGGGAAACAGAGTGGCCTGTATCTTCCCTCTACTTCTTGCTCCCCCAACTGCCAGGAATTAAAATACACCTTGGAGAAGAGGTAGAAGAGGCTAGATATTCAAGACTCACAACATGCCTATACTATATTTGCAGGATTCGTCTCCCTATGCATATATATGCATATATTATGTGATGGGCTGTCTTAAATTCTACTTACATTAAAGAATCTTAAATCATGACTATATCTGTGTGTATACACAGACACACATACACACAATGACAAAAATCAACTGCAGCTACTAACTAGGCATTATGAAATGAATTACAGCAGTCACAATTTAGCTGTCCCTGAAACACAGCTGCAGAGGAACAGAAGAAAGAATTACAATGTCAAGTGTGAAGAGCACCTAGTAATATAGTTTAGTTAGAACAGAGGAGTCCAGATTTAGGAATAATATGAAATAAGGCTAAGAAGTCATAATAGAGCCTGATTATCAATGAATTTGGCTACAGAATTTGTTTTTCATCCCACAAACAGTAGGGCACCATTGAAGCTTTGATTAGAGAAATAATGTGGTTATACTGAAGCTTTGGAAAGTTTATTTTAGCAGTTGTATGGAATTTAGTTACAACCAACAGTACACTTAGGTTGAAGTTCTTTATTTACATTACTTTGCTAAATAATATTTACAGGAAAACATATCTAGAGGGGAGAGGGATGCCAGAGGCCATCCCATCCAACGTCATTATTTTACACCTGAGGAAACTGAACCTGAGAGTGTCAGTGATTTGACTAAGGTTACACTGGTAGCAAACATCAGAGCTAAGACTTGATCCCAGGTCTTCTTATTCCAGAGCAAGAGTTCTTTACATTTTACAAGATTAATTACTATTTAACTTAACATTGTTTTTCCCCTATGGCTAAGTAGAAAATAAACCTCATCTTATTTTAGGTTTTTGTTAGTGTCATAATCTTTTAATTGTCAACCTATGTTCAAGTTTATCATTTTAAGGTTTTGCTATTGTACTTTAGAGAATCACAAAATCTTTCAAAGAATTAAGGATCCCTCAATCATGTTCTTTTTCATGAAAAGTTTTCTAATTGTCCTAACCAGGTGTGGTTGCTGTCTAACAAAAGCCCCATGAAATGTAATTGGTATGTCATTTATGACATTTTAAATATTGCAATGTGGCTTAGTATTATTTGTATAAGTATATTTGTCCTGATATCCCTTCTTATGTATATATTTCTTGAGGACATAGATCATAACTTTTATCTTGAAATCCAACACAGTGCTCATGTCTTACACATAGTAAATGATTAATAAATACTTGTGAACAAGAACTATTTTCCTAATTTGTAAAATGCTAATAACATTACTGTCTACTTAACAGGGTTACTTTTCATGGGATAAAATGAAGCCCAACATTTCAATTACTTCACATCTTTCTTGTAATTATAATTGTTATTTTTATCCTTTGATATCAAAGAAAGACAAGTAGTTTTGAAGTCAGAGAACATGGGTTCAAATGCTGATAACTATATGTGTGATCTTAGACAAATGATTTTCTCTCTCTTGGCCTCAGTTTCCTTATCAGTATTAGAAGGATGTTGCAATAGATGGCCCTATATATTTTTTTCTTTTCTCTTCTTTCTATTATCTATGATTCTTGCTAGTAGAGACAATCCAGTCCAAGCCTCATGTTATACAAATGAGGCACCTGAAATTCAGAAAAGTGCAATGATTGGCTCAAGACCACATAGCTAGTTAGTTTCAATCTGGATAAAAAATGATCTCCCGATTGCCTAATTCACTGTTCTTTATTCTATATTACAAGGAATAATCTGGAGATGTTATAGAGTTTATTTAAGACTTTCTAGCTCATTTATTGCAAGAACTGAAATCATAACCTATATTTCTTAAGTCTTAGTCCACAGTACTTATAGCTTGCATAAAGCTTTGAAAGGCTTTAACTGCATCTTTAATTTAATTATTTCCCATTATACTCTATTTGTTCCTCTGTCCTGCTAAAGTCAGGGAAGGAAGATTCCTGTGTATTTTTTTTTTCTGGGTAGTATATACTCTCTAAAAAATTCATAAGAAGTAGTTAAAGGGTTTCACAAGTAGAAGATTTGGGTTCAAATATTAGCTCCATTAAATATAAGTTTTGTGATCATGGACAGTAATAAAATATTTTAATGCTCCATTCAACTCCAAAATATAAGTTGCAGACAAATAGTTAATTCAATATCTTTGGAAGGAATTGAAATTCCAGGAATTCTAACTAAGAAAGAAAGACAGAGAAAGACAGACATACACAGAGAGATGGAGAGAGACAGAGAGACCTTTCTAATAAGCTTCTGTTTCTGTATTCTATCATTTTTACAGCAGGAGAAGAGAGAGAAAGATCACACTATTCAGCTCTCCTTTCAGCAATTGTATAAATTGTCTAATGATTTGTTGTTGTTGTTGTTGTTTCCAAATGAAAAATCAAAAAAATTCTGGAAATTGTTTCAGTACCACTCACTCTTCTCTCCTTTGAAGAAGTTCAGTATTTGAATTTCCTTGCATAGATTTGATGCAGATTATACCTTAATACATATTTTACATATTGTAGATCCTTAATGAGCAGGCTTTTTTAAAATTCTAGTAGTTTGACTAAAGGATTCATATGCCAGAATTCAATAAAGCAAACATATATTTATTGATTAATAACATTTATTTAGCCCACAAATTGATGTACCTAGCTTTCTGAGAAAGGATGATTTCTTTTATATTCTTGTCTTTACTCTTTGATCCCTGCCCATATGCACACATACCTTCTATCCTTCAACTCAATTCATAAAATCTTAGGAAAAGATAATAATAATAGTAATTGTTATTTACACCAATATTTTTCTGAAACATGAGTTATCCCTTTCCAACATCTCTAAAAAAAAGTTCAGCAAGTGGCTAAACTCCCCCATTTATGGGAAACTCATTGAAAAGGAGAGGGATGTAAATCTTTTATAGGTCTTTGTATCCATCAGACCATTCCATGTTTAGATTCCTACAGTTGTTAGAAAATTATTCCTTATATTGTGACAAAATTTGTCTCCCAATACAGTCTGTCTTTGAACTTTAATTCCATTATTTTGGGTCAAATAAAAATTAACCAAAGTTTACCTTTCCTCTTCTAAATCACTTGATAATTCTTCAAGTATTTGGTGACATACAGTCCATCTCCAGGTAGTCTTCCCTTTTCAAGGACCAAAATCTGTAATTCTTTCAGATAAATCTTGTGTGTTTCAAGTTCCTTAGCCTTCTCAGAAATGGTCATAACACTTCATATATACACTTCATTTGTGTTGTCTTTTTTGTCAGCTGTCATTTATGCTTTGCTTAATTTCACTTCCTATCCTTGGACATTTTCTCATCACTTCCTCCAAACACAATGTTCTGGCTTGCATAATACCCTCCCTTTCTTCACTCCAATTCTATATTCATGAGAAAATCAACTCTACCATTGTTCTGGCCCCAGTCATCATTCCTGTAACTTTCCAGACTGAAAAATATGTCCCTTTCAGACCACTGCTTTTTTATGTGTATTATCTTCTATTAGAATGTAAATTCCCTTCAGGTCGTGACTATATTTACTTTTTTATGCGTGTTCTCAGAGCCTAGTTTAGGTCTTAGCACATAGTTAAGTATTTAATAAATTATTTTTCATTCATTCATTCCTTTATTCATATGTGGTCTGACCAGGACAATACACAGTAATCGTAGAGTACCCTACTGATATAACTTAAGTACACATTAACACATTTTTATTTTGACTTCTAAGTTACATCTAGATTTAAATTGAGCCTGAAGTACAACAGTGCACATGTGTCTTTTTCACATGAACTTTTAACTAGCCATGTCTGCCATGAATGGCACATCCAAATGTAAAACCATATCTATCATTAATGAATATCTTATTATTATATTCAGGCCATTATTTCTACTTAATGACTTCTTTTTGGACTTTTATTCTGTCACGGAGAAACAACAACAAAGACCAATGCCTCCCACATGTTTCTGATTTAAAAATAAGTGTAGCAGTTTTTCTTAGGTGTAAAATACAACAGCATGTCTACTAATTCAAGTGGCATAGAATGTGAGGATGAAAAGTATGAAATAAAAGCCTTCAAATAAAAGGCATATTGCTATTATTAATACTTATCATTAGCACCTTCAAAATTATGCTTAGCTTTCCAAGGTGATTATTCTAAAACACAACATACATTTCTCTTTCTATCTTATTTTTATTAAAATATTTCCTTTTTATATAACTTTTCATTTCCAAATGTCCCTCTAACCTCCCATTTTCTTTTTCTTTTCTTTTTTTTTTTGTGAGGCAATCAGGGTTAAGTGACTTGCCCAAGGTCACCCAGCTATTGGGTATCATGTGTCTGAGGCCAGATTTGAACTCAGGTCCTCTTGAGTCCAGGGCCAGTGTTCTATCCACTGTGACACCTACCTGCCACATAACTTCCCATTTTCAAGAAGCCATTCTGTGTGACAAAGATTTTGAAAGAAATGGAAAAAAAGTAGATTAACACATCAACTATATTAATGCCATATTTGATGCCCATAGGTCCTGACTTGTATGAGGTGGGGAAGGCAATTCATTTTCTAAATTCTTCTCTGTGGCCAAAATTAATCATTATAATTATATATATATATATATATATATATATATATATATATATATATATATGTTGCTGTTGTTGTTGTTAGCAGAGGTATTTTTCCATCCACATTTTCGTAGTTATTCTTCTTGTCCTGTTTCTACTTATTTCACTGTATAGCACTTCATATGATTCTTCATTACTTTTCTGAATTCTTCATACTGGTCATTTCTTATTTTGCACTGTTGATTCATTATATGCCTGTTCCATTTTTTCTTTAATCATTCCCTAAATTATGTTTATCTAGTTTGGTTCTAGTTATTTGCTACCACAACAAAAAGTCTTTCTAGGAATAGTAATAGCCCACATTTTAATACACAAATTCTAGTATGTTGAAATAATATTCTGCCTTGAAATCCCTTAAAAAATTATAGTTAAAGTGAGGAAAGATCTCAGGGATTGAGTGACATATGATCTTTATTCTTCAGAAGATGAATTCAGTACATGGACCTGAGATAGAAAGAGACAAGATTTTATATATATAGGAAACTCTCTACTATGTGGTGTAGTTCAAAGAAGATTGGGGCAGTTATGTGATATAGAATGATTAAGCCAGAAAACAATTTAGCTCCCAGAATCCAAAATTTGAATGAATAAATAACGTATCAGTTATGTAACTATTAAAATTACACTAAAAAGATGATAGTGGGATTATGTGAATGAGGATACAGATCTCATTTTAGCTGGAATAGATTCTATCTCTTTTCCTTTTGCAGTGATGTAGTCTAGCCCCAAATACACATCCTTTAACAAGAGAGGAAGGAGAAGCACAATTACTTAGAGCCTAGAGAAGGCTAAACATCTCATTTAGTAGAAGAGACCCAAAGTACATAGTTTAATCTTACAAAAAAGAAATAGCATGTGCCTGCTTATAGACACTTTGTCCCCACTATAGAAGTTCTCTTGTCAGAAAACAAAGCAAATGCCAGCCAGTACTCAACTCTGAACTCACTTACCTCTGTTCTGTACAGGTGTTCAGTACAGGTGATGATAGAGAGATTATGAAACAGTGTAGATGTCTAATACAATGCTTCTGCCTCAGAAGGCAATTGGACGATGATTAAGAAGGCCAACAATGCAGTTTGGGGAGAAGGTCAGCTCCCAAGCAAATAGAAAAGAAAAGAAAGAGATATATAATAAAACAAGCAAAAATGTGCTTAGAATGCAGAAAAGTTCCCAACTCAATGAAGGAATATATATCTATTACATAAAATGAAAGAGATACTCACAATGAAAAATAAAGCAAGGAATCTAAAAATATGGGATAAACATATATAATGCAAGATACAAGAAATTCTGGAGTAGAAGAAGAAAAAATAAAATGGGTGGATTATTAAAATGTGAATTAGGACTTAAATTAGAATGGAAACTAGAGATTTCAAAAATTAATAAGAAAAACAAAATGGTGAGTAATTTAAATCATATAACCAATAACATTTTCATTAAAATTGAAGGTCTAAAAAAGATAATGCATAATGTGACTCAAAAATTATAGACCTCAAAAAAAAAACTGGATCAATTAAGAATAATAAGAACATAAGTCAAAGAACAAAGAAGTCAGTGGAAGCTGAAATGAGGAGAAACTAGGCTTGAAGTAAGTGAAAATGGGTATTCTCTTTTTTTCTTCAATGAGATTGCTGCAGATTTTGATATTCTCAGATTAGCACAGTGAACTTTATCTTCAAAATCTGTCACTTTCCTAGAATTATGTAATTTCAAGTGATAGATTTTGAAGATAAAGTTCACTGAGGTAATCTGACATTTACAAGTTTGTCAGAGAAAAAATAATGAAATAATAAGCCTGACTAACATACTATAGGAAATAATTTAATAAAATTATCTTGAAAATTTAAATAAAAAACCAAGTTATTGGTAGAATCGTCATATCACTGACAGAGAAATTTCAAGCACTAATCAGTAAGGAATATAATGATTAAAATTTAGTACCTTATGGTCAAACAGAAAATATTTAACCAAGTGAGAAAATTATCTTTGACTAACTAGTAAAATCCAACTGAGCAACTCAATGTTACTTTATTTTAAAAAAATGATGTATTAAGATATTCCAAAAAGGTAAAGTGATAGGGATGTATTCCAGAGTAATATGTCCTGAAAAGTAAAACCTATTAATTAATGAAAATAAAACACTTTCAATAACATAAAATTTACTCAGAAGAATTCAACAAAAAGTAAATTATTCCTCAAGTAGAAACTTTAAGAGGCAGAAACACAAGAAAGGTAAGTAATTATAGTTATGCAGAAAAGTATAAATACTTAGATTAATGCTCTTATTATACTATTGCTATACTAGTGTATTGGTTCATAGAGGGGGAAAAAACTTTCACTAAAAGGGGAAAAAATGAGACAGTAAAGAGTGATCATTAAAGGGCAGTCTCAGCAAGCAAATTTGTCCTAGGAATAAAGAAAAAGTATTCACTTGACCTGCATGGAAAAATGTGGGTGGACAGGGCAAAACACTGGAGGAAAGAAATACGAGGTGGGAGAATAAGAATCTAATCCTAAGTGGATAATATTATGTGTATATGGTGTGTACACCCACAACACACATATATATGAATATATATATACACATATACATATGTGTATAATACACATATGTATAGGTATGTATACACATATGTATGTAAGATAGATAGATAGATAGACATGTGAGAAGAAGCTTGTTTATAGCTTTTTGGTTAACTGTGTACTGGTTTATTACATCTGCATAGGCTGAGTTTCTCTCAGTGCAGTTTTTCAATCTGCCTTTGTGTTCTTTTAACAGAAATTTCAAAAATGTACCAAATCCCCACCCCCACCTGGACCCTTAAATAAACAACTGAACAAAACAAAACCATTAAAAAACAGTTATATATAGTGTTTTCAGCATGTGTAGAAATTTGGTAATTGAATCAGTTTACTTTGTGGGTGCTTTTCAGCTTTGTTGGTGATCAGTACTTCGTTTGGAATGAGCATCAACCTGATTTTTTTTTTCCTTTTAAAAAAAATTGCTGAGGACATAGATAACAATCCTATAATCCTAAAGACCTTAGGTCTTGAAAGATGACAATTGTTAGTTGTGACATATTACTGGGGAAATGGATACTTTTTTTAAAAAATTCCTCTTTTACTTTTCTATCCCCACTGACTGCCTTTTTTAAAAAAAGTGTTTATTAGAATATAAATTATAATCCTTATGGGAAGATATTTGTAACACCATATTAAGGTAAATTAGGTCATTTGCTACTTAGGAACTGTTTCCTTTGGAAAGAAACAAATAGTGTCTACAACTCAGAGGTAGGATTGAGAAATTTATTCCTGTAACAATGAACATAAACTTTCATTTGACTTGAATTCATGTGTTATGAAGTACACTTTCTCACAAAGCATTGAAGTCTCTAATATCTGTTAAATTCAGAGTATATATGTTACCTGAATATCATGGTGCTCATATGAATGGAATAAATGGTTGGTTGATTTTACAATTTTAATTTTTATATTTATATAAAAGATTTGGAAGAATAAACTCAAGAATAACATTTGCATGTTTTACTACATTGACATGTCATAGGAAAACATTTGTTTCCATTTTACATTAGTGAGGAGGTTGCTACTTATCAAATTCTAGGTTAATGTTAGAAGCTACTGATCATGAATTTCAATGGCAATGTAGCAAAGCAGAACAAGTTCTTGGAGCCATGGAACCAAAGACTGAGACCTGGTTCTGAAACTCACTTGCAATGTAACCTTCTGGAATTCATTTAAACCTCTGTACTTCAGTTCTCTCATGTGTAAAACAGAAATGAAAAGACTTGCAGTATCAATCACACAAGATTGCTATGGGCAAAGTGCTTTGTAAACATTGAAGTGCATTATAAATGGGAACTCACTACTCCAGGCCTTAAACTAACTGAAAATTCACCAAATTTCAGAGTAGTGAGTGTGCCTTTTTAATCATCTAGTGATTCCTAAGAGCTCGTGATGGATAGTTTTATTTGATCCTGATCTTATGAAAGTTTCTTTTTGATCTGATGTAAATCCAACACTGTACAGCATATGATTCAAATCCTATGGCTTGTAAATATTTGGTTCCTTTTTAGTATTAATCATGGTTTCCTTTCTATTTTACCTCTTCTAAGACCAAGCCAGTAACATTTGGAGAAACTATCCATATATTTGTACCGAGTCTGAAGAACTCCTGAGGGGCAGGAGGAACAGCTATGATATCCTTTTCTAAGAGTTTCTTCAACTCAAGATGGCTGCTGTCATACCTGTGCTATAGGCCATCCATGGGGGAAATTTCTGGTACCAAATGCACCAAATTTGTCAATTACTGTATATTTTACTCAGTAAACTAGGAGGTGGGACATGGCTGTGGTTGGTAAGCCCACTTTGAGGATGGTGAATGGGTGTGGGACAGGTAATAACCCACAAACTATGAGATAGAATATGAGTGCCATGAGGGCAGGAACTCATTTTGTCTTTTACTTTCTAGTGCCCAGTGCAATTCCTGACACATAATAAATATTCAATAAATGCTTTTGGATTTGGACTGTAGGCTAGTTCCTCCACTGGAAATGATTTATGGTAGGAAAAGAAGAGAAGAGGAGTTTTGGAAGAGCCACCATGGACACCCGAAGGAAGTCAAACAGGGAATAATTAAAGGATTGCTGGGCACCATGGAAAAATTCACTTGAGATCAGTTAAGATAAATTTGTAGTAGTCTCATTTGGTGTTGTTGTTGTTGTTGTTTTTTGCTTTTGAGGTTAAAATTTTTCTCCCCTTTCCTCCCCACCACCCTCCCCAAGAAAGCACACAATCTGATATAGGCTCTACATTTATGTTCATATTAAACATATTTTCACATTAGTGATGTTGTAAGTAAAAATTAAAACCAATAGGAGGAACCATCAGAAAGAGGAAACAAAACTCAACAGAAGAGAAAAAAAATAATTCAACTTCCATAATTCTTTCTTTGATTGTGGATAGCATTTTCCATCACAAGGCCTCTGGAGATGTCTTAGATCCTTGTATTGCTGGGAAAGGGTTAAGTTTATCAATATTAGTCATCACACAACATGACTGTTATTGTGTACAACGTTCTCTTGGTTCTGTTCACTTCACTCAGCATCAGTCCATACAAGTCTTTCCAGGTTTTTCTGAAGTCAACCTGTTCGTCATTTCTTATAGCACAATAGTATTCCATCACATTCATACATCACAACTTGGTCAGCCATTCCCCAGTTGATGGGCATCCTCTCATTTTCCACTTCTTTGCCACCACAAAAAGAGCTGCTATGAATATTTTTGTACGTGTAGGTCCTTTTCCCATTTGTATGATGTCTTTGGGATATAGCCCTAGAAGACCTATTGCTGGGTCAAAGGGTATGCACATTTTTATAGCCCTTTGGGCATAGTTCCAAATTGCTCTCCAAAATGGTTGGATCATTTCACAACTCCACCAACAATGCACTAGTGTTCCAATTTTCCCACATCTTCTCCAACATTTATGATTTTCCTGTTTTGACATGTTGCCCAATCTGATAGGTGTGATGTGATACCTCAAGAATTGTTTTGATTTGCATTTCTCTAATCAATAGTGATTTAGAGCATTTTTTTCATATGACTATGGATGGCTTTAATTTCTTCATCTGAGAACTGTCTGTTCATATCCTTTGACCACTTGTCAATTGGGGAATGGCTTGTATTCTTATAAATTTGACTTAATTCTCTATATATTTTAGAAATGAGGCCCTTATCAGAGAGACTCGTTGTAAAAATTCTTTCCCAATTTTCTACCTTCTTTCTAATTTTAGTTGCATTGGCTTTGTTTATGCAAAAACTTTTTATTTTAATGTAATCAAAATTATCCATTTTGCTTTTTGTAATGTTCTCTATCTCCTGTTTGGTCATGGATTCTTCTGTTCTCCATAGATCTGATAGGTAAACTATTCCTTGCTCTCCCACTTTGCTGATAGTATCAGCCTTTATATCTAAATCATGAACCCATTTTGACTTTATTTTGGTATATGGTGTGAGATTTTGGTCTATGCCTAGTTTCTGCCATACTCTTTTCCAGTTTTCCCAGCAGTTTTTTTTTCAAAGACTGGGTTTTTATCCCAGATGCTAGAGTCTTTGGGTTTATCAAATAATAGGTTACTATAGTCATTGACTACTGTGTGTTGCATATTTAACCTATTCCACTGATCCATCACTCTGTTTCTTAGCCAGTACCAAGCAGTTTTGTCGATTGCTGCTTCATAACATAATTTAATATCTGGAATGGCTAGGCCACCTTCCCCTGCATTTCTTTTCATTAGTTCCCTTAATATTCTGGACCTTTTATTCTTCCAAATGAATCTTGTTATTATTTTTTCTAACTCTGTAAAATAATTTTTTGGTAGTTTGATTGGTATGGCACTGAATAAGTAAATTAGCTTAGGTAGAATTGCATTATATTAGCTCGATCTACCCATGAGCAACTGATGTTTTTCCAACTATTTAGATCTGACTTTATTTGTGTAAAAAGTATTTTGTAATTGTGTTCATATAATTTCTGGTTTTGTTTCAGGAGGTAGACTCCTAAATATTTTATAATGTCTACAGTAACTTTAAATGGAACTTCTCTTTCTATCGCTTGCAATTGGGCTTTGTTGGTAACATATAGAAATGCCAATAATTTATGTGGGTTTATTTTATAGCCTGCAACTTTGCTAAAGTTGTTTATTATTTCAAGTAGTTTTTTACTTTATTCACTAGGATTCTCTAAGTATATCATCATGTCAACTGCAAAGAGTGATAGCTTTGTTTCTTCTTTGCCTATTCTAATGCTTTCAATTTTTTTCTTCTCTTATTGCTAAAGCTAACATTTCTAGTATGGCATTGAATAACAGTGTTGATAATGGTAGTTGATCCTTAGCTGCAATCCAAGTTCCTTTGCCTTATGGAATATCATGTTCTATGCCCTAAGTTCTTTTAATGTAGAAGCGGCAAGGTCCTGTGTAATCCTGACTGTGGTTCCATAATATTTAAATTATTTCTTTCTGGCTGCTTGCAGTATTTTCTCTTCAATCTGGTAATTTTGGAATTTGTCTATTATATTATATTCCTCGGCATTTTCTATTTGGAATATCTTTCAAGCTGGGAGTGGTGGATTCTTTTTTTTTTTTTTTTTGACTTAGAGGTTCATTTCTTTTTTTTCTTTTAATTAATAAATTTATTTATTTTTAGTTTTCAACATTTACTTCCAGAAGATTTTGAGTTCCAAATTTTCACCCTATCTTGCCCCTCCCCTGACCCCAAGATGGCATGCATTCTAAATACCCTTTCTGCTAGTCTGCCTTCCCTTTTATTTCTTCCCCCCCTCTCTTATCCCCTTCCCCTTCTATTTTCCTGTAGGGCAGGATAGATTTCTATAACCCATTTCCTGTATTTCTTATTTCCCAGTTGCATGTGAAAACATTTTGGTTAAACATGTTTTTAAAACTCTGGGTTCCAAATTTTCTCCCTTCCTCCCTCCCCACCCACCCTCATTGAAAAGGCAAGCAACTCAATATAGACTATACATGTGCAGTGATGCAAAACACTTCCATAGTATACATGCTGTGAAAAACTAACTCTATTTTGCTTAATCCTATCCTGCCTCCCCATTTATTCTATTCTTTCTTTTGACCCTGTCCCTCCTCAGAAGTATTTGCTTCTGATTACCCCCTTTCCCAATCTGCCTTCCTATCTATCATCCCCCTACTTTCTTGTCCCTCTACCCTCTTATTTTTCTGTAGGGTAAGATAGATTTCCATACCCTATTATGTATGTTATTCCCTCCTTAAGCGAAATCTTATGAGAAGAGGATACACTCATTCCCTCTCACATTCCCCCACTTCCCCTCCACTGTTAGAGCCTTTTCTTTTCTGTTTTCTTTTATGAGCTAATTTACCCCGCTCTACCTCTCCTTTTATCCTTCTCCTGGTATACTCCTCTCTCACCCCCTAATTTTATTCTGCAGATATGACCCCTTCATCTTCAACTCACCCTGTGCCCTCTATCTTTCTATCTATCTATCTATCTATATAGATAGATACATATAATATACATATATATACATATAACTTTTTCCTTCCAACTACCCTAATACTGAAAAAGGTCTCATGAGTTACAAATATCATCTTTCCATGTAGGAATGTAAACAGTTCAACCTTAATAAGTCTCTTATGATTTCTCTTTCCTGTTTACATCTTCATGTTCCACTTGAGTCTTGTATTAGAAAGTCAAATTTTCTATTCAGCTCTGGTCTTTTCATCAAGAATGCTTGAAAGTCCTCTAATTCACTGAACAACCATTTTTTACCCTGAAGAATTATACTCAGTTTTTCTGGGTAGGTGATTCTTGGTTGCAATCCTATCTCCTTTTCCCTCCAGAACATTATATTCCAAGCCCTGCAGTCTCTTAGTGTAGATGCTGCTAACTCTTGTGTTATCCTGATTGTGTTTCCACAATACTTGAATTGTTTCTTTCTGGCTGCTTGTAATATTTTCTCCTTGGCCTGGGAAATCTGGAATTTGGCTACAATATTCCTAGGAGTTTTCCTTTGGGGATCTCTTTCAAGAGGAGATCAGTAGATTCTTTCAATTTCTTTTTTGCCCTCTGGTTCTAAAATAGCAGGGCAGTTTTCCTTGATCATTTCTTGAAAGATGTCTACGTTCTTTTTGTGACTATGGATTTCAGATAGTCCACTAATTTTTAAATTCTTTCTCCTGGATCTATTTTCCAGGTCAATTGTTTTTCCAATTAGATATTTCCCATGGTTTCCTAATTTTTCATTCTTTTGGATTTGTTTTCCAGTGTCTTGATTTCTCATAAAGTCATTAGCTTCCAATTGCTCTATTCTAATTTTTAAGGAAGTATTTTCTTCAGTAATCTTTTGGACTTCCTTTTCCATTTGGCCAATTTTGCTTTTTAGTGCATTCTTCTCCTCATTGGCTTTTTGGACCTTTTTTGCCATTTGGGTTAGGCTACTTTTTAAGGTGTTATTTTCTTCAGTATTTTTTTGGATCTCCTTTAGCAAGCTGTTAACTTGCTTTTCCTGATTTTCTTGCATCACTCTCATTTCTCTTCCCAGTTTTTCCTCTACTTTTCTTACTTGTTTTTCAAAATCCCTTTTGAGCTCTTCTAAGGCCTGGGACTGATTCATATTTTTCTTGGAGGCTTGGATGTACGAGCTTTGACTTTGTTTTCTTCTTCTGGTTGTATGTTTTGATCTTCTTTGTTACCACAGTAAGATAATATAGTCTGACTCTTTTTGCACTGCTTGCTCATGATCCCAACCAATTACTTGAGTTTTAAACTCTTTGTTAACCTAAGAGTCTGCTTCCAATGTGAATAATGTACTGTCCCAAGCTTCAGGGGTTTGTACAACTGTTTTCAGAGATACTTCTAGGGACCTGAAAATTTTCAGTTCTTCCAAGGTGCTATGATAAGTGCTGAGGTGTTTCCTCTACACCACCACAACAAGCTCCACCATGTCAGCACTCCTCCTCACCCCAGGACCACCCCTCAGAACTGTGACCCAGATCCAAGCATGGGCAAAGCAAGATATTCCTGCCTCAGCACTAGCAAAGAGATCCTTGCAATTCCCCTCTGATCAGCCACTCGATTCCCCCTCAGTCTGTGGACAGGAAGCTCAGGAGGCAGCCGCTGCCCTGGAGGTGGCTGAGACTTAGCTTTTTCTCTCACTGCAGTCACAGACTTTTCCCACTGACCTTCTAAGTTGTCTTTGGCATTGGTGGGTTGAGAAGTCTGGAAACTGCCATAGCTGCCCACGATTCAGTCCTCTGAGGCCTGCTCCAGGCTCACTGTGGCCTATGTGCCCACAACAAACTGCAATCCTCTCCCTGCCCAGTGAGATATACCTTTTTGATCAACCATCCAGGTTGTCTTTGGCAGGAAATTTGTTTTATTCTGTTTTTTTTGTGGGTTCTGCTGTTTTAGAATTTGTTTAGAGTCATTTTTATGGGTATTTGGAGGGGTTTTGAGGGAGAGTTTAAGCAAGTCACTGCTTTCCCTCTGCCATCATGGCTCTGCCCCGGGGTGGATTCTTTTTATGGTTATTTTACCTTCTGGTTCTAGGACTTCAGAGCAGTTTTTCTTTTTTTGATTTCCTGAAAGATACTGTCCAGGCTCTTTTTTTCATCATGATTTTCAGGAAGGCCAATAATATTTAAATTGTCTCTCCTGGATCAACTTTCCAGGTCAGTTGTTTTACCCATGCGGTATTTTATGTTTTCATCTATTTTTTCATTTTTTTTTGTTTCTGTTTGACTGATTCTTACTCTCTCATAGAGTCATTAGTTTCCATTTGTCTAATTCTAATTTTTAACATATTCTTTTCTTCTGTTAGGTTTTGTACTTTCTTCTCCAATTGGCGAGTTGTAGTTTTAAGGTATTTGTTTTCTCCTGTGTACTCCAATTGTGTTTTTTAGGGACTTGCTTTCTTCAGTGTACTTTTTTTTTTTTTCCAATTGGCCAATTGTATTTTTTAAGGACTCCTTTGCCTCTCTCATTTGACTTTTTAAATCCTTCTTGAGCTCTTCTAAGAAGGTTTTTTGGGCTTTGGGCCAGTTCATATTCCTTTTTGATGTTGCAAATGTGGGCTTGTTGACAATGTTTTCCTCTTCAGAATTTCTGTCTTGATCTTCACTCTTCTCATAATACGAGTCTGTGATATGTTTCCTTTTACTCATGGTGTTTCTTTATTCCTTGGCCTTTAAAGAGATTAAGCTCTCCTGCTGGGGAGCAGAGGGCACTGACCCAAGCTTCTTGTGTTGGGAGCATAGGTCTTGGTCACTGGCTTTGTGTGCTGGGGCCTCTTATGTTGGCAATTGGAGGCTGTAGGGTTCTGCCAGCTTACCTGGTGTTGGGCTGGAATCAGCAAGGCTGGGACTTTCAGGCAATTGTAGGTTGCCTGCTTTTCCTTTCCTTTAGCTTTCTTCAGCTCTTTTTAGATGGGTGCTGCAGGGTGTTTATCTGCCTGGGGCCCCTTGCAGTGCTGCCTCCCTTAGTTCTGCTGAGGTACTGGGAGGCTTCTTTGTTTTAAAGTGCTGAGGCACCTGGTGGTTTCCTGAGCTGGTTTCCACGGGTTTCCTTGTCCTCACTGAGGTACTTGGAAGTCCAGCTGTTGGTGTTTGCCTGCTAGACCACCTGGGCTTCAGGATCTCCTCCTGGTTGGCAGCTGGAGGCTGTAGGGTTCTCACAGCTTACCTGGTATTGGACTAGAATCAGCAAGGCTGGATCTTTTGGGCAACTCTAGGTTGCTTTCTCCAACTCCTTTCAGATGAATGCTGCAGGGTACTTATTCACCTGGGGCCCTTTGCAGTGCTGCTTCCATTATTTTTGCTGAGGCATTGGGAGATCCATTTGCTGTAGAATGCTGAGGCACTAGAATTTCCTCCTGGTGTGCTAAAGTGGGTCTTTCCAGTAGCTGACTAGGATGCCTCTCTTTCCATACTGCTCCCCTTCCCCCAGGGTAAAAGGGGCCTTTCCTGATAATCCCTCTATCTACCTGGGCTACTGCACTGCTGCTCCCTGTCTTTCTTCTGGTTCAGCTGTTCCAGGGTTTTTTCTGAGGTGATATTTTACGTGCTTTTAGAGGTTGATAGGGGAGGGTGAGAGCGACTACCTATTTTACTCCACCATCTTGGCTCCCAGAAGCGGAAGTCCTAATTTGTAGTCTTCTCATTTGGAATGACTGTATGCCTTCCCTCATTTGTAAATTGAAACATTCAAGTATCAGTGGAGAAGCTATACTAGAGTGACAAAGATTGAAGGTTAGAAGACAGGGAATAGCTGAAGTTGTTATGAAGTTGCTATATTTTTAAGATGGAATGAAAGAAAGTAATAACACAGGAGAGATAATTAGAAGAGAAGGGAGGGACAGTTTAACTGCAGATCATGATGACAATGAACAATGAGTTGAACAAGAGTAGGGCAAAGTTAGAAAGATAAAAAATTTGTTTAAAAAGTGAGATTTTAGAATTCTGAATCATTAATATAGAGCATTTCCAAATATTGATGAAATTAAGGGAAAATTAATTAATCTCTGGCTCTCAGTTTCCTCCTTTATAAAAAAAGAAGATTCTACTAAATTGATATCTAAGGTTCTTTCTGCACTCAATCCTAGGTTTTGAGGAAAGTGCTAGTGATTAACATATGGGGAAAGAAGCTATATAAATTCTTCCACATTTTCACATGTGTCATTATCCCCACCCAGCCAATGAAATGAAGGGTATAGTAGTGTAGACACTGTAAGTGATGTTATTTAACCTCTATTTGCCTCAGTTTCCTCAGCTATAAGGATGGAGATGATAAAAATAGTATCTACCTCACAGGGTTTTTGTGAGGAGCAAATTAAATAATATTTTTAAACGCTTAGCATGGTCCTGGGTACATGGTAACTGCTTAATAAATACTTGTTCCATTCCTCCTTCCTCTCTGACCAGGAATACAAATCTAAAGAAAAAATGTATAAATATATACATAGATGTGCAAATATATACATACACATGTATCCATATGTATATATATGATATTTGCATATATTTAGAGAGAGAGGAAAAAAAGCAAATAGGATATAAACATCTAATGATGTAGGGATTCATGTGGGATGAATTAAAGTGGTACAATTTTATCTTCTCATGTCTTTGGAGTTAATTATATTTTGCATTACTTCCTCCCTCTAGGTTTATAGGGCAAAAGTTCTATCTTTTATTTCAGAACAATTCATCAAGAATGTCCTTGTAAAAGAGGAACAAGATAACTTTGATTTCCTTATAAGCATTATCCTTAGTTGTATCTTATAAATATGATATCACTTTTAAAAATGAATCTTAGAGGGAATTTCCTTTCATAAGCATAAGCTGGGAAATGTTTAAAAAAACAGGATTCTCTGCATGTCATCCATTTTAATTTGTTGTTTATTTAAATAGTTTTATATATAAAATTATTTTCAAATGTTAAGATATAATTATCAATTATGATAAAGATCCTTTTAAAATTTAAATATATCTTGGAAAATAGAATCTTCTTTTTTTGACAATTTTAAATATAAAACATAAACAGAGTGATATTTTATATTTTTCTCTATTTCAATTTGACAGAAACTTATTCTTTCTTTGACCTTTGACTTCTAGACTCATTTTAAAGAGGTTGAATAATTTTTTTTGTTTTTGTTTTTGTTTTTGTTTTTTCTTACAGATAGCTGTCATGCTCTGTTTCATTTTCCATGATACTTAATTATCAGTCTAAATGTCTAAGTCATGCTGTCATAAACAGTAGGAGCTATGGATCAGAGCTGTTATCTTTCAAGAGTTCCAGAGGGTACACTGTTGTGATATAGGAGCTAGGAGTGAAGATTCAGGCTGAACATTAATGGTTTTTTAATGAGATTCTACAGATTGTCATTATGAAAATCATGAATTTTGAATACATGAAATTCTTGTGTTTTTTTCTATCTTATAAACAGCTAATAAGCTAATTAGTTGAAAAACTCATATACAACTCAGTGATTCCATTTATCTCCTACCAACTCTATACAAAATGAAGGGATTTATTATATCTTTGAAATCATTTGGTTCCATCCACTTATTTTATAGATGAGAAAACTGAATAACAGATGGGAAAAATGAATTTCCCAAAATTGCATAATGATTGATTGAGCTAATTTTTGGACTCATGTCTACTTATTCCAATTCTACTGCTTTTTATATTGTATAATTCTACATTCTATTAAAAAATTATTAACAATTTAAAGCTTCTAAGTCAGGGAGGGCCCATAGGGATAGTAAATCTTCTAGTCAGACCTCAACCCCATCAAACATTATTTCAGGTGCAAAGCAAAGGTTAAGGCTAATGGAGCTGGTTATTAGATGCTGCTGGGTCTAACAACATATTGTCAACATTGATTACTTCTGAACACTTAATGTTTGGCATCTCATGCTCTTCATTCCTAGGTGCCTTTCTGTCTTGACTCAAACTTCCCACTTCTGACATGCCTTTAATGACTTCTTATCTTCCCTTTCTCATGATTTGCCCCTTTGGGATGTAGGAATAATTTTAATTGACAGATTTTACCTGGTCTTTCTGTAGCAGCATTTTGAAGTCACTTCTCACTGCTCAAAGATAGGTAATTGAAAGGCCTTAAGCCTTTGAGCAATTTGCTCAACCTTCTGCTATTACCCTCCCCCCTCCATTCATCTCTCCATTTTCCCACTGTCAAGCAAAGTGCTGCAAATAATCCATTATATACTGGGTTCTCTTTGAACCTGACAATAGCAGGAAGTCTGGGAAAGAAGGATAATTGGCAGTCTCTTAGTTTTAGCAATTTTGATCCCACTAGTTTATTCATTCAGCATTATCTATCTTCAACCACTAATTCCATCTATCCATGAATGTTCAAATGATGGAAAAGAGAGCACACTAGTACACAATAAGAATTTTATCTTGCATGTAGCTATTATGAGACTATATTGGGCATAGTGTCTTTAAAGTTCAGAATTCTTGGCACTGGAAGAAACAAAAAGCATTTTTCTTGAATACTCTTACAAATAATCTTTTTACCGATACGTTCTGTAGGATCCCTGATATAGTGTTTCATCTTTTTGGCCCATATAATCATTTCTAGAATATTTCAAGTAAAATTCAGTTGTATTTTATCTGTAAATATTCCTAAATAACCAATCTTTGAGGGGGCTTGTTTTTGGACTTCCCCTTTCTAACCTGCTGTTCTTTTTCAAACTATTGCTGATAGCTGAACTTTGCTCCCTTTTTGCTTCTGTGTCTTATGATGCCTTAGTATCCTTGAAAATGTAACTGATGTGTCTTATCCTTCTGGAAATATTTTATAATCCCTTTAGTTGTTTGTGATTGTTTCCTCCATCTCAAATTGTATTAGAGCAACTAGAAGGTGTGGTGGATAGAGTGCTGGAGCTGGAGTCAGACCTTGGGCAAGTCACTTAATAATTTTTGCCTCACTTTCCTTATCTCTAAAATGGGGATAACAATAGCACCTACCTCTCAGGGTTGTTGTGAGGATCAAAATAAATAACAATTGTAAAGTCCTTTGGATTGTGGTTGGTACATAGTACCAAGCTATATAAATGTTAACTATCATTTTATCTATAATATCACCATATAGGATCACTTCATCTCTGTGACTCTTCCTCTGATTTGCTGGTTCCTCCTAAAGACTGAATTTTAAGGAAAGTGAACAAACTAGCTATCTATGTTCACTCTTTTATTCCTGTCCAAGCTCCACTCCTAACTCTTTAGATTCCTTTCTCCACCACCTCTTCCATCTCTCCTCACCTGGTTTCTATATTATCTTCTTTGATTATAATATAAACTCCTCAAAGGTAAGATATGTCTTTCATTTTTCTTGTATTTACATTCTCAGTAGTTAGTAGAGTGATTGGTACATAGAAAGTGGTACATAAATTCTTTTGACTTGATAAGACTTATTTACATATACCATGCTGCTAATGAAATGTGAGATTCTTGAGGTCAGGGACTTTTATTCTGAATCTGAAGTCAAAATCCTGTTAGAAGACCTTGCTTATAGTAGGATCTTGGTAAATACTTTGTGCATTATTTTGGATCAAACTTTTATTCATCTAAACTTTAAACCACATATTCATTATATTCTACTTTTAGTTGCCTTTTGCTTCCACGAATTCTGAAGACCTACTAAATATTTTAACTTAGTCACTTAAGGGGATCTTGAAAAAAAATCTTGCTATTTCTACCTTGGGTAGTATAAACTATATGGTAAGAAGTAGAATAATTAGGACTTACTTAGCAGAAATGAATATAATAATGAATAACCATAAAGTCATAGAATCATGGAATCTGAGAATTAGATGGACCTTTCCAGGAGTCTAGGCTATTTCTTTCCCCCAAATATGAAGATATTGATTACTGCTATAATCAGTTTTATGGTTCCAGTGGAAACTTTGCTAATAACCAGTTTTGTGACTATGGAGAAGCTGAATCTTCATATTTTCATCTGAAAATGAAGAAGTTGGCAAGATGATTTCTGAAGACTCTGCCTGCTTTAAGGTTCTATTTCTTTGCTGGCCTATCAGTTTAATTCTCTTCTCATGACAATATGTAAGTCTTTGATAAAATAATTTAGCATAGCAGTATAATTTCTAAGTCTTTTTATATCTTTTAGACCACAGAATAAGCCTAGACAGACAGACATGAAAGGGGCACCTTTCGATTATAGAATTTTCCACTTGGAGTTTCTGTGTCTTCCTAGTTGACATTTTGTTTTCATGGTGTTCTTTACTTCGGTTTCCAGGAACTGGGTTTCTATTGTACTTAAATTCCTGAATTATAAGCCATTTAGTTATAAAATTTTTTGAATATTTAAAATATTTTGAAATAATAATTCTATAATTTTCTAGATTTAAAAAAAATAAAGGAACCTCTCTTTACCAAGTTTTTAATATTAAAATGTGGTCCTCAGTAATATATGATCATATGTACATTCTAAAAAGAAAGAATTGTAAATTGGACAATCTTAATTTCTTACAGGAAAACAAAACTTGGTTTAACTTGGATAAAAATGGAGTGAGAAGATCTGAGTGCAATTTTTTGCTCCACAACATATTAGCTATTTGCCCTTGGATAAATTGTTCAATCTTTGTAGATCTATCTCACCTTTTTTACATCAATAAATAATGGTTTTTGACTCAATTATGTCTAAAAACCATTATAGATCTAAAATGCTGTAGTTCTAATAGAGAATGATTTTCAAAAAAAGACAGCAATTTGAAAAGACACAAAAAAAGCAAATATAAAGAATACAAGGAAATATTTTCAAAGTCATGCAAGTTAATATTGCAGTAAATCTATGTGGAATTTTTTTCTTTTTTTTTCTGTCCCCTTCCAAGATTATAAACTGTGCATAATAATAGTCCTTTGAATCTTATAATTTGAGTTTAAACCCTTCTTACTGCTATCTTCTTTTTTCTTCTTCTTGTGAACTCTCAATAATATGTATTGAGTATGGGGTGTATTAGTCAGAATGGGCTATCACCTTCCCCTGTGTCTTACATAGAATCCTCAGTTTGAAAAGGTCAGGTACCTTGTTATTAACTGTGATTAATTTTAATTGATCTATTACCCATTCTATGTTCTACCTTTAAAATAATCATACCTTATATCTTATGGTTCTTTTTTTTCTTACCTTTGCTTTTAATGTTATTCCTCAGTATCACTAGAAGAAAGAACATGAAATAGCAAAGCAGATTGAATTTATCTTTGTAGGTAAGTGTTCCTGGCCTTTTGTGTTACCCACAGCTGATAAATATCCTTACAGCAAACACCAATTTTTCTCCCTATTCTACACCATGGATTTATTAATGAATAAAAAGCCCTGTACTAAGCAATGCTATCTACTCTTTCTCAATCCACAATGTTTACTCTATTCAAAACAACTTGAACCTATTTGATTTAGAAAATTTTTTTTTCCTCACAGTGGTAGTTTATTCTTTTTGTCCATTGCTAATGTAATATAATTAATGTGAGTATTTACTTTCAATAATTTTTTCTATTATACTGTATGACATGTCAGTAACTCTAATTTTTTTCGTGTTTTTAAAAAGAAATTTAACTTTAGAGATACTTAAATCCATAAAAGACACACCAGATAATTTCAAATATTTTGAAAGGTCTAGTGATCCTCATAAATACAAATTCATTTTCAAACTTTGATTATATTCTTCAATGCATTGTATAACCAGGCAGAAGAATGCTCTTAACATCTGAGCTAGGGGAAATACGGTAGTACTAAACTGTCACGTTTATAATTATTTTTAGTATTTTCCATATTTGATATTTTCTTATAAAGAATGCATACAAATTTCCATGAAAATTGAAACCACAAAGCTTATGAAAGAAAGTAAAGATGAAACATTTATGCCAGCCATTGAATAGAGGTATTAACTCCCAAACAAACCTGAGTGAATATTTTCCCATCATACCTATGATAAAAGTTAGTCTGTGACCTTTGGAATTAAGAGTATTAAAATAGATTTTGCTCTATGATAATAATGTCATGTATTTTTTTCTTCTTTTCCCAGAAAATTCTTCTATGACAAATGACATACCAATACTTTATGGAGTCTATTATTGTTGGAAAACACAATTTCTGCAATAATAAGAATGAAGAGAAATACTCTTTTTATTTTTACTTTTTAAATTTATAAATATCTTTGTTATTTTGGGTACCCCACACTATATATCCAAGGAACAAGATGTTTAATGGAGGCTTTCATTCAAGGGAAAGATTACAGGTGTTCTTTTTTCTTTTTCCTCAATACAAAGACAGTCAACTGAGGAGGGTATTCACTAGTCCAAGTGGTTTTGAATAATTGCACAACCCAAAATGGAGACACTAGAGAAAGGACTATTAAATAATATAATTCAAATTAATATGCACATCATTTTTTTTTCATTTCAAGTTCTACCACATTTGAAGATACAGAACTGGGAAATAGTACTTCAAAATGTCATTCCCAATTAAATACTTTGATCAGATCAATATCATATTATTTGGCTAAATAAGTAAATGATTATGATAAGTTACCATCAGCCTGCCTACATTGGAAGCAAAATATTGATTAGAGATCACTAAAAAGAATATGGAAAAATGAAAAAAGTCAAACACTTTCTTCAATGTTCAAAATAAGGAGTGAGAAATCTCTATATTTGAATTAAAAAAAAAGAAAAAATATTTAGAGCCAAGGGTAAATGAAGCATCTTGTTTTTTGTAGTGATAGTAGTAAATTTAATAGTAAGTGTTTAGTCTTCTTATTAGATGTTGCTAAGAATGTTGTGTCAAACCACAAAACTAATATGTTGTTTCAACCTGTAACAGAAATCTGAGTCCTGAATTACTTAGGGTAATTGGAATCATGTGATGATTACCCATCACCCTAATCAGGGAGTGGAATAAAGTAGTTCTAGCAGTTTTCATTTATATAACTATGTATATATGTGTGTGTGTGTGTGTATATATATATATATGTATGTATGTATGTATGTATGTATGTAAATATGTATATACGTATATATGTATGTATGTGTGTGTATGTGTATTTCATAAATCATATATATGGAATCTTCAATGGGCTGCACTTGCCACAGGTGGAACATTATCTCCATGGAAAGAAGGGAGACATAAATGATGGCAAGGTGCTCTTCAATACCTAGATTAGCAGTAGAGCCAGAACCATTAGCATGTTTTGTTTCCCAATGATGACAGCTAAATCCTTTTAAGCCAAATAATTATTTCTATACCCCCATACTTGTGGCAGGTCAGTCATTTTTACCATTCTGACCCCTGATTTTAGGTTATTTATTGGTAGCTCTTCTAAAAAAAACTGAAATAATCAGCACGATGGTGAAAAAGATTCACTGGTTCAAGCAAAGAGAAAAGTAAAGCAAGGATTTGATTCCCATGCTTCAGGGGTATCCATATGAGCCCAGTCCAGTGGCATGAGAGTTGTGCACAATTTATATATAACCCCATCAGTGGGAATATATGTCAAACCTCCTATGGTTACATTATAGGAATGGAAGAAAAAAGGTGGGAAGGGGGGTGGGAGAATTATAAAGATACATATAAGATTTTAAAGAAAGAGAGAGAAACAAAATTTTCTGGCTTCTTGGAAAATTTACCTTAACACCTTGAGGATCAGAAACAGTTAAAAAAAAAACTTTTCCCTGAATCCTGTCTCTCAGAGAAAAAAAAAGAAGCTTTATATTTTGTTGTTTGTTTGTTTGTTTGATTTCTTTTACGTAGAGTAAATGTACTCTCTCAGCCATGTCTATGTTCTGTGTTTATCATGAGGGAATAATTCCTTTTCCTCTGGTTTGATCAGCCAAAGCAAATGGGTTAGGGGGAATGGGTGGGGAAGAAATGTGAAATATAGTATGAAGGATGAAGTTTTTCAGCAGAAAGTTTCTAAGATTTCAAAGGATATATTTTTCTTTGCATTCTAATTCTCACTATCATGGAGTAGAGGCAATGTGGAGAATGAAAAGTGAGAGATAAAAGAGAATTAGATTACTTTTCTCTCCCCTTCTGTAAGGATATGCAGCATTGGAAATTAAGTCTGAATTTGAGTCATCTATGATTATGTCATATGTAATTTGTTTTACTGGATTTATTGCAGATGTATAAAAAAATTAATGGAAAAGAACCAATGGTACATTTGGAAAAATAGATGATCGTATTTTGCATAGAGAAGTATTAGGCAGATTTAGGCAGAAAAACACACTCATGTATTGCAGTATTGTAAAACTGTAAGTAAACAATGAAGACATTATAGTCTTGGTTTTGCATGGAAAATTTAAAGTAATTATTAAATAATCTCTAGGACAAAGAAAAAAGTATACAATTATATATCAAAGATAACACAACTCTTACAATATCAAAAAATCTATGAAATATAGCAGAAGTAGTATTCTAATACAAATTTTTGGTATTGAATGCCTAAATTTATTGATTTAACAACTTTATACTGCTTAGAAATGGATGCCACCCATGTACTTCCAGCTAGCATCAATTTTTTTTTTTTTTGGTATTATCTAAGTAACTCTGATGATGGCCAAAAGAAATGATGGAAAAGACAGTTGGTTGATCCATGGACATTTTTTTTTCTCTAACATAAATCTGTTTACTGAAAGATGCATTTTTTTTCTTTTAAATCAACTCTGGAAAAGATAATTCTTTCTACTTCCATTTTATTTCTTTCCATTCTTCATTCTCATAGTTCTCACAATGCTATTCATATGTGCTTGATTTATATTTATTGATTTCTTTTGCTGTCCCTCTCATTGTTCTAGCAGTTTTCATTTACATGAATATAGAAGGCTACACCAGGAAGACAGTAGCTATATTAATCTTAACCCTGAAGTTCTTCCAGAAACTTAGAGTAACCTGCAACAATTAATAACTGTTGATCCTTATTTTAGGGTTCAGACACCTTAGTGTTTATAAATTATCATTGCATTTTGAACCTCACAACAACCCTGAGAGGTATGTATGAGAAACAATATTATTCTCAACTCAATTAATGCAGCAATAAACCCATTTTTTTCTCCTGTCATATCTTTTTGTTTTGTTTTGTTTTGTTTTTGTTTTTGCCCTTTAATTTAGGCAGACTGTTTTAGTTTTCCCAAAGATGTTGGTGTTGAGGTTTAGAAGTTAAGGGTGCTGGGACCCTGAAACCACAATACACAGGTCCTGTCAGAAAAAAATTGACCCAAGCCTTCTTTCAGCCAAAGACAAGATTTATTAGAACATCCTCCATATTGGCCAGACTCTTAAGGAATCTAAGCATTTGTATCACTAATGCAAGGGGTCCAGATCTTAAGAATCTGAACCTGTGGCTAGATTGTAAGAATCTGAGCCTATATGTGAATTTCTAAAATGCAATATGAATAATTAATTTGTAGATCTTGTAGAAATTATACATCTGTAGAATTTGTATACAGATAGACAAAGACTCTTCTTCACACTCTTCTCCAAAGAGTGAGGAATATTATTTTATAGTGTTTGGGAAGGTGATTTATTAGGATATTTTCTTTTTTCCTCAGAGTAGCACCTCCTATAAAATTAAATTTACCCAAAGATCACTATCAGAAGTTTGAGAAATATGTTAATCCTCACTGATATTTTATTTGTGAACTTTGTTGTTTTAAGAATTCAGTAGGTCTTGGGCAGGACAAAATATCTTGAGATATATTTTGGTCTGTAGAAATTTATATGAATATGTGAAAAAAACAACACAGTACTTCTTTCCCCTTCTCCCATTATATTTTGGTTAGACCATATAACTTCATTATTTCTGAAAAAAAAAACTAGGCAAACTGTTGAGACTTTTTAATTTGGGAATACAAGTTAGAATTTTATCCCGGAATTGCCTTTTGAATTCATATTACAAAAGCATATATTCAGTTTTGAAGTTGATATTCTCAAATCTGTCTGTCTGAAAAATTTCTTCCAAAATGATCCTTTATTCCCCATATACTCATAGCCACTTTCCCTTTGCCAAATAAGAGAATGGCAATTTTATAGCAGCTGTTAATAGAGTTTCTTGAAAACGGTTAAGGCCATAAGAATTGTAAACTATCTGGAATGTCATAAAAAGTGCTAAAATATAGAAATTAAATTCTAAATTATCTAATTATTAATTATAGTGCTTATTATTATGAAATGTGAGGTCAGTACCTAGGCAAATTTTGAATTAATTATAATATATCAAAGTTTCTTACATTTTGTCACTCTCATAAGTCTTGGGTGTGGAAAGTGGCATCTCATGGCCTATTTTTTCCCTGCAAACAAAAATCCACATCTGTAGAAAGCTGCCATTAATTAAAGGAACATTCCATTTCTCTAAGTTTTTAACCTTATCAGATTGTCTGAGATGTTTCTCAATCTTCTTCCTCATTTTTGATAAAGATCTATCAGTTTTTACACCACTGCCTTACGGAGACAGGCCTTAATTTTTATTAATAGTGTAGAGGCAGTTGAAAAATTTCCAAATTTCTTGTGGTCCATTTTACAATTCCAAAAATTTAAGTTGAAGCTATTACTGTGTAGGTGTTAATTGTTTTGTACATTTTCTTACGGGAGATATTATTTCAGAGTGCCAGTAAAATCTTGACATGTATAGCCATAACTTTCTCTTTGATAGCTTTATCCTTGATATATGTTTTTTAAAAAAATAAAATATCTGTGTCACCTTTATCCATTCATTCTGTTTGATCTCTAGATGTAAGTTCAAATTCTTCAATATTTATCTTCAGCATATACTACATAATTATACTAATCTTGTACAGATGACATTTTTTTTATATCATTGAAGAAAGATTCCATGGGAAGCAGATGCTTTTTATTTGAAAAAAATAAAGGAAAGGAGTCCTACCAAATTCCTTTTATGACACAAACAATATTTTGATAACTAAACCAGGGGGAGTGAAAACAGAGAAAGAAGACTATAGATCAATGTCTTTAACAAATAATGTTGCAAAAATTTTAAATTAAATACTAGCAAGGAGATTACAACAATATATCATGAAGATCATATATTATGACCAGGTGAGATTTATACCAGGAATTCAGGGCTGGTTCAACATTAGGAAAACTTTAAGCATAACTGACCATGTCAATAACAAAATCTTTAAAAATGTCATTATATGAATAGAAATGTCATTATAAAAATAAAAAAGCCTCTGACAAAATATAATGCCCCTCCCTATTAAAAACAATAAAAACCATAGGAATAAATGGAGCCTTTTTTAAAATCATACATAGTATCTAGCTAAAACCAAAAACAACTATTTTGAATAAGGTGTATGAATTAAAGCCTTCCCAATAGATCAGAGAAGATGCAAACATGACCATTATCACTACTATTATGCAATATTGTATTAGAAATGCTAGCTATAGCAAGAAAACAAGAAAAGGAATAGAATATTATTTCATTAAATATTTCTTAATTACTTCTGAAATTATCTATCTTCAACCTATTTTCTAGGTCAGTTATTTTTCTAATGACATATTTCACATTTCTTCTATATATAGTCATTCTCTTGACTTCTTTTTCTTGTTTGTTTCTGTCTCATGGTGCCATTAGAATTCATCTACAGAATTCTAATTTTTAAGCAATTATTTTCTTCAGTAAGTTTTGCACATCTTTTGTATATTTGGCCAATTCTGTTTTTTTAAGAAGTTATTTCATTTGTGAATTTTTGTACCTCTTGTTTTTCCCATTTGGCTAATTCTGTTTCTTTTTGTTTTTAGATGTTATTTTCTTCAGTATTATTTGTGCCTCTTTTCCCAAGCTATTAATTACCTTTTCATAATTTTCACTCTTCGCACTCATTTCTTTACCTGTTTTTTCTGCACCACTTTTGAAAAGCATTTTTAGATCTTCCAGGGATTCTTGTTGACCTTGTGTCCAATTCACATTTTTCTAATCTTTGAGGTTTTGCTTGTAGCTGTTTTGACATCATTGTCTTCTTCTGAGTTTGAGTCTTAATCTTCCCTGTCACCATAGTAACTTCTTATGGTGAGGTTCATTTTTTGTTGATTGCTGATTTTTCTATGCTATTTCTTGATTCAAAACTTGATATTAAAGTTGGGCTCTGTTCCTGAGTGTGTGGGGGGGTGGGGGAAGAGGGATAGTCATCATCTCAAGCATCAGTTTTTTTCACATGGCTATTTTCAGAGATAATTCTGGGAATTTGGAAGGCTTCTGTGTTTCCAAGATGGTGTGACCTAGAGAGATGTGTATCACTGATCTCCTTTTTTGCACCCTGCTCTTTACCTAGGAAGGGCTCCTTTCTCTTGGGATTTCAACTGATACTGTTCCTCAATGTTCCTCCTCCACTGGGACCAAAACATTACTGTTTCTCATGAGTTCTGCTCCCTTGTGACCAAAAATAATATTGTCTTTCAGGAATCCTATTCCCTCTTGACCTATTCCTCTCCTCTTTTGAACTATGACCTTGAAGTGAGTATAGGTCGTGAATTTTCCAAAGAGTATATGGTTCTGCATCCAGTTTTAGCATTGTAATCTCTTTCTGATGAGTTGCCAGGGTTTTACTTTCTCTAGTTTGTCAAGTCCCAAAGATGCTGCTGTTTCCATTGCCACCACCTAGAGTCACCTCTAGTGTTTCATCCGTGTGGACCCCGGACCAGCCTCCAACCCCTGTGACAAGGAGACTTTCCAATCTCCTAAGCTGTCTTGAGTAAGAAGAATGTTTCATTCTACCTTTTGATGGCTCTGCCATTTCTGAATTTGAGTTATTATTTTAAAGTTCTTTGGATTGGAAAGTTGGAAGAACTTGACTTAGTGTCACCTCCTTGGTTCCACCACGGGAAGTCTGAGTAGGTCATTTAAAGTAAAAGAGATCATTTTTATTTCATAAAATAAAAAAAAATCATTTCCATTAACAAATTCAACTAGTTTAAGAAGAAACATCATTAATTGGAAAAAATTAACATTTGTATCAAATATACTTATAAAAGTCATTATCAATGATATATAGGGGATAACAAAAATAAAATTAAAAAGGTATTCCATAATACATATAATCAAAATGTGTAAAGAAAAAAATTTCAAAAAATAGAAGACTTAGTAACTATATGAAAGATTATTCCAAATCACAAAATATAAAAGAAATTAATATCAAAGAGCTCTGAGGTTTCAAATCCCAACTTTATAAATTTGCAAAGATTAATAATCAATAAAAGGAGTTGGTGTTTAAGAGGCTATGGTGAGACAAATACAATAACATATTGTTGATGAGTCTGTGTCTTCATCTAATTAATCTATAAAGAAATTTGAAATTATGCTAAAAATGTGACTGATTTGTCCAGATCTCATTGCTAGGTATAAACACCAAAGGTGAAAAACTGAGAAAGAAAATATGTGCATGTAATAGCAGTAATTTGGGGTTATTGTTGCAGTAACATAAAACTAGAAACAAATTTTTTATAGATTGGAAAATGGCTAAATGTATTTTGGTATGTGAACATAATGGAACATTACTGTACAATAAGAAATGATTAATCAAAAAAATTCATAAAAGATTTGGAAGTCCCAATGACTTGACAGAATTATTAAATAAGTATTATCAGGATAAATACATACAATATGACTATAACAATGAAATTTGAAAGAAAGAAAATCAACACAAGTAAAACCTTATATTACAATGTTGAAACTGATCCCTGACTAGAAGTAACAAAACATAGATACCTTTTTTTTTCCCTGCAAAACATGTTTTCCTTTTTTTTCTTATTGGTGAGGAATTGGATAGGTCAAGATACTAGCTGCTTTTCTTTGAACCTTTTCTTTCCCCTTTTTTACTAGTTATTATCATTAGTATCATCATCATCATTATCATCATCACCATCACAAAGAAGGGCTCTCTGAGTATGGGAAAAGGGAAAAAAAAAACAGTTCACTAATGTAAAACAATAGACAAATTATTACATTTTAAAAATATCAGCAAAAATCTTCACATCATATAGAATACTTCCATGGACTTATAATATTAATGATTTTAAGGACGCTTGGTTTTACTTGGTTTCCTTGAAACACATTTTCTCTGGCCTGATTTGGAAAATTCTAGTTGTACTTTATACTATAAAGTACAATTATTTGGGGTTTCTTTTTAGTATTTTTTATTTTTTAAATTAAATTATTTTGAATTATCAACAATCATTTCTATAAATTTTTGAGTTGAAAATTTTTCTCCCCCTCCCTATCTCCCTCCCCAAGATGGTGCACAATCTGATATAGGCTATACATATACATTCCTATTAGACATATTTTCACATTAGTGATGTTGTGAGTAAGAATTAGAACTAATAGGAGGAACCACCAGAAAGAGGAAACAAAATACAACAGAAGAAAAAAATTAGCAAATAGTATCCTTCGATCTGCATTCAAACTCCATAGTTCTTTCTTGAATGTGGATAGCATTTTCCATCATGAGGCCTTTGTAGATGTCTTAGAATCCTTGTATTGCTGAGAAGGGTTAAGTCTATCAATATTAGTCATCATACAGTGTGGCTGTTACTGTGCACAACGTTCTCCTGGTTCTGCTCACTTCACTCAGCATCATTCCTTACAAGTCTTTCCAGGTTTTTCTGAAGTTAGCCTGTTCATCATTTCTTATAGCACAATAATATTCCATTAAATTCACATATCACAACTTGTTCAGCTATTCCCCAACTGATGGGCATCCTCTCAATTTCCAATTCTTTGCCACTACAAAAAGAGCTACTATAAATATTTTTGTATATGTGGGTCCTTTTCCCATTTGTATGATCTCTTTGGGATATAGCCCTAGAAGAAAGCACAATTATTTGAAAAAGTCACATTGTTTTCCCTACTTCTTCTCCAACATAAAATTAATTTCTATTTTAATATTTAATTGAGCTATATTTCAGATATCAGATAATTTTTAACAATATAAATTATACCCTCAAATATATCCAAATGTCCCCTTTTTGGTTTGGCAGATATTTTATTTCCTATCAACTTCATGGCTGCTCATGGAATAAGCATATAATCAGCTCCAGAAATGAAAGCCATTGGAACATAAAAAAAGCATATGAGCTATTTATGGAATTATTTTTAAATGTTTTGTTGCCTACAGCAAATGTTTATTGTATCTAGAACAACATATTCAGAATAACAAGTATTTCTATTTTAAGATTAGGAGATCATAGATTTTGATCTAGAAGAGACCTGGCAGGTCATTTAGTCCAAACCTATCATTTTACAGATAAGAAAACTGATGCTCAGGGAGTGTACATAATTTGTCAAAGGTTTACAGTTATTAACTACTGGTGATGAAATTTAAACTAGATATTCTAACTGGGAATATGGTACTTTTCCCATTTTACCATGTTTCACTTTGATTTTTTTTCCTTGAAAAATATGATTTATATGAACAAGGGCTCATGTGAACCTATTTTCCAAGATAGAGAATATTCCATAAGCATAATTTCAATGACGTATCTTCTTGGGAATTATTGTGTAGGTAGCATGAGTCAGAACTTAGCATAAGGCCTTGCACATAATATGTTCTTAATAAATGTTTATAGACTTACTGACTGGCAGTGTAGTCTATTGAAAGATCCCTGATGTGAGAATACAGATATCTGAACTCTAGTTGAGATGTTATTTTGTTTCTGTTGTAGTGGAGAATGGAGGAACTAGCCAACAAGGAAGCAGTTGGTTTCCTTTGTAATCCTATATATTTATTCTATGCATTTAGAATCATTATTCTTATAATGGTTCCATAGACTTCACTAGATTCCCAGAGAGGTCAAAGACACCAAAAATTTATGAATCCCTATCTAAGAGCATGCCCAGATTTGCCTTTCCTAGAGAACTATACAGAACCTCTGGTATGTTCCTTGCCTTGCTTCTAATCTAACCATATGTGGAGTATTGATCAGTCTAAGTGGTAATGAGGATTCTTATGGTAGATGGCAGATCCAGAAGAGCTGTTGTCTCAGGAAGTTCTGACTTGTAACTGAGTCTGCATGTAAAATTTTGCAATTTTTTCTCTCTGGGTGGCAATCAAGGCAACTGCTAGAGACTACTGTGGGTGGGAAAGGCAGAAGTTATCCTTTCCCCCAATTGCACAAAATATATCTGTGGATATTTTGTGTTTCTGTTTCTTTTTTGTTTATTCTTTCAGAATCTTAGGTGAAAAAAATACTCAGAGATGGATTTGAAAGATTATTATCTTGTGAATTTCCAAAGGGCAGAAGAGGTACCAGAATTCTCTCCACTCCACTTCACCCCTACTACCAGAGGCTATAACAAAGTCCACTTAAGGCTTCAAAAGAGAAAACACACCTGGAGGTGGTGGTTGAAAGAGAGTCAACCATGGATGATATACTGTGTAGGAATATGATGGAGAAAAATGCTAACAATGAAATCTAGAAATGTATCAATCTTTGTATCCCAACAAGGAGCTGCACCTAAGGGTCATTTTAGGAAGATATCACAAAAAGAAGATAGTATACCCTTGATCAAGAATTTACAGTTACTTTTTTACTCTCCTGTTCTCTTCAAATATCTTTGTATTTTAAGTTTAAACCCACTTTCTCCAGAAGACTTTAAGTGTGGGGGTAAGAGAAGTATTATCTCCCATGGGAACCATACCCACCAGTATAGCCTGAGTGAATGAAGATTTCAGAGGGCTACAATATGGTTTCACAGAACCATTGATTCAAGTTACTTTTCTAACTTTAGATTCTCTTTCTTTAATAAGATCTTTGATCCCTGCTTGAAATCAATGACATATACAAAAGTTCTTATAAGTTTCCTTTGGCTACTCACTGCATGTTTTTAAAACAGTGATAAAAATTTCCTGAAGAGACTATAATAATAGCTGCTATATATCACTGTAAATATTAGAATCCCAGGGGTTCTTCAGGTGTCTCCTAGACTATGGTTTCTGGGTAGAATGCAAATTGTGTTGAATAGCAACCTTCTTTTTCTTTTACCAAGGTCTTTTAAGTAGAAAATTAAATTAACTACCATTAGATCATTTTAGTCATTCAAAATTATAAAGGTACATGATTAATTATTGTTTTATTTCCTAACCAGAAGTTGTAGGGAATGACATCAGATTAAATTTTCTTTAACCCTAAATGATACTAGCACATATACCCCAAATAGTTACTCATACTATTTCCTAACTCTGGAAATAAACCAAAAAATAAGTTTATCTCATAATAGTCATTATGAGCACTGACATTAACTACTTCTGTCATCATAAAATTTTAGTTCCTAGCTTCAAACCCAATAATTGATTACCCCTGGTGAATCTCATTGAGATCCATGATGCATCTCAGTGAAGTTTTAAGAAAAACACTTTTTGTAAAGAGGGCAGAGACAGTTTTCTGTCATGCAAAGTAAAAATTATCAGAAATCTTTATTGATGTGAACATCAAGCAGCTACTCAAAAGGCCATTTATATTCTTATTAATAGTGTAGAGTTATAAAATGTATTAAAGTTATGGGTGGATGGAGATGACTGGGTTTTATTATAGTAAAATCTTGGAAAATTGCCTAAGATTTCTCATAACTTGATTGCTCATGTTTAGGTGAGTGTCAGTCTGAGCTTTCATTTTCCATATTATCGTATCTTTCATCCACTCAATATGCATTTTTATGCTTTTTTATTTTATTATTATCTGAGGAATATATGCTCTAACTCTGACTCAGTGAAATAACCTACCTTCCAAATTACAGTATAATGATCATTACATGCCATCTATATAGAATTTGTCTGTTTTGTTCATAATAATTTATATTAAATTACTTAGTCCTTATTGTTATAAATTACTAAGTAATTTTCATTTTTATCATTATTCAGTAATTGTAAAGTATTCTTGGAAATAAAATGTATATTTTTGCTCAATCTATTTTGTATTTGTTTCATGTGGCCTCTTTTTTTTCTGTAGGTTTTGTACTATGCAGGCTTCATTTTCCAACAATTATTTCTGCTCCATCATGTCCAGTTTTAGTCCTGTAACTCTTTGATGTTGATCATTACTTGTTTGAAAACATAATTAGCACAGATAGTCCTTCTTACTCTTCAGAACAAACTTTCTATGCTCTCTTTAAGTGTATCAGTACTCAAGGAGTAAAGAAAAAAATGAGACTTTATTTTATTGAGGGAGAACCACACATATATTCTGAATTAAAGCCAATAACTGAATTATTTGGTATTTCAGAATGATACATAGCTGGAGCAGAAGATTGATGTCATATGAAGATGATAATGTCACTAGTATTAAATATTTTGTCTAAAATATAGTATTTTGTAAGCCATTATATATATATATAATATGTTTTATAATGTTATTGACACCTACTTTTAGCAATAACATAAATTTTTCCTTGAAAGAATTTCTAAATTGCATACCAATAGGACAAGGAAAGGTTAAACATCATTGAATTAAGGTATTAAAAATCATTCTTCTTCCCATTGCCTTGTCTTTAAATTAGACATAAAATAATTTTCTTGCTAATTAAAAAAATAAAAAAACTCATTATAGCCAGGTTCTGAAATTAAATTATTTATGTACTTATTTTTAGGAGAAAGATATTGGCACCATAAAATTTATTCTTTGCTTGTACATTTGCACGATGCCATTTACACCCCTTCCCCATTAAAAAAAAATCTATAAAATCTTCTTTCATGACATTTTTGTTACTCCATCTTATCTTATAGCTTCATTATTACATATGTGAGACAGCATGCTGTAATGTTTAATGAGACAGCCTCAGAGTAAGTAAGATCTGGGTTCAATGCTACCTCTGACATTTGCTGGATCTGTTACCCTGGCTAGCTTACTTAATAACCTCTCAATGTTCCAGATAATTCTCTGAGATTACAAGCTTCAGAACAGGTACTGATTGGCGGAGGGAGTTTCATCACTGGGGATTCCCCACACTGAAAAAAAGTATAAGTCCAAGTCTATTATCACACACTCACACAAACACACACACACACACGTGCACAAAACAAACACACACACACATTTCATGAATAATTTTGACATTCTGGTTAGATAATAACATTCAGGTGTCATTCTTCATTTACTTTTTATCATTGACTAAAAAGAATTGAGATTTATCTAGTCAGAGTAAATAAGTACTATGGTTATGTGCATACATATATGTAGATTGCATATATTTCAGATAATGGCATCATGTCCATGAGGAATCAAGAGCAGCATTTCATATGGGGAAATACCACTTAAATCAGATGCACATATCCTTATGGCAGAGATCTAACTAAAACTAATTGAAAAAGACTATCCCAGGATAGAGAGTTATCCAAGAGCTCAGATTTATGTTACAAGAAGCCATTTAAATATAGGTGAACAATTAACTTGGATACATACAAGAAAGAAATGAGGGATGAAGACTGGCAAAGCTATGGTCAAATGAAGCTTAATAAGAGAAGACTTTTACTAGGGAAGGAGCTTAAATGTCTCCTCAGGCTACTTCAGCCATGACTGGTCCCAGGTTCTGACAAGCTAAGCCAGATATCAAATCTCCTTCAGAAGCCACCTTGTAATTGATCTGGCACCTGAAGAGATATCACAGTCCAGGGAACAATCCTTGACACTATTCCTTTCTCTCTCTCTCTGCCCTGTCTCTCCACCCACAATAGAAGGGAGACAGAATCAAATCAAATAAAAAAACCAGGCATCGTGAAGCTTTGGGTATATAAAAATAGGGGGGAAATGGTCCCTGTCCTTAGAATGTTGGCATTCTAATGGGGAATACAACATGCAAATAGTTATGTACTTACAAGATATAGATAGAGATATAGATATATAGCTATCTTTATGTCATCATCCAAACTACATTCCCCACTACCTCATTCCTTATCCCCACCCTCTCAATTTACACACCACCAAAGTTCCAACCAAATGCTACTCACCTCTTCCATTTTCCCCTCTGGATTGTTTGATTGATAGGTAGCAAATGCTTTTATATTAAATCTTTTGCTTTTCCACTCCTTCAATCTTCTGGCTTTTACTGAGACCTCCTGTTGGCATTGACTCCCTGGTTACCCTTTCTAACAATATCTGCAGTTTCATCCATTCATTTTATTCACTGGTCAAAGTGGGGAAGTTGGATACTACTTGCTCCCCATTGCCATTCCCAGGTTCTCCCCTTAGCAACATCACTCAATTAACTCTCCTGCCTTGAATTTTATTCAATCCATATCTACTACCCAGGAGCACTTTGCTGTGTCCCCTGGACTATGGTTTCTGAATAGAATGCAAATTGTGTTTAATAGTAACCTTTCTCTCTTGTACCAAGGTCTTTGAAGTAAAAAATGCAACTCTCTACCATTAAATCATTTGTGTCATTCAAAATTATAAAAGTATCTGATTAGGGTTTGACATGAGATTAAATTGTCTTTATCCTGAAATGATACCAGTGTATAAACCCCCAACAAATAGTCCTTTCATTAGTCCCTATCTGAGGAAATAAACCAAAAATCAGTTGACTTCATAATGGTCATTATGAGTACTCACACCAAATTGGTTGTCCTATATACTTCTTAAACTCAACATGTCTATAATTGAATTCATTATCTTTCCCTCCTTACAAACTTCTCTATTCCCATCAAGGGCCCTACCATTATTCTCCCAGTCCTCAAGCCTCACAACCTAGTTGTCATCTCCAATTTATCACTATTTCTCATCTCTCATATTCCAATCTGTGCCCAATGCCTGTCCATTTCATGTTTACAACTTCTCTTGATGCTCCCATTTTTTTTTGATATTGCTACTACTTTAGTGCATATTCTTATTGTATCCTGGACTATTCCATTAGCCTTCCAGTTGGTCTTCCTGCCACAAGTGTCTTCTTACTCCAGTCCATTCTCAACTCGGCTACCAAACTACTGATTTTCCTAAAGCACAGATCCAACCATATCACTGCTATACTCAATAAACTCCACTGGCTCCTTTAACACCCAGAATCAAATAAAAAAACCCTCTGTTTAGCATTCAATACCTCTCCCTTTCAAGTATTATTACAATATACACTTTCCCCTTCAAAAAAAAAATCTTGTTGTCTACAATCAAGTGACATTCCTCATTTGTGTTCCTCAAATAAGACATTCCATCTCTCAGTTCTAGGCATTTTTAAAGGATAACCCAATGCCTAGCTAGTTCTTATTTCTCATCTTTCCCTGTCAACTGCCCTAACTCCTTCAATATGAAGGTAAATTCTCATTTTCTATAGGAGGCCTTTCCTTTGTTGATTATTTCCTACTAATGCTGTATACGGTGTACTGTATGTGTAAACAGTTGTTTGAATCTTTTCTCCCTCATTAGACTGTGAGCTTTTGGGGGACAGAAAATGTCTTTTGCATTTCTTTTATTCTTATCACTTATCTCAGTGCCTAGCACATGATGAGAACTTAATAAATCATTTGAGTAACTGACAGAAAGTAAAAAAAGAAAAGTTATTCACAGAAGGAAGGCATAAGCAAATGGGATAATGGTAAATATCTCTTGAAGGAATCCAGAGAAGTCAGAGGTTCAGAGTGAGGAAGCAGAAAATTTCAGGCATGGGGATCAGCCCTTGAAAAGTCATGATTTGGGGCAACTAGGTGACAAAGTAGATAGAGCATTAGCCCTGGAATCAGGAGGACCTGAGTTCAAATATGGCCTAAGACAGTTACTAACTGTGTGAACTTAGGCAAGTCATTTAACCTCAATTACCTCCCCCACCTCCTACCCCCCCCCAAAAAAGAGAAAAAAACATGAATTGAGTTGTGTCTAAAGGATAAGAAGGTAGCTATTCCTGTATCATGGAATATATTTATAAGAGTAAAGTATTTAAAAAAAAACCTGAAAATAGAGAAAGGGCCAAGTAGGCAAGCACTTTATAGGCCACTTTAGATTCCTAGGGGTAATAGTGAGCCACTGGAATTTATTGAGTCACATAGCATTATGTTCAAAATTAACCTTTGGTAAAATCACTTTGACACCTGATTTGGATTTGAGTGGGGGAGAAAGCTCTTGCAATAGTATAGTTGATAGGTGATAAGAATTTGTTCGGCATGGTTGGTGGTTGTGTGAGTGAAAATAAATAGCCCATGCCAGTTTACTCATAAATGTACACACAACACATTTTTAAGTTTAATCTATATTATTAACTTTTTCTCCATCACTTTCTTAAGTCTAGACAATCAATAACACCATAAATTAAGCCCTGATTTGTAGTATTTGTTGATTTCTGAGGTATACTCACATTAAATGTTCACATTAATAATCAGTTCTAAATTTAATATAGCTCCCATGCATTTCTGGATATACTGAAGAAATATGATGGTAGAAATGACAAGATTTGGGACATGGAAAGACATAGCATTGTGACCTTTACTTTCTGGTGATATTTCAGTATATTCATCCTATAAACTTTGTGTTTTATTCTAAAACTTCTTCTATGGGAGTATTAAGCTTTCCCTAGGCCCAGAACCCAAAGTTTGAATAGGAGGACTAGGCTGAAAATAGGAAAAAATGAGAAATAACTGAAAGAAAAAAAAATAGTTATCCCAATATAATTACTTACCACATTCAGGTGGGAAAAAAGAAAAACACACACACACACACAACTCATTTCTCCAAAGGCATTTAGTTATAATGAGATACAGTATTAAATTGGGGAGGTAATGTAGTATGCTGGACCATATCTGTAATTGAATTCAGATGATCTGGGTTTGAATCCTGCTCTACTACTACTTGATACTTCCCACATGTATGACTTTGGGAAAGTCATTTTACGTCTCCAGGAATTATTTGCATCATTTTTTCTATGAAGCCTGACCTGAAAGGAGGCAGGGACTTACCTAAGAGTTCCTAGATTTTTTTTCCCTCTAGATTAAAGGTTTTCTTTATTTTGTTAATATAGTATACCCTGGCAGAAGGGGTGAAGGTACATGAGTCGGGGTAAAGCAAAGAGGCAATGCTTTCTGAGAACTCCTCTCCCTCTATCATTAGCTACATTTTTCTTCAATTTTAACTTTCCCCTTCCTAATTTGCTTTTTGGTTCTCTGGATCCTCTGGTTAGGAGGTAACATCTGTAATCTTCCTTCTGTTAAACATTGCATCATTTCACACGTGCATTCACTTAATACTTTGTTATTTGGTCTCCCTGCCTTCAGTCTGTTTCCTTTGTTTACTGAATAAAAACCTAATATTCCTAATGTGCTGATTATGCTGTGTGACTTTTTCTCCCTAATTTGTCTCTCCCTTTTCCATCAGATCAACTCAAAGTTGCTCTCTGTCATAAGGTTAAAGTCTCTTTATATTTTAGTTATGCCATATATATGAATAGCTATTGGCTTAGAATTTTATCATATAGACACTGTAAGGAAATGAAGAAAAAGCACAGTTTTCCTTTGTCTTACAAGGTTAATTTATTCCTGAATATACCCCTCCTAGGAGGAATATTTATAAGTTGCTAAATGTAATTAAGATTAATTTCAATTGAACAAGTTGATAATGTGTGGAAAAGTGAAAAGACAAAAATCAAAGTAGGTGAGATTGGGAAGAGAGTCACTTTAACACATTTTTCATTTCAGGGGACACGAGGAATGGAGTTATCATAGCTTTAAACTAGCAAACTATGAGTACTCTCAGAAAAGACTTAAATCAACATATACCAACTATACTACTGTAATCATGACACTGTGGCTGCTCAGATTCAAAATGGTCTTCATAAACATAAGAGTTTCCTTGTAAGCTGAAAGCATATTAAATGAAACTACTCAGAAAGTGAAATTTTCTGTGCATAGCAGGGAGTGTATCAATTTAAGATATTGCTCTTGCCTTTACTTGCTTTATCATTGAAGACACAAATTTGATATACATTACATAATAAGTAAATATGATAGTAGTGATTTAAATATTAACTTGTGTAGTACATACTGTTTGTACAATAAGATTTCTGCATCACCGACAGCTCATTGACATGTACCTTCATCTCTAGTCTGCAAAGTCTTGTTACTGTTTTCTATATAGTCTATATTTATTCTTACCAAATCTTTTTGATGAAGTCTCACTCCTAAAGTTCCTCTCTGACATCAGTTCATCCATCTGAATCCTATATATTTGTAAGAGTCTACTTTGTCTTACTTCCTCCATGAAACCCACTTAGTTCAAATATACACATTGCTCCTTTACCTTCTTATTTGTAAATATTTTCAGTAATACAGCATTCAATTGGTCATTTTAAGTTATTTGTGATATGGAGAAAGATCATTGCACTATGAATCAGAAACTTGGCTTCTAAGTCCTGGCTTTGAAACTTAATAATCACATTTCTTTAAGCACATAACTCAATGTTTCTAAACCTCAGTTTTCTTTTTTTTAAAACATTTTTTAAGGCAATTGGGGTTAAGTGACTTGCCCAGGGTCACATAGCTAGTAAGTGTCAAGTGTTTGGTCTGAGGCTGGATTTGAACTCAGGTCCTCCTGACTTCAGAGCCAGTGCTCTATCCACTTGACCACCTAGCTGCCCCTAAACCTCAGTTTCCTTGAGTATTAAAAAGGTAGAAATATATCCCCTTAGCCTCCTTTACAGGGTTATTGTGTTGACCAAATAAAATAATATACCTGAAAGTGTTTTATAAAATGAAAAGTACTACAAAATAGGGCTGAGTAAGATGACAAATGTGTCGTCTCCATGGTAAGACTGTAATGTTCTTAAAGGCAAGGTACATCTTTTTTAGATCCCTTCTCCCTATGTCATCTGGCACTGCATTTCAGATATAGAGGCCACATGCTATATGCACACTTGTTTTCCTTTTCTTTTTCTTTATTTTTAGGGGGCAGTTTAAAACCATGTTGTTATTTGTGTGGGAAGCTCCTTATTATAGAAAGTTCATTCACCAATAAAAATCTACAACTTTTCTGTTATTTATAATTTTAAAAATGTACCTAGGACAGTTAAGCCTATAAAGAGATATGAAGTGATTTACCCATGGTCATTCAGCTAATATGTGTCAGGTACAGATCTTTCTCAGAACTAGCCAAAGTTTCCTCTTCAATAAATCTTTAATAAATTAATTTTGCTATATTTTGATAAAATACCATTAAATCAATATTTTTCAAACCAGATATTACATTTTTATTCATATGAACAGTTTGATATGTGCTTGAAATGAATTTCAAGACTTCCCTGGAATATTTATCTACTTGTATACATAGCATTAAATTTTATAAATGGAAAAGAGCTTAGGGATTTCCAGTTCAATTCTCCTGTGACAAATTGAAAGAAAAAATACTCTTTATGGTAGATGTACAGTGAAAAATAAGTCTCAAAGAATCAGACCATTTACTATTTTCCAGGATTACACAGCTTATCTTTGTAAGAGGAACAGTAAGTTTGTTGCTATTTAGGAAGTGATAAAATGAAAGGAAAGACAAAAACCAAAGAACTTCATCTAGTGTAAACCCAGGTGCAAACTACAACAGCTGTCACCTCATCAAGGCAAAAGTATGGGGAAGCCTGACAGAAACCTGCCACCCTGTTGCCAATCAGGGAAATTAAAATAGTTAATTAGGCCACTTAATTAAGAGCTCAGATCTCAGAGAACATAAAATCAATTAATCTCACAATACAGACCCTTCTAGGAGCCTCGAGCAGGGGAAAACTCATGCAGGAAGGTTAATAACAAAAGGAAAAAGATATTCAGAAAGTAAACAAAACTCCATGCTAAGGCCTATTGAAGTTTGTCCACAGGAGGTCTGTGAAGCACTTAGGTCACACTAGAAGGTCCTTAAATGAACTGGAGGATGAAGCAGCAAAACAATAGTCTGGTTCCTGACCAGCATGAATCAATCCATGTGTCAGTTCTTTGGTACTCATGTAATCAGTTCCAATCTCTTAAGTAGATAGTGAGGTATCACTTGAAATACATCTAAGTAACTTCTTTCACTTAAAGCCATCTCTTTCTGAGGGCAATGTGACTCCAAAGATCAGGGGCTTCATTATGCTCCTTTGGAAGCTGTCATCCAGCTCAATATGACCCCACATATTTCTGTAGGAGATTTTCACAATCCCAGGGAGGCAGAGTCTGGGTCCTGATGCTTCATGGGATCACTAACTCCCAAAACAATATAATCCTTCAAAGCATAATTGTGATTTGTTTAATAGACTTGGCACAAAAGGTAACTGAAAGTACAAAAGAAGAACACAGTGATCTGAACACAGTTAACACTACTGTTTGTGAAATAGTGAAATACATAACAATTAATATATTGTTAATGCCTTAGCTGTTCAGGCTTCAGACTGTCATCATGAACTTTTAAAAAGAATATACAATTTAATTATATATGTGTAGATTTTAAATTGATCTTTAAAATGATAAATTATAATGACGAAGAAAATGAATTGTGATATAATAAGTCCAGTCTTTGTCTTGGAGCCAGGAATACCTAGGTTAAAATCCAAACTCTCAGTTATGTGATCCCTTGTGTTAGTCACTTAACCTCTATATACCTCTACCAACTCTGTATTACTTAAAGAGATCTTTGAAAGAACATTCACTCTGGAATCAAAGAATCTGATTTCAAATTCCTTCTTTGATATTTACTAATCGTGTGACTTCAGCTAATTGCTCAACTGTCCATGGACTCACTTTTCCCATTTATCAAAGAAGGGGATTTGCTTTGATAGCCTCTTAGATTGCTTCTACCTCTAGAATATAATGCTGTGGCTATGAACTTGTCATCCCAGATTAAGTCCTGGATGGCTTATTTGAAAATTTTTCTTCCTGATCAGATTACAGATCTTGAACTTAACAAATAAAATGTTTTTTAGTTATAAGAGACTGATTTATATATTGTCATATTTAATCCTAACAAGTGCTTTGTAAGATATATGATGCAATCATTATTTGCTTAAAAAAAAAATATGAGTTCATGATTAGGGTACTTCCTTAATCTATAGATTAAAATCAATGAGTTGTTGTGACCAATCTTTTGGCAAATGAGACTTCTGGATATCACAATAAATCAACTCATTACAAAGCCCATGCTCAAAATCTTTCCAGTTTGGAAGGATCTGTGAAAGTTTATGTTACTGGGGCATTAGCCTTTAAGAAAGCAAGGTTACTTCTACATCCTGATCAAGTTTGGGGTACAATTTTAGTAGAGTAGTTCTAATGTTATAGCCATATATTTTTTAAATAGGGAAGAAAGTTTAGTGAAGTGAGGAAGCCATTGCATAGCAGAATCCCAAAACTAAAAGGAATGTTCATCTTGGTGTCCATTTCAACACCCTAATCATTATATCATTATGCAATGAATGAATGAGTGAATGAAAAAAAAGAAGCTTTTAATAAATTTTTACAGAATGCCAAGAACTATTCTAAGTACTGAGGCTATAAGTACAAACATAAAGACAGTTCCTTCCAACAAGGAAATTACATTCTGATAATAGAAACAACACAAAGTGGAGGGGTAGCCAGGGAGGGGCACTTCTATCATGAAAGGTTTCAGAGGCCTAGAAAGGATATAGTGGATAGGAGTGATGTGCAAGATGGCCAATGAAACTGTACAGATGAAGCCTGGGGTGTAGAGAGTGATATGGAGCATGCCAGGGGCTTGCCCGAAATAGGAGGACAAGTGATTCAGTCCCTAATCAGTATAGCAGAGCCTTCAGGTAGATATTTAAGAGATGAAAGGGTTAAAACCTCCAGCATATGTTCTCTAGCCTGGGTATGAAGGGAACTGTTGCTCCAATGAAAAGAATACTGGAGTACTAGAGTCAGAGGACTGAGCTCTGTCACTCAAAACATGTTTGAAGTTGGAAAATCACTGTTATTCCATAGAATGAAAGGCATTTGTTAATATACAAGACATTTTATTTTTATTTTTTATTAAGTTATTTTGATTTATCAACAGTCACTTCCATAAGCTTTTGAGTTTTAAATTTTTCTCCCCCTCCCTCTCCAAGATGGCATGCAATATGATATAGGCTATACAGATACATGCCTATTAAACATATTTTCACATTAGTCATGTTGTAAGGAAGAATTAGAACCAATAGGAAGAATCACAAGAAAGAGAAAACAAAATAAATCAAAGAAAAAAAATAGCAAATAGTATGCTTCAATCTGCATTCAAACTCCATAGTTCTTTCTTTGGATATGAATAGCATTTTCCATCATGAGGACTTTGGAGATGTCTTAGATCCTTGCATTGCTAGGAAGGGCTAAGTCTATCAATGTTAGTTATTGTACAATATGGCTGCTACTGTGTACAACATTCTCCTGGTTCTGCTCACTTCACTCAGCATCACTCTATACAAGTCCTTCCAGGTTTTTCTGAAGTCCACCTGCTCATCATTTCTTATAGCAAAATAGTATTCCATCACATTCATATGCCCCAACTTGTTCAGCTATTCCCCAATTGATGGGCATCCTCTCAATTTCCAATTCTTTGCCACCACGAAAAGAGCTGTTATAAATATTTTTGTACATGTGGGTACTTTTCCCATTTGTATGATCTCTTTGGGATGTAGTGCTAGAAGTGCTACTGCCGGGTCAAAGGGTATGCACATTTTTATAGCCCTTTGGGCATAGTTCCAAATTGCTTTCCAAAATGGTTGGATCATTTCACAACTCCACCAATAATGCATCAATGTTCCAATTTTCCCACATCATCTCCAACATTTATCATTTTCCTGTTTTGTCATGTTGGTCATTCTGATAGGTGTGATGTGGTACCTCAGAGTTGTTTTGATTTGCATTTCTCTAATCAAAAGTGATCAACAGTGCAAGACTAATTGAAGGAACTAATTGAAGCAAGAGGTAACTTACAGAAATTAACACCATTTGTATATAACAAAAAAAATTCTTTGACAGGATATTTGAAAAGGTATTTCCATCCAAAATGAGTAGAAACCATACAAACTACCTAGAAACCAATCTGTGTTTTTCCCTTAAGGAATATTAAGGAATATAAGTGTATAATTACAAAACATTCTTTAAGAAAAAAAAACAATGGCAAATAATTGAAAGGATATTCAGTAGGCATAGACATATTTCAATATAAGATAGATGAGAATACTGGGACAGATTTCATACTGTATCAATAAAAGAAAACCTACTAATGGAACAATTTGAAGAATTGAACAAAATAATAGCAATTAATTTAAATAAAATACCTAGAACATCAATGGAAATAATGTGAAAATAAGGGCTTATGGCACAGTAGAAAGGGCATTGATTCTGGAGTGAGATGACAACTTCAAATCCTACCTTTGCTACTTACTACTTGTGTGAACTAAGACATGCCACTTAACTTCCCTGGACTCATTTCTTCACCTGTAAAATGAAGGGCACATCCCTAACTTCTGTTATTTTATAAGGAATAAAAAAGATATGTAACTTTTAAATCTTGTTTTATCATAATGTACTACCATCAAGGCTACTTAATACTGGTTAAAAACCATAAAAGAAAATGAAGATAACAGAATAAACAAAGGAAAATAAGAGATATCTTACCTATTTAAATATTTTAATTACAATCCAGTTGGCTACACATAAATATACTACTTTGAAAAAAAAACTCTTAATTTGACAAGACATTCTAGGGAAATTAAAAAACAGTGTAGAAAAAATAGCTTTAAATAAACACTAAATTAAACCATATGTTACAATAAACTTAAAATAGATATGTTACCTTAATGTTAAATGTTTCATCATTAAAAAAACAAAACAAAACAAAAAAGAAATTCATATCTACCATCTTTCACATCTATCACTATGGCATGCATTCTAAACAAATTAGGAATTAGTAGAATTATAAATGATAAAATGACAATTTGATTATATCTAATTGAAAATCTTTTGCATGAACAAAATTAATATTACTTGTAAAAGAATTGAAGTGTTTGTTAAAAATGTCTTTGTGTCAAATATCTCTAATAAGGGTTTAATATACAAGATTTATAGATAACTAATAACAATAACAGCTGACATTTATATGATGCTTTATTCTTTTCAAAGTTTATTGCATATATAATTTAATTTGATCTCATATTAACTTTGTGGGGGAGTTGCTAATATTATTTTAGTTTTACAGATGAAGTAACTGAGACTTAAGGAGGTTAAGTGATTTTCTAAAAGTCACATGGAGAATAAAGATATAAGATATAACACCAGATCATCTGATTCCAGAGACAGTTTTCTTTCTCAAGGTGTCAAGTATGGGATTTAAACACAGCTCTTCCTAAAACAAAGTTAAATACCCTCTCCACTATTCCATGTGACAAATGAAAAGTCCAAGAGAAATAATTTCTGGGTAATTAATAATCAGTTTATTATGGCTAGCAAATAATTAATGGATTGAAGTCAGTGACTTTCTCTCCTAAACCAAAGACAAACCTTGGGGTCCTGTGAATGCTTAAATACCCTTGGAAGAGTAGGTATTCTTGACAGGTGAAAATCAACTCTGATTGGTTAAAAATTAATGAGAGATGGAATATTATAATGAAGAATGGGCTTATTCTAATAAACCTTCCTTATTGGCTAGCTGTTATGATATTACATTATCTGTTTCCCTTGTGAAAAAGGGAAACTGTAGCATATTAAATTGGTCACTGCAAGCATTGCAGAGCCTATGTTTACCCTCCCTATTGCCTCCAGACATAAATATAAAATTTTGGCTTATAAATAATGCCCTAACCTAGTCCCTACTTTCCTTTCCAGTCTTCTGATACTGCACCCCTAAACTATGTATTCTTTGGTCAAGTGAAACTTGCCTCCCTGTTGTTATTTATATAAAACATTTTATCTTCTGACTCCAAATAATGTCATTCACTGTCCTCTATTGCTTGAATGCTCTTACCCCTTGTCTCTGCCTGATGGATTCCTTCACTGACTAGGTCTCCTTCAAGTCTCAGCTAAAGTTTCACTTTTTATAGGAAGCCTTTCCTGATTGCCAATGATACCTTCTCTTCATTGTTTATCTCTAATTTGTCTTTAATGTACATTGTTTGTACATAGTTGCATGCTATCTCCCCATTATATTGTGATTTCCTTGAGAGGAGGGAGTCTTTTGATTTTCATTTTATTCCCATAGTACGATGACTGGAAGATAATAGGCTCTCAACAAGTACAAGCTGACTGACCAACTGAGTAGAATATAACTGTTCCTTAAGAATTGTTGAATACATGTTCAGATGTATATGAACTAATGAAAAGTAAAATCAGCCAGTTCAGGAAAACTATATAAATAGATAGATAAAGAGATACAGAGATATATAGAGAAAAATATGACTAAAATAATGCAAATAGAAAAAAACAAAATAATCAAAGATTCTTGTATAGTCAAAATGGCTACAATAATGTGATGTGAAAAGGTAATTCCCTCTTTTCTTTGAAGATGTAGAAGACTAGATTTGATGAGGAACATTTAAAATAATGTTGTTCTTTTTACTCTTTGGTTACTTTTTTTGCTACTTTTTTTCCCCTTATTCCTCTTTTAAAAATTCTTAGTTATAAGATTTTGACTTCGGGATAGAAAAGAAATTAGGAAATAAGGGTGATGGAAAACAAAAAAAATAGCAATAAAAATTAGGTAAGTAGGAAAAAAAGACTTTTAATACTGTCACTTAGGGTCACACTGTATATTTAGCATCAAGGATAATTGACTAGGAAGTCCTAGTATGCAGCATTTTATTTCCGCATACCATGATCCATCTTTCAGCAACAATTCTCCTGGATGAATCATGACAGATTGACCAAGCTGAATGGTTTACTGCAGTGAAACAGGTATATTGCAGGCAGACAAAGGAAGTACTGTAAGGACATATTCAAGAGAATAATACCAGGCAGATCAGATGGTTATCTTCTCATGGCTTCATAGTGGAAAAGATGGCTGAACACAGATCATTCTTTTAAACACTATATTATTTTGAAGCAGCAATTTTAAATGTGAAGGGATTATCTGATTTCCATTCTATATTTAATTAAAAGGGTTGGCAGAGACTTTAGATATATAGACTTAGATTCTAACATTACCATTTGTGAAACTGAGGCCTGGAGAAGTTGTGAGCCACCAAGGCTCACATAGGAAGCAAAGAGAAGGTCTGAGATTTGAAATCAATTCTGCCTCTAAAGACAGATCTTCCCCTCCCCTCTCCTCATCCCAATCACACTGTTATATTTGTCTACAATTCATCTATAATAATCATTTTGTGTCTTGATTTTTATTTACTATATTATCATTTACATTTTAGAACATGTTAAGATTTACAAAGAGCTTTCCCTATAACACTACTTTGACACTGGGAATGCAAATATTATAGTCCTTATTTTACAAATTATGAATGCAATTGTGATCCAAATTATACCATTCAAAATTATGAATTTGAAAAATTGGAAATAAATAAAAGTTTAAAACACCTCAATCATCAATATTTCCTAAAGAATTTTAAATGAGGTTCTGCTTCCATTTGAACACATACATCCCATAGTAGGATGCAGTAGGCCCACTTCTCTTGAGAAGCGTAATAAATGCTTTCCTTTATACACTCCTGTAGTAGATTTTTGTTTCAGATTTTCTAACATACCTAAGTATTTGCTGGGATGAAACAGAAATTTCTGACTGGTCTCAAAGGTGCCCAGTGACTGAAGGATTGCGTTGAAGATGTTTGGGCATATAGCCAGGAGGAGCTGAACACACAATGAGCTATAAGAAGAGCTGAGGAGAATAAGGTCCATTTTTTTTTTTAAACAAACCCAGGGCTTTCTTTCCCATGGACTTCTACCAAGGAGGTGGGGATGGGGAATAAAGCATTTCTTTCATTCAGCAAGTATTTATTGTCTACTATGTACAAGGCACTCTGCTAAATTTGGCAAATATAAAACAAGACAAGAAGCAGCTCCTGAACTCCCCAGGGACAGAAGAGTTAAGCAGATTGATTAAAGATTAATTCAGGCTGAGCTGGAAGGATGTGCAATTTAGGGAAAGAATTATAATTCCTTTTCCCTTTTATGATTACAGAAGCACTCTGGGGTAGGAGTGAGGGATGTTAGGGCTAGGAAGGGTGATCAGACTCTGTGTAGTCCTAGTATTTGTTGCACTTGGGGTTTTAGCATAGTTGTTAAAAATTAACAATGCCCAAACTGTCAGTTGCTGCAGTCCTAAGGTTCTGAACAAGGGGGAAAGTCTAGAAGGTAGAGGGATAAGGAAGAAAAAAGTATGTTGGAGAACATTCCTCTTTACAATCAGCAATTCACATTGTTTGTATAATAAATCCTCTGCCACCATACACACACACAAAAAGAATTTTAAATGAGTTAAAGCAGTCTCAAAAGTTGCCTATTAGAAAACAAAATTTATTTTATTTTTTTCACGCCTGGTGGAGAACCATGGCAATCAAGAATAATAATGATTTCAAGTACATTTGTGAAATTTTACCAAAAAAGGATATTGGAAGATTTTATGAACTATTTTTGCACAACAACCTTAAAAAAACAAACAAACAAAAAAAACAAACAGACAAACCCAAAACAGTAAAGCAGGGAGAGGCATGGGTCTGATGAATTCTTTGTATAAGGACTCAACTAAATTATTCAAAAAACTAGAAAGTAATGTAACATATAAATGGCAAATATTTCTCAGATGTGTTATAGAATCAATGATTTAGAATTGTAAGGGATATTAGAATCAAAATCTCTCATTTTAGAAATGATGAAAATGAAGCCCAGAGAAGTGAAATAACCTGACCAACATCATAAATACATACATTAGAAGACCCAGATTTGATCCCAGGTTGTCTGCCTCCAAATCCCATTCTCTTTCCACAATACTGTAGTAGAGCAAGCTCTTCTTAAGATCTATGGGAGTAGAAGGGGCACATTTAGATTCTAATACACAAAAGCCAGTATGTTTTATGAAGAAATGAAAATGGCACCTCAAATGATGAATTTTGGAAATATGACTGAATCAAGTACAGACAAAAAGGATATTGAAAGTTTTTTTTTTAAAACATTCAAGACATTTTATATAAGAAAGATGTTCTTAACCTGAGGTCTTTCAATTAAAAAATGCTTACCTATTTCAGTATAATTGGTTTTTGTTATAATTCTATGGTTTATGATTTAAAAATGCATAACATAGGGAGAGTTAAAAAACAACTGGGAAAAATTGGGATAGCATTTTTAAACCACAGAACAGTGACTGAGAGGTCATCAGCAATTGCCCAATAACATGGCTATTATATTATCTACACAAAATGTTAGTGAAAATTATCCCTACATATTTCAGGGATATCAAATAAACCCCAAGAAATGAATAAATAACCTTTTGAAATTTTCCAAAACAGTCCATGTCTCCATAGATGGTTGGATGAAAGATGCAAAGAATTAAACTCTTCTTGCAACTATTTTTTGTTGATTATAGTCACATCAATATTACATAAGTAGAGTAATTTGCATCTTTAATATTTGTCCCACAACAAAGTTAATCACATGAATATTTTAAGATTAAAATATATTCTTTGGTAGATATAATCATAAAGATAACTTTGTTCAGTGGTATTGTGGTTATTAATGTGAAGTAGGACACAGAGGTAGTTGAATGAGTATTGAAACAAATTGCATTTATATGCATTTCTCTGCCTTTGCTCTTGTTGTTGTTGTTGTTGTTCCTCAGCAGACCCTTTTTTTCCAGTTGATTTGATTAGTCATTCAAGGACTAACTCAAGTATCACCTCCATCCATTAGTCTTCTTTGACTAATCCAAGTTTCTTTTTCTCTCTTTTTTCTGAATGTCTGCATTGAATGGAATCTGCAATACTTACAGAATCAGTCTGAGTGATTTGGCTGCACCATAACGGAAGTGGAAGGGAATAATGAGGAATAAGGCTGGAAGGTAGATTAGGATCAGAATGTTAAGGATTTCAGATGTCAAAGATGAAATTCTGTATTTGATATTTCAAATAATAGGGGATAACAGGAATTTATTGAGTAAGAAAGTGATATGGCCAGACCTACATTTTATAACAACTCACATTTGTCCAGACAGTTGTGTATGCAATTTACCTCAGTGGATTTCATTAATGAGGGGATGAGCTACGGTACAGAGAGTCACTCCTCCATTCATTCTCATACTTCACAATTCTTATTCATGTTCTCAGGTAAAACCCCAGCAAGGGCCATTGGTTATGCTGATTATGTCCTTATATTTCTCTGTTTTATGGAAACTAGCAGAGCATATAGGTTATCACAAATCACCCCTGGCTCTCATTCTTCATTGAGTCACCACTTTTTCCATATATATGTCTGTTGACATCATTTGTGCCACTTCTGCTGCCAGTTCATCACTGGCAATATATTGTAATCAAGAAATGAACTCCATGATCATTCCCATATCCCCTTGTATGACATACAACATCTATTCTTCAGTGATTGTGCATTCCATGACACAAGCTTACAAAATAATTAGAAAAAATTATTAATGTAAAAAGATGTACTTTTAAATTAGGAAGAAGCTTGGGGGTCATTAAATGTACTGTTCAATTTCTCTAAAGCAACCCAGATTTTCATCTACTTCCTGTTCCATTCCTTAGTTTCTTTCCCTGACACATACCCTTTTCCACCTATATATCAACAACTTTCTCACCGTAAAAAATATCACCCATGTCAGTCTATTTTCAAATGGTGAGTTTCTACTCAGTATCAGTGTTTTATGAAAAACCCATATCAGTCATTCTCATTTCTTTGAAGGCTTTGCTCCTTTTTTTCTGAACTTTTTTGTTTTGTAAGAAAAAAAAAAGAAAAAAGAAAATCATCACCTCAGCCCTTTCTTTTCATCTCCTTTTAATGTGTGGTCTTCCCCATTAGAAGGTAAGCACCTTAAAAGTAGGGTTTATCTTTTTTGTTTATATTTTTGTCCCTAGGACTTAGCATAGTGCCTGGGCCATAATAAGTACTTAATAACAGTTGATCTCTCTCTCTCTCTCTCTCTCTCTCTCTCTCTCTCTCTCTCTCTCTCCATATCTCTCTCATTTGATAATTGACTCCATTCATGAATTTCTACAATATTGTATGTGAGTGAACCAGACAGATTTCAGTAAAGACTAAAAAATAATGTCAATGAATAGATCTACCAAGTGAAAAAAAAATCAGCACAATATAATTCATTAAGGAGAGCATCTACGGGAGACAGAGCCAAAATGGCAGTAATGGCAGGGACTCATTTGAGCTTTGCCCCAAACCCCTCCAAATACTTTTAAATATTGATGCTAAACAAATTCTAGGACAGCAAAACCCACAAAAAGGATGGAGTGAAATGATTTTCCAGACAAAGACAACTTAGAAGGTTGGGAGGAAAGGTTTGTAGCACCTGGGTGAGAGTGGAACACAGTTCAGGGAAGTCTGTACCAACACAGACAGGGTCCCAGCAAACCAGGAGCAGGCCTCAGGAACCACTGAATCAGCAGTGGCAGCAGTTGCTTCCTGATCTCTCAGACCACAGACAGTAAGGGGGTTGAACAACTGGTCAGAAGGAGATTACAGGGGTATCTTCAGCAGCACTGTGGAAAGACTCTGTTACTTTGCCCATACTCAGGTCTGGGTCATAGTCCTGGATGGCAGTCCCAGGGAAAAAAGGAAAATTATCACACCAGAGCTTGTGGCCACCGTGCATCAGAGACCCCCTTCACAGGGTAAAAAAGAGTGCTTGTGGTGATTCGCAGATCAGATCACGGGCCAGGAGGGTAGTATATATCTTTCCTTAGCTCATACCACCTTAAAATAACTGAAAACTTGTGGGACCCTACAAGTAGCTCTGAAAATAGCTAACAAAATGCTTGAATCTTGGGACAGTGCACCCTCCAACCGGGAAACAGAGCCCTACTTTAACAAAGAGTTAAAAGTCAAGTAATACCCTAGAAAATGAGCAAACAACAGAAAAACATTCTGACCACAGAAAGTTACTATGGTGACGAGGATGATCAAAACACACACTCAGAAGAAGATAACAAAGTCTAAGCTCCTACGTTCAAAGCCTCCGAGAAAAATATAAATTGGTCTCAGAACATGGAGGAGCTCCAAAAAGAATTTGAAAATCAAGTAAGAAAGGTAGAGGAAAAATTGGGAAGAGAAATGAGAGTGATGCAAGAAAATTATGAAGTCAACAGCTTGGTAAAGGAGATAGACAAAAAAATACTGTGTGTTTATATATGCATGTATGTATGTATATATGCATACACATATATACATATTCACATACATACACACACATACACACACACACACACACATATATATACATACATATATATATATATATATGTATATTTAATTGTAGCCTTCTTGGGGAAGTAGGAAAGAAGGAGGGAAAAAGAACACAGAAAAAAGGGCATAGCAGAGAACAAAAGAAAACTTACAAGAAAGCAAAGATGGACAACTTAGAACATAATGTGTAGTATTTATTTTATAGGCTTTCTTGAAATGGAAATTTATTGCTATATATTTTTTGAATCCTCTTATATTTTGCTGTGCACCTGTCAATACTTTTTTTTTGTATTTAAGTTTTAGTATTTAAGTTTATAATGTGTCTCTTCATCTTTTCTTATTGTGTATTTAAATTTTAATATTTAATTTTAAAATAAATTAAGAAAAAATAAAAAATGTTGTATTAATTTATTTTATATTAAATAAATATCCTCAAATATTTCCCCCTTAGTCATCTTGCAGAGCCATCTCATATAAGACATTTTTATAAGACCAATACAAATGAAAAAAAATCAATATATCAAGAACAATTTGACAATATATATAAAGTTCCATGCCTGTGACCTAGATATATCTGATATAGTTTTTACTTCTCTATCCTTTCCCAACTTACCATTCCCCATCTCCAAGTTAAGCCAAAAACCTTGACTTGTGAGAATTTAAAGAGGGGGAATAAAAAAGTCTACTTCATGTAGCATTTCTACCAGTCTTCCTCTTCAAATTTTCTTAAATGTAGCTGCAACTGATATTGGCATTAATTAGACTTCCTCTATTTGTATTCAATCTCAATTAATCTTTCTTTCACTACATACATAAATGGAGATAATTTTTTCTCTATAGATAGATATTGTCAACATAGTACATATTGAGTTAACATACAAACATAGATAATGTATTTAAGGAAACCAACAAGGGTTAGTGGCTAGAGTGATGTACCTGGAATCAGGCAGAACAGAATTAAAATCCTACAACATATATTTACCAGTAGAGTGACCCTCTGCAAATCATTTAACCTCTCTGTGCCTCAGTTTTTTAGCTTGTAAAACAAGGAAGATAAGTCTAATGGCATCTAAGGTCCCTTCCAGCTCTAAATTAAAGACCCCATGACCTTTTGAAAATACATGTTGCAATACAAGTTCCATGTATATACATTTACAATGATCTCTTTAGACAGTTTTCTCATTTATTCTTTAAAAAAAATTGTCATTTTCTTACTCCCAGCCATGATTTCTGCTTTCACAGAATATTTTTTCTTTATTCATCAGAATTACATGACTAATGAAGTAATTCTCCTTGTCACTTTCCTTTTGGAAAATGAAATTATCTTCAAGGCAATCAAGGAGTTTATAAGCTGTCTCTTGGTCCTCTGTACTCAGTCCAGTACCTGAGACATAGTAAGTATTTAATTGAATGTTTGATATCGCATAAATTATTGTAAGACTTGAAGACACTCTCATTTAAAATGTTCCTTCACATATATAGAAAGTTGAAGGTCCTCATCTCTACAGTATAACACTTCTATACTGGCTTTGTGAACTATTTCCAAAAATCATCATCCATTTCCTCCTTCTGTCTGAGTTCCCTGAATTATCCCATTAATGCAATATTGATTTTTCTTCTTTCATTAATCCTCAAAAATACTTCAGATTTCCTGAAATCTTAGGAAATCTTTATTAAGTCTCCCTACAATTATTCCATGTTAGTGTATGGATTTACTTAAATCGATGCATCTTCTTGGATCAAAATAGCATTCTAACATTCTTTTAATCTAATATTATTTTAGACTGCTATGTACATGCATTGGCATATTCTTTTCATGAGTTCACAGACAACTTAATACAATGTCTTACCCATGAAGATGAAGCAACTTTTATCTACTTTCATATTTCTCTACTTTGTCTAAAAAGATGTTGGCAAAAATGTTAAGAAGTATTTTGCTGGATTCCTGATAAGTTTTTCCCAATATTATTATAATGAACCTGACAGCAAAAGGGAGCAGATTGAATAAATTTAAGGCTATTGATTATATCTTATATCATCCAAGGTTGTTTCCTTCATTTAGATAGATAGATAATATTAGTATTATTTGTTTATGGAGTTACAAGCTCTTTTATGGGAGGGTCAATGCTAAATATTTCAGTATTCACCCAGTACCCAGGACATGAGAGGCCTTTCAAGGAGATTAATTACACACATACAATTGTACACATTGTGTACACATACATATACATGCATACATACAATGACATACATAGGTGTATATATGCATGTATATGTTTTAATACAATCATCAAGAAAGTCTCTTGGCAATTACAAATTGAATATCCAAAGTACTATACAAATGCATTTTTTAGTAGTAAGTTATCATGTCTACCAAATTAAATTAAAAGAGATGTTATTCTCTAAGGTTCAACCTGAATTAATCCCTAATTTAAAACTTTTGGCAACTCAGTTAATCAGCAAATATAGCCAAAAACACATTTAAAGCCTGTAGTGGATCTCTCATTGAACTGTCCAAGATTCATCTAGTTGTTGGCTCCTCATTCTCCTCATTAACTCTTGAGCACAACTCCTTCAATTACAAAATTTGCCAGATGCCAACTACGTGATATAACAGCAGGCTACCTAATGAGCCTATTAAAAAAAAAGGAGAAAAAGAAGAACATTGCTAGTATAATCACTAGTGTTCTGGATATTTTTTGTTTTGACTTTTTTTGATATATACTTGTTTTCATATGCTGTGGACTCTCTTTTTCACAGTCAAGATGCTGAAGCAGCAACAGAATGATAAATGGTAATATTTAAAAAAACAAATCTCTCATATTTTCTTCTGGCAGAAATACTTTTAGACCAATTATTGCAAAACTGTTTCATATGTACATTTGAGTGTGCATGTGTGATCACTTTTTTTCTTTTTTGGTTGGGGAACTAAATGTCCCAAAACAGCCACTTCACCTGGGATTGTGGGATTGTGAATAGTCACAAATCAACTCCTAGAAAATTCTAAACTGGAATTTCTGGGAAAAAAAATCATACATCCTCACAGAATTTTTTATTTTCAATCCTTTGATAGAATTAAGACTTTAATCTTTTAAACTGTGTTGTTCTTCCCTCAACAGTACAAAGATTGTTGGAATTGGAGTAAAGGAGGTTTGCTTTTTAATACCTTCTCTGATTTTTACTAAAAGTATACTTATCAGCAAGTCCTTCAATTTTTCTGTGTCAGTTTTATCAACTGTAAAATGGATAGTATGATATCTCTAGTTCCTATTTCACTAAAGGGGCAGAATCACATAGTGGATAGAGAGCTGATCTTTAAGCCAGAAAAACCTAGGTTCAGTCGTTCCTCTGACATGAATTAATCCATGTATATTACTTTAAATATCAAAGTGATATATAAATGAAATTTACTATTACCTTCATCATCACCATTATCTAATTCTCATCTTTTTTGATGTAAGTTTTTTTTTTTTAAGTTCAGACAAGCAGTCCAAAGACAAGTTACTATACTATCACTATTCTTTCATACATCATATCACTGGCACTTCATACTACTGTGCATACAGGTGAAATTATGTTTTTTATAATACATCAGAGTATTGAAACATAAGTTAATCTTTTGTAGACTCATGAAAAATATATTCAGAAAAAAACCCCATTAATTAACTGTATAACAGGCATGATATGTATTTTGTGTTGTGTTTCTAAATGACTATAATTTCTGCTAGGCTTCAACATATTTCAAAAGATTTTTATTCTATGTAATTATAAATATTGAGTGATGTCCAATAATTTTTTTCATAATTTTTTTATGGAACAATGTTATTTGTAGGTAGCTATGGCAAAGAGTTCTGTTTCTAATAATGATTCTAGTAGAGTTATGTGCCTAATTCTCAAAGTTATTTTGAGGTTTTTATTTGTGATATAGGCAATTGTTGTCTGCTAGTTAATACGATAGTGAACTTTAAGTATAAAATTCTAGCCATTTGATAATGTCTTTCTAGCATACTTACATATGGCACTTTTAACCTTTTGCCAAATTGTATGATGTGATTTATTTTTATTTTAGAACTATTTATGTAAATTGCATTTACTTTATAATGTGCTTTGAAAATATCAAACATCTTTCTTTCTTGACAAAGAAGTATTACTTCATTTTTCTATTGGTGCCTTGGAATTATGGTCCCTCTATTTTCTTTTTTTTTTTAGCTAATTTATTTTGATTTATCAATAGTCACTTCCATATGCTTTTGAGTTTAAAATTTTTCTCCCCTTCCTCCCCACCGTCCTTCCCAAGATGGCACACAATCTGATATCGGCTATACATATACATTACTATTAAACATATTTTCATATTAGTCATGTTGTAAGTAAAAATTAGAAACAATAGGAGGAACCAGCAGAAAGAGGAAACAAAAGTCAACAGAAGAGACAAATAAATAACAAATACTATGCTTTGATCTGCATTCAAATTCTATAGTTCTTTCTTTGGATGTGGATAACATTTTCCATCATGAGGCCTTTGGAGATGTCTTAGATCCTTGAATTGATGGGAAGGGTTAAGTTTATCAATATTAGTTATCATACAACATGGCTATTATGGTGTGCAATGTTCTCTTAGTTTTGCTCACTTCATTCAGCATCAGACCATACAAGTCTTTCTAGGTTTTTTTCTGAAGTAATCCTGTTCATCATTTCTTGTAGGACAATAGTATTCCATTACATTTATATACCACAACTTGCTCAGCCATTCCCCAATTGAGGACATCCCTCAATTTCCAATTCTTTGCCACCACAAAAAGAGCTGCTATAAATATTTTGTACATGTGGGTCCTTTTCCCATTTGTATGATCTTTTTGTAATATAGCCCTAGAAGTGCTATTGCTGGGTTAAAGGGACTGCACATATTTTATAGCCCTTTGGGCACAGTTCCAAATTGCTCTTTGAAATGGTTGGATGATTTCACAACTCCGCCAACAATACATTAGTGTTCTAATTTTCCCACATCTTCTCCAATATTTCTTATTTTCTTGTTTTGTCATCTTGGGCAATCTGATAGATATGATGTGGTACCTCAGAGTTGTATTGATTTTTATTTCTCTAATCAATAGTGATTTAGAGCATTTTTTCATATGACTATAGATGGCTTTAATTTCTTCATCTGAGAATTGCCTGTTCATATCATTTGACCATTTATCAATTGGGGAATGACTTGTGTTCTTATAAATTTGACTTAGTTTTCTATATATTTTAGAAATGAGGCCCTTATGAGAGAGGCTGGTTGTAAAGTAATTTTTCCCCAATTTTCTACCTTCCTTCTAATCTTAGTTGTATTGACTTTGTTTGTGCAAAAACTTTTCAATTTAATGTAAACAAATTTATCCATTTTGCTTTTTGTAATGTTCTCTATCTTCTGTTTAGTCATGAATTCTTCTGCTCTCCATAAATCTGATATGTAAACTATCCCTTGCTTTCCCAGTTTGCTTAGAGTATTAGTCTTTATATCTAAATCATGAACCCATTTTGACTTTGTTTTGGTATGTGGTGTGAGGTTTTGATCAATAACTAGTTTCTGCCCTACTCTTTCCCAGTTTTCCTAGTACTTTTTTTTTTCAAATAGTGGGTTCTTATCCCAGATGCTGGGGTCTTTGGGTGTATCAAATAATAGATTACTATAGTCATTGATCACTGTGTCTTGCATACTTAACCAATTCCACTGATCCACCACTAATGTTCTATTCACCTCTTTAACTTCTTTCTTGTTTATTTTGTGGTTAGATTTATCTAGTTCAGAGAGAAGGAGGTTGAGGTCCCCCACTAGTATAGTTTTGCTATTTTTTCCTGTAACTCCCTGAACTTCTCCTCTAAGAATTTGGATGCTATACCATTTGGTGCATATATGTTTAGTAATCATATTACTTCATTGTCTATGGTGCCTTTTGGCAGGATGTAGTTTCCTTCTTTATCTCTTTTCATAAGATCTATTTTTGCTTTTGCTTTGTCTGAGATCAGGATTACTACCCCTGCTTTTTTTTTTTTTTTACTTCAGCTGAAGCATAATATATTCTGCTCCAGCCTTTTACCTTTACCTTGTATGTGTCACTCTTTTCAAATGTGTTTCCTGTAAACAACATATTGTAGGATTATGATTTTTAATCCATTCTGCCATCCACTTCTGTTTTATGGGAGAGTTCATTCCATTCACATTCACAGTTATGATTACTATCTGTTTCTTTCTCTCCATCATTCACCCCCCCCTTTTATGCTTTTATTTCTCCTTTCTCCTTTTCCCTCCTCACTAGTGTTTTGCTTTTGACCACCACCTCCCTCAGTCCTTCCTCCCTTCTATTAGCCCTTTCCCTTTTCTTCCCCTTTACCCTTACTACTTCTTCCCTCCCTCTATCTCCCTTCCTTTTTCTTTCCACTTTTGCCTCCTACTGCCTATAAGGCTAGTTAGATTTCTATACCTTTTAATGTAGAAACTGCAAGGTCCGGTGTAATCCTGACTATGGTTTCATGATATTTAAATTGTTTCTTTCTGGCTGCTTGCAGTATTTTCTCTTTGATCTGGTAATTTTGTAATTTGGCTACTATATTCCTTGGTGTTTTCAATTTGGGATCTCTTTCAGGAGGTGATCAGTGGATTCTTTCTATGGCTATTTTACCCTCAGGTTCTAGGACCTCAGGGCAGATTTCCTTTATGATTTTCTGAAAGATACTGTCCAGGTTATATTTTTCATCATGATTTTCCAGTAGACCAATAATTTTTAAATTGTCTCTCCTAGATCGATTTTCCAGGTCAGATGTTTTACCAATGAGGTATTTTACATTTTTATCTATTTTTTTCATTTTTTTGGTTTCTGTTTGATTGATTCTTGCTCTCTCATAGAGTCATTAGCTTCCATTTGCCCAATTCTAATTTTTAACCAGTTGTTTTCTTCTTTTAGATTTTGTACCTTCTTCCCCTTTGGCCAATTGTATTTTTTAGGGACTTGTTTTCTTCAGTGTATTTTTTTTCCAGTTGGCCAATTTTATTTTTTAGGGATGCTTCTACCTCTCTCATTTCACTTTTAGAATCCTTCTTGAGCTCTTCTAAGAAGGCTTTTTGGGCTTCACACTAATTCATATTCCCTTTTGAGGTTCCAGATATAGATTTGATGACAATGTTGTTTTATTCAGAATTTCTGCCTTGATCTTCACTGTTCTTATGATATGAATCTATGGTATGTTTCTTTTTGCTCATGGTATTTGATTTTTCCCTGGCCTTTAAAGAGATTGAGCTCTCCTGCTGGGAAGCAGAGGGCACTGATCCAAGCTTCTTGTCTTGGGAGCCTAGGTCACTGGCTTTGTGTGCTGGGGCCTCTTACATTGGCAATTGGAAGCTGTAGGTTCTGGCAGCTTACCTGGTGTTGGGCTGGAATCAGCAAGACTGGAACTCTAGGGCAACTCTAAGTTGCCTGCTTTTCCTTTCTTTTGACTTTCTTCAGCTCCTTTCTGATGAGAGTTGCAGGGTGTTTATCCACTTGGGGCCCTTTGTAGTGCTGCTTCCCTTATTTTTGCTGAGGCACTGGGAGACCTGTTTGATGTAGAATGCTGAGGCACCTGGTGGTTTTCTGTGCTGGTTTTCACAGGTTACCCTACCCTCACTGAGGCACTCAGAGGTCCAGTTGTTGGTGTTTACCTGCTCCAACACCTGGGTTTCAGGATCTCCTCCTGGTGTCCTAAAGTGGGTTTTCTGCTAGCTGCCTGGGATGCCTCCTATTCTGGACTGCTCCCCTTTCCCCAGGGCAAGAGGGGCCTTTCCTGTTAATCCCTCAAGTTACCTGGGATACTAGACTGCTGCTCCCCATCTTTCTTCTGGTTCGGCTGTTCCAGGGTTTTTCCTGGGGCAATATTTTTCTGGGCTTTCAGAGGTTGATAGGGGACAATGAGATCAACTACCTTTTTACTCCACCATCTTAGCTCCTGGATGAGGAAGATTCTCCCTCTATTTTCTTGATATTGGACTTTTTCTTGGACTTTTTCTAGATCTGTGGTCAACCATTTTACTCTGCTAATTATATGTTAGTGTATTATATAGGTTTTAATTGCTCTAAAATATATTCTTCCTATAAAGTTTTGACTTTTATTTTTGACTTCAAAATTCTAGTTTGTCCCTTAGCATACATAGCAAGATGTTTTATCTTAATAGTCTTTTGTTCTGTATGCCAAAAAAAAAAAAAGGTTATTATTGTCTTTATCCATTGGTTTAGTTTAACCTCTGGATTCTAGCCAAAGGCAATTACTTTTCATTTTTTTTTGAACACACATTAAGAATTTTAAACGTATGTAGTCCAAATTACATTCTGATATCTATGAGTAAAGTTTTGATGAGATAAAACATCTTTCTAGTGTATATCTTCAGTTGATCCATGGATGATAAATTAATCATTTTGTTTTATTTTGTTTTGTTTTTTCCGGAGTGAAAATGATGGCTTTAAATATGCTCAGAAAAATAGTCTTTAATTTTCTGGAAGATTCCACATTTGGTTTAAATTATATTGGCATTATTATTTTAATGGAATATTTTAAATATAGAATATTTTTACATATGATCATAAAATAATTGGTTGTTCTCTTTTGATCTCAAAGAGGACCAAAATCATATCAGCATGTTGGGATCAAGATACAGGGTTTCTGACTATGGATGATTGGACCAGTATGAGTTTGGAAGGCTCTGTCACATGTCAGACATACATATTCCATAGAAATATTTGGAGTCTCTAAATTTGCACATTTCATGTTTCTTTTAAGCTACTGCAAATTATACTTTGCTCACAGCACCTAGTTTCATTCAGAGATGCCATGCTGGGTAGTGCTGTGCTAGTGTATCCCATGTCTCACAATCAATTTAAAAGTTCCTCAGAGATACCTTGAATGTGTCCTTGTATCACGTCTTCTGGCTTCTATGTTAGAGCTTACCTTCTGTGAGTTCTCCACAAAAGTCTTTTTAGGCACAAATAGATGATATGAACATTTAGAGTGGAGTTATTTTTAAATCTGTGAATATCACATCTTTTTTTGAGCTACTGCAGTTCTATTTTGCCCACAGATACAATACTGAATTTGATGCAGGCATGCCATGCCTGGCTACCGGTGTCTCCCATATTTCACAGTCAATTGAAAGTTCTTCAGAGAGACTCTGAAAGTGTCTTTGTATCACATCTTCTGACATCTGTGAGAATGCCTCGCGTAAGTCTTTTAGTGTAGTAACCTTTTAGGCAAACGTAAATTTGGTATTTGAAAAATGTGGCCAGCCTATTGAAGTTGTACTCTCTATAGAAGAGTTTGAATGTTTGGCAGTTCAGCTCAAGAAAGGACCTCAGTGTCTAGTACTTTATCATGCCAGGTGATCTTCAAAATCTTCCAAAGACAATTCAAATGGAAAACACCAAGGTCATCTACTAAATCCTGAGACTAGAGGTCATCCACTAAATATTGAGACTTCTCCAGTCATCTTGACTTTTGTCTTACCCTGGATGGTGATGACTCTGGAAGAGCGAGTGAAGCTGAGGACTTTACACAACTCTGCCTGATTTAAATGCAACTTATGTGTGAGGCAAAAGATATCACATTTAACCATTTTTACTTACCTCAAAATCCTGTGGCGACAAGCAAGTAATGAAGCAGCAGGTGTGAATATAGTAGGAGCTGTAGTCATGAACCTCTATACTGGTGGCATAGGCCATAGGATCATCTTCACAAAAGTTTTTGTACATTTTTTAAAGATTCAACCACAAGGTAGGATCCTTGCCTGTCACAGTAAGCAGACCAGTGTTGGATAAAGGAGATATTTTTTAGGGCAGCTTTCTAGCCACTTCCTTATGCCAAGAGGTGAGCAGTGCAGTCATTATAAAAGGTTGCTCAACAGTCTGTTGAATCTCAATGCTGCTTCAGTCCAGTCCAAGTTGACCTTGGTGTCTTCCATGTCTCACCAAGCTCTTAGTGCTCCATAGCACCTGCTTCATTCACCTTTGTGATCATTGGAACAAATTATTCTCATCTGCCTATTCTACTGGGAGAGGTCTTCATATGCTTGGGGTAGATACCCCTCTAAATGACCAATGGGTTTGAAATCTCTCAGTTACCCTTAACCTGGTATAGCCTGTATGCTGATACACTTTGCCAGGGTGAGGGCACTGAATGTGCTACAGCTTTTTGCAGCCACAAGTGATAGTTGGTGAATCTAGTGGACATCAAAGGGAACACAGCCCTAAAAAGGTCTCAGAAGCTCTTACACCAGTGGTTCTAGTCTTCTCTGGACAACCTAAACCTCTGTATGTCAAATATTCTAATACTTTCACTATACTTAGCTTTTTTTTTAATGTAACTTCACTAGTCATGAGTGTGAAACCAAGTCAAAGGTTCTATGATAATAAAAAAAAGGTGGTGTAAATGCTATGATACTTTAAGTCTGATTCTCTAATAATTACTGAATCAATAAGGAGATATTATTTAAACCTCAAGAGTCTTTGTGACATGCTATTTTTGCTCCTCAACCAATATCATGTTATCTTGGAAATATATATGTGAGGGTGTGTCTGTGTATTTGTATATGTGTGTGTGTATTCATACTACTATATATTGATGCCTTATATAAAGTATCACAATATGTAATTGAGCCATACTTAGAAGGGAAACATATTCTTATCTTTTGGTAATAGTTATATGATACCATCTTCTGTTGGTGTTGTTATTAATAATAAAATTTTAACTATTATCTCTAATCAAGTCAAAAGAAAAAATGACTTTAAGCTTGTTATAGGTAAGATACACACACACACATATATGTGTGGATGAAATAAACAAACAACCACCACCAAAAGTCACCATTTAGAGGTCCAAAGCTTCAGGTTATGAGTTACTCTGTAATTACTAGCTAGCCTTGTTCTCAGACAAAAAAAAAAGTGGGGAGGGGGCAGGACAGAATATTTATGCAGTAATATATCTACTGGATTTTTGGCTTTGCTGGAAAAGTCTTAAAAGCCAAAATCACCTGCCCCAACAATGAGATTGCAATTTCAATTGAGAACATAAAGAAAAATCTGTTTCAAATCCCAGTTAAATTAATATTCTGCCATTAAGGTAATTGATATACATTTTTTAATGAGCATATGAAACACATAGACAGGCACAGCCACTATATATTCTTGTGATAAAGTGTTAGGAAAACATTTGCAGGTCAAGTGTGAATTAAAACTTTAAATGTGAGTATTAGAGAAAAGCTTTTACCAAAAAAAGTGGGAAAGAAAAAGAAGACATGTCTCCATATATCGTAATAAGTAAAACGGTAGGTAGCTAGGTAATACAGGTGGGAAATCACTTAATATTTAGTGAAATAAAAAACACATTAAGTCCCATATAAAAATAATATGTACACTTTATAAATTCTCATCATTAACTCTTTTTGCTTCCATCTAATTTTTGTCTATGTGGTTAAAGATTTTTAAAATATTTTAAGAAATAAATATTTAGAAGGAAATTATCACTTAACAGATATTGCTAATCACTCTGTCAATAAGTGCTTACTATGTGACTAGAATACAAAGAAAAGCAAAGCATAGGCTTTGCCCTCAAGGAGCTCACAGCTTAATAGGAAAGGCAACATGTGAAAAAAACAATCATTATGTTTAAACAGGATAAATGCAGTATAAAGTGGAGACAACCAATAGAAGGAAGCCATTAGAATTAATTGGAGTCAACAAAGGCATCTCATAGAAGATGAGACTTTAGCTGGGACTTGAAGAAAGTCAGAGAAGTTAGAAAGTGGAGATGAGGAGACAGAGAACTCCCACCATGGGGAACTAGTAATTAAAATGCCGAGAGTCTGGAGATGGAGAGGTAGTGTGTGTGAAAAATAGCTGGATGGTCAATTTCACTACATTGAATGTCATATGGAAGAGTGGAGATGGCAAGCAACATATAAAAAGATGGCAAAGGTAGAAGTGGCCCAGTTTGGGAAGGGCTTTAATGGCCAGAGGATTCCATTTTTAGTTTTATAAATCATGGGGAGCTAATTGAGATTGTTTAATGGTGTGTATGTGGCAGAGATGTATCATAGTAAGATCTGTGCTTTACGAAGATGAATTTCATAGCTGGACAAACACTTGAGACAGAATGATCTGTTAGCTGCTATTGCAAAAATCTAGTCATAGGTGATAAGTACCTGCCCCAGAGTTTTGTCAGTATCAGAGGAGAAAGGGGCAGTATCCTAAAGTTACTGCATAGGTAAAATCAGCAAGAAATGATAACAGATTTAATGTGGTGCAAAATGAACTGAGGAGTCAAGAATGACATCTAGTTTGCAAGCTTCGGTGACTGGTTGGATAATGGTGTGGTGAGGACAAATATTTAATAAGCAACTCCCGTGTGCAAGGCACTCTACTGAGTGCTTTACAAGTGCTATCTCATGTGAACTTCACAACAGCCCTGGAACTTAAGTGCTATTATTACCCCCATTTTACAGTTAATAAAACTGAGGCAGACAGGCTAAGGGACTAAACTTTTGACCTCATGTCTTCCTTATTTTACACCAGAGTATTACCCACTGAACTACTTAGTTGCTTCAGGGATTCTTAGTGAGCCAACTGAAATAATTGATGCAATAACTTCACTAAAATAGGGTTTAAAATAAATTTACATAAATCATTAGCATTTCTGTATATTACCAATAAAGCTCAGAATGAAGACATACAGAGAAACTCAGCCTCTATCAATGGGAATTAAATAAGTACGACTACTAATCATTCTTTAAAGAAATAAAGACACACTAGACCTATAAAAATTTAAGGAATATTAAGTACTCATGAGTAGGTCAAACCAATATAGTAAACATGAAAACACTTCATAAATGTATTTACCTATTCTTACTTTTACCTCAAACTACCAAATGATGTTTACTTCATAGACCTAAAAATAATAACAAAATATATCTGAAGGTGCAAAATCTGTGAAACTATAAGGAAATAGTGGGGAAAAAAGCAAGCAAAGAAATCTAGCAATAATAGAATATGAAGTTATACTGTAAGAGTGTAGTTTGAATTCTGATACTGCTATGCTTCCTAATGAAGTATATAACAATGAGACAAGCCTGCTTAATGTTCAGTAATGCCAAAAACCACAATTCCTAGAACAGAGAACAAGTATTTGACAAAAAAATGTTGAAAAAACTGGAAAGTGGTTGGGAAGAAATATTGTTTAGACTGCTACCTTACAACATATACCCACAATTATCTAAATATAAAATATAAACATCTAAATATAAAAATGTACTATCATAAATAAATTACAGGAGAAAGGAAAAAAATAAACTTTCACATCTATCTTTAATGAAAATCTTATGACCAAAAAATGTACAGAGAAGGAGATAGAAGATAAAATGGAAAAATTTAATTAAATAAAATAAAAAAAATATTTTGTAGAATAAAAACAATGCATTTAAAAGGAAGCAATTAACTGAAGGAAAAACAGAAACAAAAACAAAATTTGCATAAAGATTATCTCCTAACAATTTAATTTCCAAAACAGGTTAGGAACTTATTTATAAAAGTAAGAGTTTTTACTTGATTGATAAATGACCAAAACATAAAAACCATTTTCAAAGGAGGAAATCCAACCTATGAGCAACTGTATGAAAAATTCTTCAAATCATGAATAACTAAGGAAATAATAATTAAAGAAACTCTGGAGTTCTACTTTACAGCAAAAACAAATGGAAATGGTAAATATTAAAGCAACTATTGAAAAATTAAAACCTATTTATATTATTGGTAGAGTTCTGAATTGCTCACTAAATTGAACATATAATTTAATTGAGTCATATCACTACTGGGCCCATACCCCTAAAAGATTAAAGATATTAAAGAATTAATATAAATTGGTTAAATTGTTCTTACTTTACTGGAAAAGAACTAGAAATTGAAGGTGTTCCCACCAATTTGAGAATCAAGAGAGTTTCCATCAATTTCAGAATTTCCAAATTGCATAATTTGGCAAATAAGTTATGACATATGAATGTAATGACATTCTATTCTTCCAGCAGAAATGAAAAGGGCTATGATTTTAGAGAATACTGTGAAGAATATAATTAACTAATGCTGAATGAATTGAGAACAAACAAAAATACACACACACACACACACACACACACACACACAATAACAACAACATTGTAAAAGAAATGAACTATAACGAAATTCATTTGTAACAACAAAAAGTCCAGAATATCAAGGGAACTATTGAAAAGAAATGCAAGGGAAAGTGGCCTATCTATATCAGATTTTAAATTGTATTATAAAGCAGCAATCATCAAAACTATTTGGTACTGGCTAAGAAATAAAATGGTATATCAGTGGAATAGGTTAAGTATGCAAGACACAACAGTCAATGACTATACTAATCTACTATTTGATAAATCCAAAGACTCCAGGTTCTGGGATAAGAAATCATTATTTAGCAAAAATGTATGGCAGAAACTGGGCATAAACCAAGATCTTACACCCTATATCAAGATAAAGTCAAAATTGCTACATGATTTAGATATAAAGATTGATACTAGAAGAGCAAAGAATAGTTTACTTTTCAGATCTATGGAGAAGGAAAGAATTTATGACCAAACAAGAGACAGAGAACATTATGAAAACAAAATGGATATTTTGATAACATTAAATTGAAAAGTTTTTGCACCAACAAAGCCAATGCATCCAAGATTAGGAGGGAAATAGAAAACTGGGAAATAATTACTAGAACCAGTGTCTCTAATAAAGGCCTCATTTCTAAAATATATAGAAAACTAAGTCAAATTTATAATAATACAAGTCATTCCCTAATTGATAAATAGTAAAGGATGTGAACAGGCAGTTTTCAGAGGAAGAAAGTAAAGCTATTTATTGTCATATGAAAAATGTTCTAAATCACTATTGATTAGAGAAATGCAAAGTAAAATGACTCTGAGGTACCACGTCACACCTTTCAGATTGGCTAACATGACAAAACAGGAAAATGATAAACGTTAGAGATGTGGGAAAATTGAAACACTAATGCATTGTTGGTGGAATTGTGGAATTGATCCAACCATTTTGGAGAGCAATTTGGAACTATGCCCAAAAGGCTATAAAATTATGTATTCCCTTTGACCCAGCAGTACCACTTCTAGATCCATATCCCAAAGAGATTATAAAAACCAGAAAAGGACCCACATGGTCCTTTGCCACCACAAAAAGAACTGTTATAATTATTCTTGTCCACATGGACAAAAATAAGTATAACAGTTCTTTTTGTGGTGGCAAAGAAGCAGAAATTGAGAAGATGGCCATAAACTGGAGAACGGCTGAACAAGTTGTGGTATGTGAATGTAAAGGAATACTGTTGTGCTATATGAGATGATGAGCAAGCAGACTTCAAAAACAAAACAAAACAAAACAAAACAAACAAACCAAAAAGACTTACATGAACTGATGCAGAGTGAAATAAGCAGAAGCAAGAGAACGTTGTACACAGTAACAGCCACATTGTTTAATGACTGACTTTGATAGACTTGGCTCTTCACAGCAATGCAAGAATCTGAGACTACTGCAAAAGACTCATGATGGAAATTGTTATGCACACTCAGAGTAAGAAATATGGAGTCTGAGTGCAGATGACAGCATAGTATTTGCTCTCCTTTCCCTTTGCTGATTTGTTTTATTGCTTCATTCTCATAGTTCCTCCCATGAGTTCTAGTTGTTCTTTACATCATGACTAATGAGAAAATGTGCTTAACATGAATGTATATACAGAGACTATATAAGATTGTACACTGTCTGTGGGAGGAGGAGGGAGAAGTGGGACAGGGAGAAAATTTAAAACCCAAAATCTTATGAAAGTGAATGTTGAAAACTAAAAATAAATAGACTAATTATCCAAAAAAGTAAAAATAAAACAAAAATAAAACAGACTTAGGATTTCTAATCCATGCAATGATCTAGCATAAGTCCAGGAATCTGATGATGCTATCTATTTCCCAAAAGAGTGTTGATGAATTTAAAATGAAGTATGAGACATACATTTGGGCTTGGCTAACATGGATATTCATTTTTCTTAGATATAATTATTCATTAGAAGTCCCTCTCCCCCATTTCTGAGGAAAATTTGAAGGAAAGGGAAAATAAATGATCAGATGAAAAATAAATGAAAAAAAGAGAAAATTTTAAAAGTACAATTCTAGAAGCACAACAGGTACTAAACAAATTCTTGTGACCTTGAAAACAGGCTGTTATTAACTGTTTTTTTTTTACTAAGTTAGACATATTTTGTTTCTTAGCAACACTGTATTTTGTAATTTGACATACCTTAATATGTTTTTGTTAATAGGATCTTGATGTTATGTTACTTTGAACTACATTAAGATACATTTTTCAGATATGACGAATACTCTCACTGAGGTAGAACACAGAGTAGAGAGAATTGATTATCTAAGGACAGGGTTATCACCTATTCAAAATTTACTGGAACAATTAGAAATGTAATTTTAATTTCCTAATTGTTAACAAATTTATTCTTGAATATTTTTATCATTAGACTTTGTATTTTCAATTTTTATTAAAGATGAACACTTCAAAACTTAATTGTTTTCATTTTTTAAAACACTGGCTTCTCCTATTATTCTTTTCCTTTTTTTTAAATCTGGATTAATCAGTCACCAGAGGTATTCTAGCATATATGATATGTGTGATGTTACTGAGAGATGCAAGATAAAAGAAAAAAATATAAAAAAAGTATTTTGAATTCCACATTTTCCTCATTTTCAATCCTCCCAAAATACTATAGAAAGATAAGGGCTTGATCTCCATCTGCCCCTTACAGGGTACACAAATGGAAGTCCTTGCAAGTAATGTACTCTAATTGCAATGGACCCTCTAGAAACTACAAAATGACTTGTATAATTGTGGCAGAATCTGTTATAAAATGTTTCATTACATTTCTAATTGTGAGCTAGAGTTATATTATAAGTCATTCCAAAAGACATTGGCATATACTATATGGGATTATATCATTTACTGGTAGAGCTTCAGAATTATGGACAACATACTAAAGTTATTTTGCTATGCAGACATAAAACTATCCTAAATTACTTAGCAATGGATTAAAAAAAGAAAACTTGCATTATAATCCTTAAATTTCCTTTGTGTTTTCCTAAATTGTTACCTTGTGTGTAATTTACTATCCATACACCACAATATCGTGCAAATGGAATATTTAAAACAAACAAACAAACAAACATCACACTATTCAGTTCCTTTTATGGTCCATTATTTCTTTGCTTAAGACTTGTCATTAAAAAAAAGTATCATTCAGTCTAACTTAACTCTAAACAGTTTCTATCAATGAAAGGATTGTGTGTGTCCTTTCATTGTTCTTTGGACATTCACTAATATATAATTCATCATTTTAATAATAATAACAACATATTCTTCTTCTTCAATAAAATGTATCTATATGTAATAAGGGACAAGCTGTCATTAAAAAAGAAACATGATTTATAACTTTGTATATATATATATATGCTATATTCAATTTTGAAAAGAAAGTTATGGAAAAAAAAACCATTTTCATTCAAATGCATTCATAAGAGGAAAGAACTCTGAAGTGGACATTCACAGACTTTTATCTGGTTCTAAAATCAAACCAGAATAATAGATTTAAAGCTGGCAGGTAATTTAATGGCCATTCTTACCAAAACTTTTATCTTATAGCTGAGGAAACAAAGGTTCAGAAAAACTGAGTCTTCCCAAATGTCACAAATGTAGTGATAAAAAAATTCTAACTCAGGGTTTTTAATCTAAACTTGACACTCTTTCAAATATACCAGATGTTCATTGTGACCTTAGGAAGGTGCTTTTCTAAAACTTTCTAATAAAACTAGAAGATTTAACTAAATATTCAGTCTAGTTTTTTTTCTAGCTGTTACCTATGACTTAATAAATGTTATTTCTATATTCCTTTATTCTGATCTTTATTTATTCTTCCATTCATGTATTTGTTTATTTATTTATTTATTTTGCTTTGAAACTACTGTTAGTAATCACAGAAACATCCAGAAAATGCTTTCATTGCATAACTACTACAGTCCTCTTCCCATGAGCAATTCCACTCTTCTTGAGACCTGTCCCTTCTCCACATATTTGGTAGACCTTTATGCATAGATCCCCTGCTTAATTACAGATTGGAGGGAAACCAGAGGAAACCCTCTAAACATTGCCAAAGATCCATTTGGGATACATTTTCTATGTACAGGCCTTCGTATCATTTATAGTTTTCACGTGTCTTGATGATTGTTATTTCCCAATTGGAAGTTAGGTGGCTGAGTGATTAGAGCACAGGTCCTGGAGTCTGGGAAACCTGAATTTAAATCTGGCCTCAGATACTTACTAGCTTTGTGACCCTGGGCAAGTCTTATCCTCTGTTTGCTAAACAAAAACAAAAACAACAACAACAACAAAAACACACACACAAAAAAACACTTACTCTCTTTTTGTTCTGTTTCCACTAAAGAAGGAAATGGCAAACTACTCCAGTATCTTTGTCAAGAGGTATGATGCCTTCAATATTGGCCCACTATATGGAATGCCATGACACCCCTCACCTTTCATCTAGGTATCTCCCCTCAGACACTGTTTTTCCTTGGATAAATTGAATCATTGCTAAGCAGAACCACTGAATATCCATTATATACTCATAACTTCGTGCTTCGCTAATGACATTTTCTGTACCTGGAAATGTCCACCCCTCCCCCCACTACTTCCACAGTTTAATTTCTTTTAACCTTCTGAAGCAGGGGTTCTTATAAAACTTTATTTTATTAAATAAATATTTTTATAATAGCTGCATATTTAATTCTTCTTTCTCTTTCTCTTTCTACTTTATCTTGAACTTTATTTGCTGCCTGTTTTTTTAGTTGTATTAGTCACAGAAACTTTTCAAATGCATAAAATTCTATTCATAAGATTTCAAAGGGAATCTTTTAGTTGAAATATGGGGAATTACAGTGGATAGAGACTAGACTAAGATTCAATTTGTATAGCAGATCCAACATAAGGAAATTAACTGTGTTTAGCTCAACTTGCTTTGCAACTTATAGTCTTAGAGAGCTGATTGAGAGAACTGAGATGTTAGTATGTATATGTTAGAGGTCTTCCAGACTTTGAGGTCCACTTGCTGTCCACTAAACTACATCTCAGACTTCTCTAAAATTGAACTTAAATGTGACCTCTTTAATAATGTCTACTTTATGTACATAGATTGTGGTGCACATATAACTGGGTATGTCAGAACATTCAACTTATGGTCTATGCATGAGTTTGAGAGAACTACAGAGTATCTTTCTCAATGAATTATTATTATTATTGTTATTATTATTATTATTATTATTATTATTATTGTCTAACAGTACTTGTTGGGCCCTATTTTAAGTCCATATTTTTTTTCTTGTATTTCTAATGATAGATATCATTCTCATTGGTGTCTGCATGGAATTTTGTTGTTCACAAAACTATTTGACTATTTTTTCCTCCCTTATATCCATGAAATCTGTGCTACATTAGTTTTTCTGTATTTCTGATGTTTTCTTATCTTTTTTTAAGCCTGTATTTCCTTCTTTCCACTATCCCTTTATAATGGGCACCTTCCTGTCCTGTCTATTTCATTATACAATCTTATCGTCCTTTCTTTAGCCTCTTACTTCTTTGAGAATAGATCATTTTCTTAGAACACCAAAAGGAAAAGATATTTAATTTACCCATGTGGAGATCTCTATCATTAAATGATAATCACTTATAATACTTGTCATGTAGTCATCAGTTCAAGAAATTGAAAAATGAGGAGGAGCTCTTGGATCTAACTGTTTCTGGTCTGGCTCGAATGGGATACATTAGATGAGATAGTGTAGGGTCCCAGGCCCATCTCTCATCTGAAGCTGCCATGAAGTGTAGAGTGAAGAGACTTGTTGTTACTTTACCTATGTTATATCTATTCTTTACTACTTTTAGAACAAGGAAAATAGAGACTTGTGAGACTCGTAATGTCAAGAATGTGAGCCACTGGAAGTCAGGCATTGAATCTATGCCTGAAGGCAGATAGTGAGTAGTGAAATCCCAAAATGACTTGCTTAGACTGGTTTAGCCATAGCAGAGATGTGGATGCACACATCAATTGATCATATTGCATTTAGATATGAACTTGATGGGGTAAATGCTATGTAATCATTTTATTAATCTGGACTCAACTCTCTCTAGGGACAATGTTTATATAAGGGACAATACATGCCAGGTGCTGAGGACAGATGTTTGTAACTTCTGTTCTTGCTATACAGTGTTCTTGCTTAACAATAAAAATCCCTTTGTAAAAGCTAATTGATATTCATTGGTTACATGGAATTATGCCTCTAATCACTCATGGTTAACAGTAGGAATAACAGACTCTGAATGAGGGTTCTTATGACAGTAAAGAAAATTTCCTCACTGCACACTCCTGCTCTGGGGTTTCCATACAAGTTTAAGGAGACAATACATTTTCAATTGGAAACTTTCAATGGGGGGAGGGGCATAAAAAAACAAAAACAGAAAACCAAGAGCTTTTGTTTTGTTGCTTTGTTTTGTTTATGAGGAAAGTACTTTATAACTGGGAAGTACTACAGAAATGAGCACTATACGTTACTTTGAATCTCTCTAAGTTGTTTCCTCTTATTGGTCTCAATTTTCTTATCTATAAAAAAACCCAGGATATTGGGATAGATGATTTTTATATTTTTATGTGTCAATATAGCATCTTGAATGTGAAGTGTATATATAGCGAGGTATTATTGTTGAGTCATTCAGTAAAATATTATCCTGCCTCTTGCTACTGGGCATATGCACACACAGAGAGACGTGTACATATATGCACACACTCATGCATGCATGCACATACATTGCACAGAGACAGGACTAGATATAGCATGTCTCAGATATAGATGGAAAATAGCTAGGGGTAAAGGGTTATTTTATCTTTTCAATATGTTTATCACTAGAGAGATAGAATGGTGTAGTAAGTGGAAAAAGAACTGAACTTGTAGTCGATAAGCTGTATTTAGTAAGTGAATCTGAATAAGTCACTTGACCTCTTAAAATCCTTAGAAATGAAATGATAAAGGTAGTTTCCTAATCTAAGAATTCTACCTGGCAGTGAAATAATAGGTCTGCTTCCTATGTTAATCCCAAAATTATTACCATTCTATATTCTTATCAATTTTTCCCGTGTCCCATTCTCTATCTACCAGACTATCATTTTTGTTTGTTTGTTTGTTTCTTTTTTTTTTTTTTAGGCAATAAGGGTTAAGTGACTTGTCCATGGTCACATAGCTAGTGTCTGAGGCCAGATTTGAACTCAGGTCCTCCTGACTTTAGGGCTGGTGCTCTATCTACTGTGCCACCTAGCTGCCCCCAGACTATCGTGTTAATGATACTTATTGTCTCATTTCACTACTGCTGTGGAAGCATCCTGAGGCATAGGGCCCAGTGAATTCTTATTAACTAAATATTCCTTCTGGGCTACACATGAACTAACATGCTTAAAAGCTTTTGCTAAATGATCTTCACTAGGCCTAAATAAATATGATATCTTAATGATATTATTTTTAATAATTTCAGGAAAAATGAATTTTCCTTTTTTCATAGGTAATATTTATTGGCAAATAAATCAGCATTCCATTTTATATAACTTTCATTTTGTTATGTAAATTAATGAGCTTTACCAACAAAATTTGACTATTTGCAGTTATTACTGAACTCCCTACAATAATTACACCTCCATGATTTTGAATTGATATTCCTCTCTGATTATAATCTCCAATCCTTCTATCTCTCCTTTTGCCTCACTCCTTTTAATCTAAGTTTCATCTTTACCTTAACAACATGTCATATTTTCATCCCTCCTAGTTTTACCAATATAGCAACCCACTCTGGTCTCACATTCCTTTCTCCATTTTACCTAGAGTTAACCAAGAAAACAATGCTCTGTCCTTCACTCATGGCTCCTTTACATTTCTTTTCTTCTATCACCTATGCCTTGCTATCCCTCATCTCTGAATCATCCTTGCCATCTTCACCCTTGTAATCAACTTTCAAGCTGCCAAACCAAGCTTGAAAAAGTCATGTAGGTGTGATGACTGTTCACTAGAAATTCATAGCATCTAATCTCAGATGAGCCCTCATTGATGAATGGCAATGCTTTTAATTTTCTCTAATTCACTTTCTTTTCATATTCTTCACAACTATTCCAAACCGTATTTTTTTTCTTGTGCCTCCATTACCCTGCTTGTTCTCATGTTTCTCAGTAGATGGCCTCAACTTCGAAATTACTGAAAAAATTATGTCCATATATAATGAATTACTTCTTCTTCCCTAGACCACATTCCACAACACCTTTTATTATTCTCTACTCATTTGCTCCAATCTCTGAAGAAGAAAGTTTCTTCTTCCTTTACAATGCCAACCATCTCTACTAGTGCCCTTAATCTGAATTCCCTTGTGATACTTCTGGAAGCTGAAATCATTTCCTCAACTTCTCTTCTTAAGGTTTTCCCTGTCTACTGACTTCTTCCCTACTATCTACAAATTTGGTCATACGTTTCTCATTAAATTAAAAAAAAAATCTTCATCGGACCTTGCCATCCCATAAAACTTACATTTTTTTCTTTTTTAACTAAATTCTTTAAACAAGACATCTATACTCTGCCTTCATTTCCTTACTAACTACTCATGTCTTAATCTTTTAAATTCTGATTTATAGAATTATTTATAGGAATTATTCTTTCATTGTTTATCTCTGATCTCTTAATTAATAAATTCAGTGGTCTGTTATCAGTACTCATCTTCCTTGACACTAGACAACCTCTTCTTTTCACCATGAATTTTGGTGACACTTATCTTTCTTGATTGTCCTGCTACCTGACTACTCCTTTTCTATCTCCTTTCCTTGTTATCATCTATCTTCTACCTCTTAAGCATGAACATACCTTAATTCTCTAACCAGGGCCACTTTTTATTCTATCTTTAACTTTCTCCCATTATGATTTTATTTATGGATTCAGTTGTAGGCAGATGAATTTCCTATCTATCTAATCTTTTCAATCATCTTTCTATCATCTATCTACCTATCTTTTCCCCTGTGACTGAACTATATCTGTGCACTATATGCAAAAATTACATTTTTCTTTCCTACCATACTTGTGGCAAAAGAATCTCAGAAGTACTCTGGAATCCTGATACACATCTACTCATTTTGCATTGGTTGAGAGAAGCACTGTAAGAAATAAAATCTTTTCTGTCCTTTGAGAAATGCTCTCTTAGAATTTTCTTAAGAATTAACTAATGAGATGTCTTATCAAGAAAGACCAAATTGCAGTTAAATCATTTAAATGGAAGTTTCATAATCAAGATGGTATTTTTTAATGATGAAATTGTCTAATAAAGAACTTTCCTAAACATCACAGAAGGACAATTATAATTTACAACAGAGATAAAGGAAAACATAGAGAGAAATACAATATTCTTATTGAAAGTTGATATTTATGTTACCATTGGGATGAATGGTGGGAAAACCTGCTTTTGATGCCACCAGGAAGGTCACTGGTCCAAGGAGTGCCCCTCAATGGTGTACCCTTGGAGGAAGCCCACCAACTCGGGCAGTGAGGGCCACAAGGAGGCCCAGTAGGAATGCCCCTCCAGGGCACCCTCCCAGAGGGAGCCCCCATGACCAATGCCCCTGGAACTGTGCTCAAGATATGACCAGGAGGGACATTGGAGGAAGGATTGTCTTCGAGGTTGGAAAAGTGATGGAGTCACCCCTCAGTACCCCATCCTCCAGTCTTCTCAAGACTGGGAATGACAAGGGAGCCTGGGGCTTGGTAGCACTCCCATTTTCTCCATCTCTCTCACAGAGCGCTGGGCAAAATCTAAGGTAAGGTTACCCACTTTATCTTGGCTATGTTCTGTGTTCTACTGTGGCCCTACTTGAGGATCTGTTGTTTGAACACTCCCTCTTTGTGCTCTCCTCTTGCGCTGCCCGGTTGTTGGGAAGGAACCTGATGGTGAATTTGGGGAGCCAATCTTCTCTAGTTAAGCCTCCTGTCTCCCTTTTCCTTCTGTGTACCAGACCTCCCCATGTTCCCCAGAAGTATGAGAGACAGTTAAGCTCAATTTTTTGGCATCAGGGAATCATATCAAGCAACTTGCCATAATTTGGTTACCGCTAAAATAATTTGGATATTTTAGGTTATTGTATTAATGTGTAAACTTGCCAAAAACTTGTTTGTGTTTTGTATAGAAATCTCTAATGATTGGTTTTTTACACCAGGACAAATTTAAGTTTGAGATGTAAATCCTGGAAAAGTTTTTCCTAAGCTGTGATTAGTAAAACTTGCTATTTGAGGTAAAAGTCCATAGGATTTTATTTTGGGTTGTCTGATGGGTCATAATCCATCAATAATCAATATTCCATCATCTGAGAGAAATGCCACAAGCTACTCAAAGAGAATGTGATACTGGTGGGAAGTCAGCATCAGGAAAAAGCTGAGAGGACAATTTTAGCCTCAATCTAAGATGGGATCCTCCTGGCTCAGTTTCTCCATTATATTGCTTTGAAAGGGAATGTTACCCATCTGGCTTTTCCTGAGTCTGGCTATGAGGTGGATTTGAAACTGCATGGTTGGAAAACTCATTTATCTGAATCCAAACAGAGCTAAGGCCCTAAATCTAGTCCTTGCTTTATATCTGGGCCCTTCAGTTTTTTCTGTCAGATTTATGTCTTCCAGATTATGGGTCATTCACCTACAGTTGGCAGCAAACAGCAAGTACCAGCCAATGTCCCCACAACTTTCCCAGGATGCAGCCTGTGCAACCTCCTCTTTGGGACCCCCTCGAGGTAGGGACAGCTCTACGCCCCTTACCAGCAGGAAGCAGTTTCAGTAGCTGAGACCTTTGTCCCTTACTCCAAAAGAATTTGGGACCCATTTGTTTGAGGGGGTAATGATAGGGTTGAGATCTGGGCCCCAGAAAGGTAAAACCCTAGACTTTCCCACATGGTCAAATCTCTGGCATTAGCCTGAGGTTATAATCCCATCAACTGGCCTTTCATTGTGGCTACACTCAATCTCCCCTCCATTGTCTTACTTCCCTATGTATGGCCCCTGGACATTTCCCACCCTTAATCCTAGCTAGGCTCCATTCTCCCTTGGCCATGTGGTCCAGGTTCCTGGAATTCTATTACCTCATAGACTACTTGGCCACTCCTAGGTTCCTCCCACAGTCTTTCTGTATGTCAGGTTCATCTTGTCTTTATTAAGATGCTCTGATTCTTAGAATCTAGCCAATAGCCCATAGATGCTCAGATGCCTTAATAGTCTAGCTAATGTGGCGAATCTTCAATAAACCTTGTTTTTGGCTGCAAGAAGGCTTGGGTCAAATTCTTTCGGGCAAGACCCACATGTCATGATTTTGGGATTTCAGGACCCCCAACCTCTAGACCACATCACTCCCACTTATACCACATGAAATATTACTTCTCTAAATTCCCTTAGTACTTTGATTGCACTTCTTTTATACTTATTTACGTGCAAGTCTATCTGTTATTAGATTATGAACTCCTAAAGACTGCATCCCAAGTATTATTTATTTTTTGTATTCTTCAAGGTGCTTAATAGAAATAATAAATATTTGTTGAATATTTGAATTTGTGAGTAAATCAAAAAATCTATGTCAAAGAATATTTGTAATATTATACAACCACCTTTTCTTCCACATCTTAGAACAACAATAATGCTCTGTCAACTCATTTTCCCCTCAAACTTCTTGCCAGTGAACTAAAAGCATATTTTTTTTTCTCCAAGAGCTATATGTATTTATGGTTGAAGTGTTCTTGTTTGATTACTTCAGTAATTTAATTAGTGGTCATGAGCTGAAGCCTTTAGCATTGGAAGAGGAAGGGTGTCTTAAACCACCATCATTATGATTTAAATTTAAATTATTTACCCACAGCTATGCTGTTTAAAATTAAATGAAGGATATTTCTTCATTTGCAGTTGTTACAGAATGTTATGATCATAACATCAAATGAAAGATTACATTACAACCACATTTTTGCAGATGGCTGTGACCATAATTTTTATTTTAAGACAATCATTTTCTATATTGCTAAAAGCATTATATGGAGGATGATATTTTTATGATTGTGGGAAGCCATGAATATGTCAAATGCCAGTGTAATCTTTTATTTGACTTTTTTTCATGCTTCCAATATGTTTTAACAACAGATAATATTAAAAATCCATTATCTGGAATAATATACTGTAGTTTAGTAAATTCACAGTGTTAAGTGTGTTGTGCCAAATAATTACTCCCAGGGTAGTTATTAAAGGCAGAAAAGAAAGAAAATAAGCAGCATGACAAATATGAAAGTAAGAAAAGGTCCTAGATATGTATTTGTGAATTTGCGAAATAGAATATAAGATGGTATTCTTGATGTGGATTTTACCACATTTTCTTACCCTCAAGGCTGGGAAATAAGTCTTCATGTTGTTAATACAGGGAGGAGACTGCCAAATCTTAGCATGCTCAGCAAACATAAGTATGCACCAATAAAGTGAGTCAAAGGTAAGAAGAAAAAGGTTCTCCATCTGGGGTTCTTTGGGGAAAATTTTGGGTTATCTGTGCTCCATAGGAGTACTGTCCTTCAATGTAAAAACAAAATATATTTATGATGTTCTGCTAAAAGCAACTACTGTGCAGTAAGAATAACTAACCAACAGACAGACAGAGGATGCATGTTTTTACACAGATAAATGCTTGTGTCAAGGTGGAAGTGTGTGAGTGGAAGAGATATAATTAAACAAGGGCTCAAAGCAATTTTTAAAAATTGTAAAAATGTATCACATCATTATTGTTATCATTATTATAGGCAAAATGTAAATTATTTACTCTGTTTTGGTTATAAACTTTGTTTTATTTTTAGGGGAAATATGTGAAGATATTTTATAATTATCAAGTACTAAACAATGTGATTTTTTAATTTTTTTGTATCAATGTCACCTATGAAATCAGAAAGAACTTTTGTTTTTAAATTTCCTTTTTATTTCCCCGAATAGAAGTTGTAGTCTAATAGGTATTGAAGGCATATTCATATTCCTTTTCCTTTGATGATGAATTTACATCAGAATATAAGTGCATTTTTTGAAGAACTCACACCTTTAACACATGAACTTTATTTCCAACTTTTAAAGGTCTGGATACCTTAAAAATTCACAGATTTATATTTTCTTTTAAAATACTCTCTAAAATATCTTTAATTTCCTTTATCCCTCTAATTCACAATTAAACAATCAAACTAGCCCCGGTCTGAAGAAGAGAGAGCTACTGAGGAGGTGGGAAAAGCTGATCAAGAAACTGAGAAGAGGCCATCAGAGATGGTGTTGCTTACCTGGATTTTTGATTTGTTCATTTTTGCTAGTCACATGAATTCATTTCCTTGACAGTATCTGACAGTTCTTCATTTGACCACAAAGAAGAAAAAAAAAACTACCAGGAGAGATTTTTTGCAAAGGAGAGTAATTTAGATAATTTAAAGACTTTCAAGTCTTTTCATACAAATGCACTTATTGTTATTGATGAGCAATGAGTTAAAGTATTCTATAGAAAATATAGAAAATAGTTTAAAGAGTTCATAATTCAGAGTAATAGAGATTTTCTCCACGACAATATGCCTGTGTTTAATGAAAATATCACATAATGGGAAACCAGTTAAAATGAAGTCCATTTGATTGATGTTTAAAAAAAAATAAGGCTAGGTGCCGCAGTGGACAGAGCACTGGCCTTGTCAGGAGGACCTGAGTTTAAATCCTGGCCTCACACCAAGCACTTGACACTTACTAGCTGTGTGACCCTTGGCAAGTCACTTAACCACAAATTGCTTAAAAAAGTAAAAAAATAAGGTTTTGAAAATATAAAAATTAAGATAATTTTGTTTTAAACTTTCTTATCTATGAAACATTTATAGTAGACAAAAAAAAACAATCCAAAGCTTAGCAGTATTCTGTCAGCTTACTAACATTTTACTGATTTCCCCAGACAGTCATCTTCAGTATCAACTATCCAAAAAAGACCAAAATCAGGAATTAATGAAAAAAAATCACTGAAAAACTAAAACAAAATTTAAAACATCTTTGAATTTTACTCTTAGAAGGCTATTTGAGGTTTTTACTTAGAGCCAATGTCTTCTATTAAAAATAATTTTACAATTTTTTTCAATTAACAAGTATTTGTTTGCCCATTCCCTTCCCATCCATTGAAAAAAAATAGTAATAAAAGGAAATACTTATAAGAAAAATGTATAGTCAAATAAAGAAAATCACCTCATTGAAAGTCTATTCCCTCTTAACTTATATGGAATCCTAAAAAAAAAAAAAAAAAAAAAAAAAAAAACTTTTTTCTTTTTTTTCCCCAAACCAACTGATCTTTGAAAGAAAGAATTCTAAGTGGAAGAGAGAAACTAATACAAGCAGCTATACTGATAGCAATGAGAAATATTGGATTCAAGGGACAGGAGAAAAATTAAAAACATTGACCAACAACTGAAAAGAAAAGTAGGCTAGGTTCAATAATGCACCTATCGTGCTCACTGTGGCCATTTAATATATATGGTGCAAGTGCCACTGATCTAGATACCATGTCAAGAGTTCTTCTGATATACTAAAAGAAACACAGTAAGAACCACTGCAACTTATGTAAAAGTTTAAAATTTTAATTGGGAAGAGGAGAAGAGTATATTAAAACATTTGTACTACATGTATAATCTATATCAAATCACTTGTCTTTAGCAGAGAGAGAATTTGGAACACAAAATTAAGAAAAAAGAATGCTAAAATTTGTTTTTATATATAATTAGAAAAAAATAAATAAAATATAATTTTTTTAGTGTATGCCTATTGGTTGCCCCACTCTTACTCCTCCCCTTAGTAGGTAAGTAGTAGCATCAAGAGATATAGTAGAGGAGAATAATCATGTCCTTTTGAAATAGGTTGTGTGGTTAATCCCATGCCTATCAAATTATCATTATTCCTCAGTTCTATTCAAATACTGTAAGATCAATGAGGTCTCTAAATTTTATTACTTTCCTCAATACCTCGTGCAATAGTGTCCTGTACTTAGGAGATGCTTATTATTTAAATGTTTGTCAAATTGAATTACCTATGTGTTTCATCTGGAATGAACTTTCCAATGTCAGGGGAATGATGATTCATATCAGCATCCATCCAATCTTAGATCTTTTGCTTTACCAAGATAGTAGGCCAAGAATATTCTAGACACTGCACAAAGCCATCTGTTGCTTTCTGGGCAGATGTGAACCTGGTTTTTCTGTGAAAGAAAAAGACCACAGACTGACAAAATAGAACATTCTGTTTTTCTTCACATTGAATAGCCACTTCACGTAAATTCTATTCATTGTAGAGAAAGGTAACTTTAGTTCTTAAAGGATATATCAAAGGAAAATAAGTATTGTTAGGTTTCCCTACTATCAACAGACTGAGTATCAGTTTCAGGTTTAGTCAGACTCATCACCAGAAGGATGGATATTAGGCAATGACTTACTAGGCCATGGTGTCCTAGTTAAACAGACAAAAATACGACTAGAACTTAGTCCAGTGTGGCCTCTTTCCACTTTCACATATAAAGGGGGTCAAAAAATGCTAAGACTCTCACAGTTGAGATCATGAAATATGTAGGCATAAAACTGTGTTTGCTTTAGCTATTGCCATATCAAAGTAACCACAGAAGCATAACATTTTAGGATTCTACTATGACATGCACAGTCATGTGCTTCCCTGAATCTGCCTCCTCCACAGTCAAATCTATAAATCTCAGGTGACCTATAAACTGAGAATTTTGTTTCTTTTCTTGTTTGCCTCTTAGAAAACTAACCTTGTTAAGTAACTGCTGCCAATGATGTCAGCCTGAAGCATCAAGTGTATGAAAGTGCATGTGATTTGGGCATTGCTGGTTTTGGATCTTGGCATTTCATTTAGAATGTACTCCCCATGGTGTGTTTGATTGGTTTGAATGACAAGGGAATGATGTTTCTAAAATCCCTAAGCAACCAGAGATCAAAGAATGAAAATGTGTAGCTATGTCAGTAAAATCCTGAGGTAAGAATGAAAAGTCCCTTTACAATAACTTGGCTGCATCCAAATATCTTCTGAGTGTTTGGAACAATTTTTAATCAATTATGTTTTAATAAGTCTGATTTTCAGAGCATTGGGTTTAAAAAAATAAAAGGTCTCATAGAAACCTAAGGAGGAAGCAGCAAATGGCTTTGTGGAATGCCTAGTACATCCCTAGCCTATTACCATGGTAAAGCAAAAGATCTGAAAAGGTATTGATACTGACATGAATCTTCATTTCTATGAATACAGAAGGCTCATTCCGTATATTACTAGATCCAATTTAGGAAACAAATAGTTTCTTCAAAAAAGGGAATTCATTAGAAATGGCCTAGCAATTAACTTCTTGAGAGATTTAGGCAATAAATGATGAAGATTACTATACATGTGATATTATGGCTCTTAGCTACCCTTCAGTCATTCCTTTAGTTGTTACACTCTCTGGGGGCAGAAAACATCCTGTTATATTTGGTATGTTTTTATTCATTACATGGTATGGGGGCCTCTGAATGAGACGGAATCATTTCTCATCCAACTCACAATGTCTCATTTTTACAGAGATTTACATGGAAATGAATACCCCAGTTGATGAGGTTTGGGGGTTCAGTGATGCTGGGACCCCAAAATCATGACACCTGGGTCCTGGCCAAAATAATTCTACCCAAGCCTTCTTTCAGTCAAAGACAACATCTTTCATATTGGGCAGATACTTAAGGAGTCTGAACATTAATATTGGCTAGATTATAAGAATCTAAGCATCTTAATGAAGACAAGAAGGAACTTATATACAGAAAGACTGTGGGAGGGACCTAGGAGTGGCCAGTAAGCTGGGGTGAACAGAACTCCTAGGACCTGGACCTCTTGGCCAAGGAAGAATGGAGCCCAGCTAGGATTAAGGGTGGGGAATGGCCAGCACCATAAGGAGGTAAGACATAGGAAGGCCAGGCAACAGGTACACAGGGTAACAGAATTGGGAGATTGGGTATAGCCACAATGAAAGGCCAGTTGATTGGATTAAAACCTCAGGCAAATGCCAGAGATTTGGCCCCAGTGGGAAACTTCAGAGTTTTCCTTTTTGGGGTCTAGATACCATCCTCATCACAATGAGTTTTCAATGGGCAGATAACCCTCATCTTATCAGTCAGATCCACCTTCCTCAGACACTTGTATTCCTTTATGACAATGTATGTTACAGATACATAGTGAAAATACCTAGCTAGATAATTCTTAAGAGCAAACTTTCCTATAAATGATCAAGAAAGATAGTGCATAAGTATTAATGATGGGAATGGGATCTGAACCCTTAAATGGAAAAGACCATGTCTTTGGGATCTGGACCCCAAAAAGGAAAGCCCCTGACTTTCCCACACATCTCAGAGCCCTGACATATGCCTTAGGCATCTGGCCCACCCCAGCCCACTTTGATTACTTAATTAGCTTACTTGAAATTCCTTGTTCCTATCCAGTTCCCTCTCTTTGCTATCTCCAGAACACCCTAGGCTACTTACCTAACTCCTAGATACCATCTAGATCTCCTCATAGTCTTTTTTTTTTTTTACCAAAATATATATATATTTTAATTTCTTTCCTTTTTTAAATTAATTTCTTTTGATTTATCAACAATCACTTCCATAAGCTTTTGAGTATTAAATTTTTCTCCCCCTCTTTCCTTCCATCACTCCCCAAGATGGCACACAATCTAATATAGGCTATACATATACATTCTTATTAAAAATATTTTCACATTAGTGATGTTGTAAGTAAGAATTAGAACTAATAAGAGGAACCACCAGAAAGAGGAAATAAAACACAACAGAAGAAAAAAATAACAAATAGTATGCTTTGATCTGCATTCAAACTCCATAGTTCTTTCTTTGAATGTGGATAGCATTTTCCATCATGAGGTTTTTGGAGATGTCTTAGATCCTTGTATTGCTGCGAGGAGTTAAGTCTATCAAAGTCAGTCATCACCCAATGTGGCTGTTACTGTGTACAATGTTCTCCTGGTTCTGCTCACTTCACTCAGCATCAAACCATACAAGTCTTTCCAGGTTTATCTGAAGTCTTCCTGTTCATCATTTCATATAGCACAATAGTATTCCATTACATTCATATATCACATTCACAATTATGATAACTATCTGTGTCTTTCTCTTCATCCTTTCTCCCCCCCTTTATGCTTTTATTTCTCCTTTCTCCTTTTCCCTCCTCACTAATGTTTTGCTTTTGACCACTGCCTCCCTCAGTCCCACCTCTCTTCTATTAGCCCCCTCCCTTTTCTTTCCTCTTTTCCCTCATACTGTCTATTGGGCACGTTAGATTTCTACACCTAACTGATTATGTTATTCCCTTCTTAAGCCAAATTTGATGAGAGTAAGGTTGAAACAATGCTTATCTCCCTCCCTTCTTTCCCTCTGCTGTAATAAGTTTTTGTGCCTTTTCCTGCGATATAATTTACCCTTGTCTGATTCCTCCTTTCCTTTTCTCTCAGTACATTTTCTTAGATCAGATTAATTCACTTACTTGGATGCATTTAACCCACTTGATTAGATTTTTTTCATCATTACATCAAAGTCAATTTATATCCACCTCCTTTATGTATACCTCTTTAACATGGTGTAATAACAATACAGTTCTCAAGAGTTACAGGTGTCATCTTCCCTTGCAGGAATGTAAAGAGTTTGCCCTTATTAGTAACATGTTGTTTATTTCTGTCCCATTTACCGTTTTATATCTCTCTTGAGTCTTGTATTTGAAGATCAAATTTTTTGTTGAGTTCTGGTCTTTTTATCAGGAAGGCATGGAAGTCCCCTATTTTGTTGAATATCCATCTCCTCCCCTGAAAGATCATGCTCATTTTCACTGGGTAGTTGATCCTTGGTTGAAATCCAAGTTCCTTTGCCTTACAGAATGTCATATTCCACTCTCTATGGTCTTTTAATGTAGAAGCTGCAAGGTCCTGTGTAATCTTGACTGTGGTTCCATGATATTTAAATTGTTTCTTTCTGGCTGCTTGCAGTATTTTCTCTTTGACCTGGTCATTTTGGAATTTGGCTACTATAGTCCTTGGTGCTTTCAATTTGGGCTCTCTTTCAGGAGGTGTTTGGAGGATTCTTTCTATGGCTATTTCACCCTCTGGTTCTAGGAACTCAGGGCAGTTTTCCTTTATGACTTCCTGAAAGATACTGTCCAGGCTCTTTTTTTCATGGTGATTTTCAGGTAGACCAATAATTTTTAAATTGTCTCTCCTGGATTGATTTTTTCAGTTCAGATGTTTTACCAATGAGGTATTTTACATTTTCATCTACCTTTTCCATTCTTTTGTTTCTGTTTGACTGATTCTTGCTCTCTCATAGAGTCATTAGCTACCATTTGCCGAATTCTAATTTTCAACAAATTGTTTTTCCTATTACATTTTGTACCTCCTTCCCCATTTTGCCAATTGTAAATTTTAGGGACTTGTTTTCTTCAGTGTACTTTTTTTTCCCAGTTGGCCAATTGTATTTTTTAGGGACTTGTTTTCTACAGTTAATTTTTGTCCTTCCTTTTCCAAGCTATTGACTCTCTCTTGCTTACCTCTATTTTCTTTTCCCATTTTTTCTTCTACCTCTCTCATTTGACTTTTAAAATCCTTCTTGAATTCTTCTAAGAAGGCATTTTGGGCTTCAGACCAGTTCATATCCCTTTTGAGGTTCCAGATGTGGGTTTGTTGACAATGTTGTCCTCTTCAGAATTTCTACCTTGATCTACCAGATCTTCTACCTTGATGTTCTCATAATATGAATCTATTGTACCTTTCTTTTTGCTCATAGTGTTTGCTTATTTCCTGACCTTTAAAAAGATTGGGTTCTCCTGCTGGGGGACAGAGGGCACTGACCTCTGTTGGGAGCCTAGGGCCTGGTTGATGGCTTTGTGTTCTGGGTCCTCCAATGTTGGCAGTTGGAGGTTGTAGGATTCTGGCAGCTTACCTGGTGTTGAGCTGGAAACAGCAATACTGGAATTCTAGGGGTAGCATTGGTTAGTATGTCTCCTGGAAATTTTTTGTTCACCCAGACCTTTCCTTCCTTTTGCTTTCTTCAGCTTTTTTCAGATGGATGTTGTAGGGTGTTTATTTGCCTGGGGCCCCTTGGAGCTCTGCTTCCCTTCCTTTTGCTGAGGCACTGGGAGAGGTGGTTGCTGTAGAATGCTAAGGCACCTTGTGGTTTTCTGAGCTGGTTTCCACCAGTTCCCCCACCCTCAATGAGGCACTCAGGGTCCAGGTGTTGGTGTTTGCCTGCTCTATCACTTGGGCTTCAGGATCTCCTCCTAGTATGCTGAGGTGGGGCTTTCCACTAGCTTGCTGGGAAGCCTCCCATTTTGTACTGCTCCCCTTTCCCTAGGGGAAGACACCTTTCCAGTTAATCCCTCAAGCTACCTAGGCTACTGGACTGCTGCACCCCATTTTTCTTCTGGTTCAGCTGTTCCAGGGTTTTTCCTGGGGTGATATTTTCTGGGCTTTCAGGGGTTAATAAAGGAGGGTAAGAGAGACTCACCTCTTACTTTGCCATCTTGGCTCCTAGAAGCCCCCATAGTCTTTCTGTATAAAATATCAATCTTGCCCACATTAAATTGTGCAAATTTTTAAAATCTGGCCTGCTTGCATTTTCATCACAAATACTGCAGACTTACTAGGAGTCTGGCCCCATTCAATTGGTTTTACTAGTGTTACAATAAACTTACTGCTTGGACTGAAAGAAGGAGTGAGTGGTTGAATTCATTCTGATGAGGTCTAGAGGTTAGGGGTACTGGAATCCCAAAATCATGACACACAGGTCCTGCCTGAAAGAATTTGACCCAAGCCTTCTTTCAGCCAAAAACAAGGTTTATTGAAGATTCCCCATGTTGGCTAGACTCTTAAAGAATCTGAGCATACTTGGGCTATCGGCTAGATTGTGAAAATCTGTGCATCTTATGGAGACAAGATGGACCTTATATACAGAAAGACTGTGGGAGGGATGTAGGAGTGGCCAAGTAGTCTATGAGGTAATAGAATTCCAGGGAAATGGGGCCTAGATAGGACCAAGGGTGGGAAGTGGCCTGGCACCACAGGGAGGCAAGACAATGGAGGGCCAGGCTAGGTCAAGGGTAACAGAATTGGGGGATTGGGTGTAGCCAAAAGGAAAGGTCAATTGAAGGAATCATGGCTTCAGGGGAATGCCAGAGATCTCCTTAATCAAGTGGGAGAATTCAAGGACAATCCAAGGGTTTTCTAGGGCCCATAGACAAATGTGGCCCAAATTCTTTTTGGATGAAGGGCTACAGTCTCGGCTTCTGAAACTGCTTCCTGCTGACAAGGAACACAGAGCTGTCTGTGCCTCGCTGGGTCCCATTTCGTTTAAGGGGTCAGACGCCACAGTATGACTGACGCATGACTAGATCCAGTGGGCTAGAGACTTTAGACTCAGTTGGAGGTTGATATACATACAATTTTATACACACACACACACACACACACACACACACACACACATATGTACATATCATCTAGAAGTTGATGGCTCCAACCTTAGAGGGCAAGAATGTTACAAAAGGAGTATAGACAAAAGAGCATTATGATTTCACTTCTTTTTATCCACCTGTTGTCTGGAGGGGGCTAGGGCCTTTATAAACAACAGCTTCAGATCCTCCAAGGGCTCACAGGTATATTGTAGAGTCTCTGGGTAGGGACCAAGAAGTGACACTGGCTTAATCCTAGAATTATGAGTCCAGCTGGGCAGGCCCTCGAGTTTTACTGCCATAGGAGAGGTGAGTATGACTCTGTAGGATTCCTTCCAATTGACATCTAATTGTTCTCCCTTTTGAACTTTCCATGACTTTAAATTGACCCAATCTCCAGGTTGTACTGGGGCAGGACCTCCTTTTCACAGCCAAAAGGTTTTGGAAGATGCTTATCAGCATATTCTGTTATGGCATTCCTCATAGCTCCTAACTGAGTTGCAAATTGGTTGATCAAATGTTGTTCTGGGTCAAATGTCAGAGGTTAGAAAGGGCCTCCCATACAAAAGTTCAAAGGGGCTAAGCTTGATATTTTCCCTCAGGTGTGATATGTACTCTGAGTAGCCCAACTGGGAGATTCTTATTCCAATCTTCTTGGGTTTCTATGAGCAGCTTAGTAAGGATTCCCTTAAGGGTATGATTCATTTTCTCTACCAGAGTATTTGGGATTCCAGGCTGAATGGAGGGGGTAAGTAATTTTAAGTGTCTATGCCACACCCTGGGTTATCTGTGAAATGAAAGCCAGGTTATTATAACTATGTAAGGAGCTAGGCAACTCAAAATGAAGTACATTTTCCTTTAATAAAAACTTCTGATACTTCCTGAGCCTTTTCAGTTCTTCAAGGAGAAGCTTCCACCCAATTAGTAAAGGTGTCAACAAAAACAAAAGAAATTTGAAACACCTGCGGGGGGGCATATGTGTAAAGTCTATTTGCCAGTCTTCACTTGGGTAGGTACCCCTCCTCTGAATAGGCTTTAAAAGGGGGTGGGAGGTTTGGCTGCCCTTCAGGATTTACCTCGGCACAAACTGGGCAAGCCTGATAAACTTGTCGTATTGTTTCTCCCAACTTAATGCCAACAAAAATGGGCTGTATGAAAGACTGGAGGGCATTTTCCCAAGGTGTGTGGCCTGGTGTAAGCCAAAAAGAAGCTTCCACTGGTTTTCTTCTAGGATAAGAAGTTGATCTGAGGTTGTCTGAAACCACCCAGAGGAGGAAAGAGAGTATACCCTTTCTTTAGCAAAAGCCTGTTTTTGAGGGCTGTAGGAAGGTGTGAAGGAGTCAGGGAGCTGTGGGAATAAAGGAGCCAGTATAGTCAATTGGCAAGCAGTATTCTTTGCTGCAGTGTCTGCGAGGTGAATTCCTATTGCCTGATCTCTTTCCCCTTTTTGGTGGCCTTTACAAAAGATAACAGCTATCTCAGACAGCTTTTGAACAGCTAAGAGGAGACATGAAATCTCTTGGGCATGTTTGATAAGGGAATTTTTTTGCTGTCAGATATCTCCTTTCTTTCCAAATTGCTCCATGGGCATGTAGAACATGGAAAGCATATTTCAAATCAGTATAAACATTTCCCCTTTTATTTTCCCCTGTCTCTAGGGCTCTAGTGAGTGCTATTAATTCTGCCTTCTGGGCAGAGATCCCAGGGGGCAGGGGTTTTGCCTCTATAGTTTGGTGGAGGCTAACCACTTCATACCTAGCTCTCATAACCCCTTGTTCAATGAAATTTGAACCATCTGTGTACCACACTAATTCAGGGTTTAGGAGAGGAGAATCTTTTAGATCAGATTGACTGGCATAAACATAGTCTAAAGTTTCCTCATAATCATGAACTAGAGAATCTGAGAGGGCACCATCTTGGAGGAGAGTTGCCAGGTTAAGTGTATGGCAGATTCAAAGAATTAGGTCAGGGTTATCCAAGAGCAAGGCTTGATATTTGGTGAGCCTGTCACTAGCCAGCCACTGATAGCCCTTTGCTTCCAGGATGCTCTGAACTGGGGAGAAAGTCAGAACTTCCAGGGGCTGTCCAAATCTAAGTTTAAAGGCTTTCTCAATTAGAATGACTGTCGCAGACACTGTCCGGAGGCATGCAGGCCATCCAGCAGCAATAGAGTCTAATTGTTTTGAAAAATAAGCAACTGGTCTAGGGTCAGGTCCTAAGGACTAGGTTAGTACTCCCAAAGCCTGCCCTCTCCTTTCATCCACATACACAGTGAAAGGTTTTTCTAGACTGGGTAGAGCTAATGCTGCCATGGTGGTCAATTTAGTTTTTAAAGTCCCAAAAGCTTTAGTCTGGTCAGGGCCCTGCTCTAAAGGGAGTGAGTCAGGGCTATGGATAGAATCATAAAGGGACTTAGCAATAAGACTAAAATTAGGGATCCAGAGTCTACAAAATCCAGCCATGCCTAGAAAAGTCTGAAGTTGTTTCTTAGTGACTGGTACAGAGATAGACAGGATTGTCTTTTTCCTCTCTGAAGTTGAAGAGCAAGAGGTGAGTGTTAGTTCATGGCCCAGATACTTTACAGTCTAGCATGTGATCTGGACTTTGTTCAAAGAGATCCTATAGCCTTGAGTGCCCAAGAAATTAAGAACCTCTGTGGTAGCAGCCAGTGAAGCCTCCAGGGTGGGGCTACAAATTAGAATATCATCCACATACTGAATCAAGCTACTACCCTCTAGCTCCAGATCCCTTAAATCCCTCCCCCAAAGCCTGGCCAAAAAATGAGGGTTATCCCAAAAACCTTGGGGTAAGACTGTCCATGTTAGATCACAAGGACTTGGTTTCCCAGGTAGTGTCCATTCAAAGGCAAAAATAAATTGTGAATCTGTGTGAAGAGGTATGCAGAAAAAGGCATCTTTGAGGTCCAGGGTGGAAAACCATTGGGTACCTCCAGGGATCTGAATGAGCATATTATGTGGGTTGGGGACTATGGGGTATATTGTAATGACAGCTTCATTAATAGCCCTGAGATCCTGAACCATTCAGTATTCTACATTAGGCTTTTTATGGGAAGGCTAGGAGTGTTATATAGGGATTGACAAGGGACAAAGATTTTATACTTAAGGAATTTTTCAATCAATGGTTGTAGTCCCTTCCAGGCCTCAGGCTTAATTAGATGTTGGTGGTGATGGGGGAACACATTAGAATCTCGGAGGCAAACAAGGGCTGGGGTGGCATGAGTAGCTCATCGAGTAATCCCCTGATCCCAAACAATTGACTCAACTGTCTCCCACACTTCCAGAGGAACATGGGGAGGTCTGGTGAACAGAGGGAAAAGGGAGATGGGAGGCTTAACTAGAGAATATTGGCTTCCCAATTTCACCATCAGGTCCCTTCTCAACAACGGAGTGGTACAAGAGGAGATAATAAGGAAGGAGTGTTCAAACAACAGATCCTCAAACAGGTAGAGGAGAGGGCACGCCTTCCAACATCCCTTAGTTTTCCCTTCAATATCCATGACCTGATGGGTCAAGGGGCAAGTAGGGCCAAAGTAATCAGTTAAAACAGGGAACATGTCTATTATAAATCGGGTAACTTTACCTTCGACCTCAAATTTTGCCCAGGGCTTGGCAAGAGAGATGGAGAAAGTGGGAGCACTGCCAAGCTCCAGGCTCTCCCATCATTACAAGTCCTGAGAGGACTGAAGGACAGCATACTGGGAGGTGGCTCCACCACTTCTCCAACTTTGGGGACAGTCCTTCCTTGGTGGATTATTTCTATGGCTATTTTGTACTCTGGTTGTAGGACCTCAGGGCAGTTTTTCTTGATGATTTCCTGAAAGATGCTGTCCAGACTGTTTTCTTCATCGTGATTTTCAGGTAGACCAATAATTTTTAAATTGTCTCTCCTGGATTGATTTTCCAGGTCAGTTGTTTTTATAAATGAGGTATTTTCCATTTTCATCTATTTTTTCATTCTTTTGTTTCTGTTTGACTGATTCTCACTGTCTCACAGAGTCATTAGCTTCCATTTGCCCAATTCTAATTTTTAAAAAAATGTTTTTTTTATTATTATTATTAGATTTTGTACCTCCTTCTCCATTTGGTATTTTTAGGTATTTGTTTTATTCAGTGTACTTTTTTTCCAGTTGGCCAACTGTATTTTTGAAAGACTTGTTTTCTACAGTTAATTTTTGTCCTTCCTTTTCCAAGCTATTGACTCTCTCTTGCATACCTCTCATTTTTTTCCCCATTTTTTCTTCTACCTCTCTCATTTGACTTTTAAAATCCTTTTTGACCTCCTCTAAGAAGGATTTTTGGGCTTCAGACCATTTCATATTCCCTTTTGAGGTTCCAGATGTGGGTTTTTTGACAATGTTGTCCTCTTCATAATTTCTGCCTTGATCTTCACGTTCTCATAATATGAATCTATTGAATGTTTCTTTTTGCTCATGGTGTTTGCTTATTTCCTGGCCTTTAAAGAGATTGGGCTCTCCTGCTGGGGAGCAGAAGGCACTAACCCAAACTTCTTGTGTTGGAAGCCTAGGGCCTGTTAGATGGATTTGTATGCTGGGTCCTCCAATGTTGGCAGCAGGAGGCTGTGAGGTTCTGGCAATTTACCTGGTGTTGGGCTGAAATCAGCAACACTGGAACTCTAGGGGTAGGATTAGGTAGTGTGGTCCCTGGAGATTTCCTGCTCACCTGGGCCTTTCCTTCCTTTCACTTTCTTCAGCTCCTTTCAGATTGATGTTGCAGGATATTTATCTGCCTGGGGCCCCTTGTGCATTGCTTCCCTTTATTTTGCTGAGGCACTGGGAGAATTGGTTGCTGTAGAATGCTGGGCACTTGGTGGTTTTCCAAGCTTTTCCCCCAATACCCCCACCCTCAGGGGTCGAGGTGTTGGTGTTTGCCTGTTCCACCACCTGGGTTTCAGGATCACCTCCTGGTATGATGAGGTGGGGCTTTCCACTAGTTTGCTGGGATGTCTCCCATTCTGTACTGCTCCCCTTTCCCCAGGTTAAGAAGGACTTTTCCTGTTAATCCCCCAATCTACCTGGACTACCAGAATGCTGTACCCCATCTTTCTTCTGGTTCAGCTCTTCCAGGGTTTTTCCTGTGGCAATACTTTCTGGGCTTTCAGAGGTTAATAAGGGAGCATAAAAGTGACTTACTTCTTACCCCGCCACCGTGGCTCTGTAATTTATTTTTTGTTTTACATTTGTTTTAAAGTATTAAAATCCATAACATCCCCTTTTCATGTGCATTATTATTTGTCTAATGGCTGATTTAACATAAAAATGTATTTATTGTGAGTGACTGGGTGTATAGATAGAAAAATGTTTGGAAGGTGGCTCAATATTTAAGTGGTGAGTAGAATAATACCTAAATAAATCCTTGAGACAGTTTGAAAATAACCCTGTAGTGGTGAATTATCTCAAGGGAACTCCTGCCTATTAGTTCGAAAGCAGGCTGAAAGAATAAGCAAAACTCAGGGAAAAAGTAGGAGTGTCCAACAAATCAAAGGTTTAGTTGGAAACCCTATTACATAAAGAGACAAAACCCCAGAACTGCTTTTATGCTTGCATAAGAAATGAGTTTTTATTCCTTTTCTATTACAGGGTTGTGAAAATCTTTAAAGCCAGCATTCAGTTTCTTCAATCTGCATGTAGCAATGAATATGCCTCAGATTCTTCAAAAGATGTTATTAGAAGCAATGTGGTAAAATGGTTAGAGCACTAGAACTTTTTGAATCAGAGAACCTCAGTTTCAATCTAAATTAAGTCACTTATTATCTGGGTGACCTTGGATAAGTCACTTAAATACTTCAGTTTTTTCATCATCATTTTTCATATATAAGGTCCTATAAAATGCAAAGTTTTGATGCTATCATTTTATGAAGGTTGGTCATTCCTTTTGACAAATTTAGATTTAAAAAAAAAACCATAAGGAAGTAGTAACAAAATTTCATAGTTGTGGTAGTGAAATAAAAAATACAAAAAAATGAACAAAACCTATCACCTACCAGCCAGCTCTCTAAAAATGAGTCTTCTCACTTCACTAGTCTGAGCCTCACAAGACAGAAGCACAGTCAGTTGTTAGACTATCAAGGACATTAGAACTGAATAATTACAAAGCAACTATTTCAGACATATCACTGGCACTCCTGAACCATTCCCACATACCTAAACTCTACCACCGCATCAACTTTTTGCATATTAGAAAGGAATATCAAGCTGTACATAGCAGATTTATAGTTTCATATGCAATCATCTTTTTATTATACTATGTTATGATAATGCTTGTTTTATTCCATAAATTAAAAATAAAATAAAATAAATAAAAAGGACTGCATATGTGCAATAGAGTTGCCAGTCAGCTCCAGTTGTACTCAGTTGCACCGATGGGTTCCCTGTAATCCCTTTCTGACTAGTTGTCTGATCCCTTTATCATCTTTGGGCTGAGAATTTCTGAAGCTTTTGCTGCTGTTATTGAGGCTGCCTCAAAATCCCAGTGATGGACCTTCTGCTGTGTTCTGGGCCTTCACCTTCCCTGGTGTTGTAGACCTCACCTGTGTACCTCCTACATTTTTGTGGGCTGAAAAAAAATCTCCCTCTGGACTTTTGTTGTCTCTGTCACTCCATAATTTGATTTTAGGCATTATTGTAAAGTTTTTTGGAAGGGAATGGTGAGAGATTTCAGATGGGTGTTGGCCTGTACTTTGCTTTCTTGACTTTGCCTGACTATCTGGATTCTTGAAGCCTAATAGAGGAATCTATCATTTAAGCTGACATCCTAATCTCTCCTTACCGTTTAGTTTAGAGAATTTAAAAATTAAAGGAAAGCATAAAAGTTTTAATTTGCAAATCTAAAGTACTGAAAAGATGAAGTTTAAGTTGGTATTGTTTCTTAGAAAAAAATTTCTTCTTTTCTTTCTTTCTTTCTTTTCTTCTTTTTATACAGGGCCATCATTGTCTTAATCACTTCAAAGACCCCAATCTGTCTCTGTAGCTTGAGCTTCTATTATTGGCACACAGAAGGGGCTCTATAAAAGTTTTTTTTTTAATTTTAAATGAAGACATTTATATTGAACTCAAATGTTTTCATATAGATGAAGGAATACATTTAGTTTACTTTGGTGAATGGGATAGAAGTAGGACTAATGAGAGTGAGAGCCAAGATGGTGGAGAAAAGGCAGCCGCTTTCATCAGCTCTCCCCAAAACCCTCCTGAATACCTTTAAATAATGATGTAAAACAATTCCTGGAGTGGCAAAACACACAGAAGGACAGGGTTAAATAATTTTCCAGCCAAAGACAACTTACAAGGTTGACAGAAAAGATCTGTGGCACCTGGGTGAGAGTGGAGCACAGGCCAGCACAGGCTGTGTCAACAAAGACCAAGTCCCAGCAAACTAGTAACAAACTTTGGAAGCCACTGAATTCCTGCTGTAATGAAGCAGGGACCCACATGACAATTCCAGGGCAGAAAAGAGTGTTTGTGTTCACTCACAGAGCAGAACATAGGCCAGGAGTGTAGTGAATACACCTCTCCTTACATCATACCATCTTGGAAGAACTAAAAACTTAGAGGTCCATAGAAGTATCTATGAAAACAGCTATGCAAAACCCCTGAAGCTTGGGATAGAGCACTCTCCAACCTGGAAGCAGAACTCTACTTTAACAACAACAAAAAAAGTTATAGTCAAGAAATACGCTGGGGAAATGAGCAATAAACAGAAAAAAAATATGACCTTAGAAAGTTACAATGGTGAAAAGGAATATCAAAATACACACTCAGAAGATAACAAAGTCAAAGCACCAACATTCAAAGCCTACAAAAAAAAAAAAAAAAAAGAATTGGCCCCAGGCCATAGAAGACCTTAAAAAGAATTTTGAAAATCAAGAGAAGTAGAAGAAAAAATGGGAAGTTAAGTGAGAGTGATGCAAGAAAATCATGAAAAAAGAGTCAACAGCTTGGTAAAGGAGAAAAAAAAAACACTACTGAAGAAATTAGCACCTTTAAAAAAAAAAAAAAAACACAGTAGGCCAAATGGTAAAAGAGACAGGAAAATTCGCTGAAGGGAAAAAACCAACCAACCAACCAAATAATCAAAGCTCCTTAAGAAGCAAAATTGGCCAAATGAAAAAGGAGGTACAAAATATCACTGAAGAAAATAATTCCTTAAAAATTTAATGGAGGAAATGGAAGCTAAATACTTTATGAAAAATCAAGAAACAATAAAATGGGGCAGCCATGGTGCAGTGGATAAAGCTCCAGCCTTGGAGTCAGTAGGACCTGAGTTCAAATCTGGCCTCAGATACTTGACACTTACTAGCTGTGTGACCTTGGGCAAGTCACCTAACCCCAAATGCCTCACCAAAAAAAAAAAAGAAGGAAAAAGAAAGGAACAAAAAATAATACAAAACCAAAAGAATGAATAAGAAGACAATGTGAAATAGCTCATTGGAAAAACAACTGACCAGGAAAATGGATCCAGGAGAGATAATTAAAAAAAAAAATTGAACTACCTGAAAGCCATGATCAAAAAAAGCCTAGACGTCATCTTTCAAGAAATTATCAAGGAAAACTGTCCTTATATTCTAGAACCAGAGGGTAAAATAAAAATCAAAAGAATCCACCAATCACCTCCTGAAAGAGATCACAAAATGAAAGCTCTCAGGAAAATTATAGTCAAATTGCAGAGCTCCTAGGTGAAGAAGAAAATATTTTCAAGCAGCCACAAAGAAATAATTCAAGTATTGTAGAGCACAGTTAGGATAACACAAGATTTAGCACCTTTTTATTCATTAAAAATTGAAGGGTTTAGAACACGATATTCTGGAGGGCAACTGATCTAAGATTGTAATCAAGAATCACCTGAGAGACAGAGAGAGACAGAGAGAGAGAGAGAGAGACAGAAAGAGAGAGAGAGAGAGAGAGAGAGTGCTCACAGGTGTGAATTGAATGTATTAGATGATATTTTTAAAATAAAATTAAGGGGTGAGAAAGGGAAAACGCTCTCTTGAGGGGCAGAGCCAAGATGGCAGAGGGAAAGCAGTGACTTGCCTGAACTCTCCCTCAAACCCCTCAAAATAACTATAAATAATGGCTCTAAACAAATTCTAAAGCAGCAGAACCCACAAAAAAAACAGAGTAAAACAAATTTCCAGCCCAAGACAACCTGGATGGCTGATTGGGAAAGTATATCTCACGAGGCTGGGAGAGGAGCGCAGTTTGGCATGGGCATGCAGGCCACAGAGAGTTGAATTGTGGGCAGCTGTGGCAGTTCCAGACTTCTCAACTCAGGAACACCACAGACAACTTAGAAGGTCAGTGGGAAAAGTCTGTGACTGCGGTGAGAGAAGAAGGTAGGCCTCAGCAGCCCTGAGGGCAGCAGTTGCCGCCTGAGCTTCTGGCCCACAGACTGAGGGGGAATTGAGTGGCTGATCAGAGGGGTATTGCAAGGATCCCTTTGCCAGTGCTGAGGCAGGAATCTCTTGCTTTGCCCATGCTTGGATCTGGGTCACAGTTCTGAGGGGAGGTCCTGGGGTAAGGAGGAGCACTGGAATGGTGGAGCTTGTTGTGGCGGTGGAGAGGAGACACCTTGGCCCTTATCATAGTACCTTGGAAGAATTGAAAATTTTCAGGTCCCTAGAAGTATCTCTGAAAACAGCTATCCAAATCCCCAAAGCTTGGGACAGTACATTCTCCACATTGGAAACAGACTCTTACCTTAACAAAGAGTTAAAATTCAAGTAATTGGTTGGGATCATGAGTAAGCAGCACAAAAAGAGTCAGACTATATTATCTTACTTTGGTGACAAAGAAGATCAAAACATACAACCAGAAGACAACAAAGTCAAACCTCCTACATCCAAAACTTCCAAGAAAAATATGAATCAGTCCCAGGCCTTGGAAGAGCTCAAAAGGGATTTTGAGAAGCAAGTAAGAGAGGTAGAGGAAAAAAATGGGAAGAGAAATGAGAATGATGCAAGAAAATCATGAAAAGCAAGTTATCAGCTTGCTGAAGGAGACCCAAAAAATACTGAAGAAAATAACACCTTAAAAAATTGCCTAACCCAAATGGCAAAAGAGGTCCAAAAAGCCAATGAAAAGAAGAATGCCCTAAAAAGCAAAATTGGAAAAAAGGAAAAGGAAGTCCAAAAGTTTACTGAAGAAAATACTTCCTTAAAAATTAGAATAGAGCAATTGGAAGCTAGTGACTTTATGAGAAATCAAGACACTGTAAAAGAAATCCAAAAGAATGAAAAATTAGGAAACAATGTGAAATATCAAATTGGAAAAACAACTGACCTGGAAAATAGATCCAGGAGAGAGAATTTAAAAATTATTGGACTATCTGAAAGCCATGATCAAAAAAAGAGCCTAGACATCATCTTTCCAGAAATTATCAAGGAAAACTGCCCTGATATTTTAGAACCAGAGGGCAAAATAGAAATTGAAAGAATCCACTGATCTCCTTCTGAAAGAGATCCCCAAAGGAAAACTCCTGGGAATATTGTAGCCAAATTCCAGAGTTCCTAGGTCAAGGAGAAAATATTACAAGCAGCCAGAAAGAAACAATTCAAATGCTGTGGAAACACAATCAGGATACCACAAGATTTAGCAGCTTCTACATTAAGGGACCACAGGGCATGGAATATAATATTCCAGAGGCAAAGGAGATAGGGTTACAACCAAGAATCACCTACCCAGTAAAACTGAGTATAATTCTTCAGGGGAAAAAATGGTCATTCAGTAAAATAGAGGACTTTCAAAAATTCTTGATGAAAAGACCAGAGCTGAATAGAAAACTTGACTTTCTAATACAAGACTCAAGTGGAACATGAAAAGGTAAACAGGATAGATAGAGGGCACAGGGTGAGTTGAAGATGAAGGGTCATATCTGGAGAATAAAATTAAGGGGTGAGAGAAGATTATACTAGTAGAAGGTGAAAGGAAAAGATAGAGTGGGGTAAATTATCTCACAAAAAAAGAAAAGAAAAGGCTCTTACAGTGGAGGGGAAACAGGGGAAGGTGAGAGGGAATGAGTGAATCTTATTCTCATAGGATTTGACTTAAGAAGGGAATAACATACACACTCAATTGGCCATGGAAATCTGTCTTACCCTACAGGAAAATAGGGAGGGGAAGAGGACAAGAGAGTAGGGGGATGATAGAGAGGAGGGCAGATTGGGAAAGGGAGTAATCAGAAGCAAATCCTTCTGAGGAGGGACAGGGTCAAAAGAAAGAGCAGAATAAATGAGGGGGTGGGATAGGATTAAGGAAAATAGAGTTAGTTTTTCACAGCATGTCTACTATGGAAGTGTTTTGCATAACTCTACATATATAACCTATATTTAGTTGCTTGCCTTTTCAATGAGGGTGCATGGGGAAGGAGGATGGGAGGAAATTTGGAACCAAAAGTTTTAAAAACACATGTTTAAAAAATGTTTTCACATGCAACTGGGAAATAAGAAATACAGGAAGTGGGGTACAAAAACCTATCCTGCCCTACAGGAAAATAGAAGGGGAAGGCGGGGCTAGATAGCAGGGAAAGCAGACTAGTGGAAGGGATGTTCAGAATGCATGCCATCTTGGGGTCGGGGGAAGAGTCAGATGGAGTGAAAATTTGGAACTCAAAATCTTGTGGAAGTAAGTGTTGAAAACTAAAAATAAATAAATTTATTAATTAAAAAAGGGGTGAGAAAGGAAAAAAGAGTACAATGGGGTAAATTATCTCGAATAAAAGAGGCAAGAAAAATATTTTACAGTGGAGGGGGAGATGGAGGAAATAAGGGTCAGTGAGTGAAATTTACTCTCATCAGAACTGGCTCAAAGAGGGAATAATATACACCCTTAATTGTGTTTAGAAATATATCTTAACCTACAGGAAAATAGGAGAAAAAAGAGGTAAGGGGAGAGTGGATTGAAAGAAAGGCAGATTGAGTGAGATGGTAATCAGAAGCAAAACGCTTTTGAGGAGGGATTGGGTCAAAGGGAGAGAGAATAGAATAAATGGGAGGGGGAAGGTTAGAATGGAGGGGAAAAGCACTTAGCAATCATAACTGAAAAAAAAATTGAAGCATGTTTCTCTAATAGAGGCCTCATTTCTCAAATATATAGACAACTGAGTCAAATTCATGAAAATAAAAGCCATTCCCTAATTGATAAATGATCAAAAGTAATGAAGTTTTCCAATTAAGTAATCAAAGCTACTTATAGCCATAAGAAACAGTGTTCTAACTCATTATTGATTGCAGAAATGCAAATTAAAACAATTTTAAGGTATTACCTCATATCTCTTAGATTAGCTAATAGGACAAAAACAGAAAATGACAAGTGTTGGAAAGGTTGTGGGAAAATAAGACATTAATACACTGTTGTGGAGTTGTGAGCTGATTCAACCATTCTGCAGAGCAATTTAGAACTATGTCCAAAGGACTATAAAAGCAGAAATATCCTTTAACCCAGCAATACCATTACTAGGTTTGTATCTCATCAGAGATTTAAAAAAAAAAAAAGGAAAAGGACCAATATGTACAAAAATATCTGTAGCAGCTCCCTTCTGGTGGCAAATAATAAGAAATATATGGGATCCGCATTAATTGGGGGATGGCTGAACAAACTGTGGTATGGGATTGTGATGGAACACTATTGTGCTATAAGAAATGATGAACAGTATGCTCTCAGAAAAACCTGGAAAGAATTACATAAGCTGATGAAAAATGAAATGTACTGTGTACAAAGTAACAGCAATACTCTAAGTTGATTAGATGTGAATGACTTCACTATTCTTAGCAGTAAAATCATCCAATACAACTCTGAAGGATTTATGATGAAAAAGCTATCCTTCCCCAGAGAAAGAATTGATGATGTCTGAATACAGACTGAAACATATATTTTTTTTATTTTTTAAATTTTTCTTGAGTTTTTTTTTGGGGGGGCTATGTTTTCCTTTACAACATGACTAATATAGAAATATTTTGCATGATTACACATGTATAAAGAAGAAGAAGAAGAAGAAGAAGAAGACAAAAGAACCAATGTGTTAATAGTTGCAAGATGTTAGATTTTGACTCAGAGAAAGGCAAAATTTGGTACAAAAATAATTCTCTAAAAATGCAATGTATTGACTAGAGAAATAGTAAGCTTCTTGTTTGGGCTGATATTCAGTGAGAAACAAGGTTGCTGTATTTCAGTGATTATTGAATATGGTATAGATACAATCTCAATCTCAATGCCCTTCCTGGTAAAAATTCTAGGATTAGCATAATACTTTAATATAATTTTAGGTTTTGGAAAATAGTATTTCATATTAACCCAGGAAATTATCATATTAATTTCATTTAATTTAGTTTTTACATTACCTTGAATTGCCTATTATCTTAAAAGTAAAGATACTCCTTTAGGAGTATATGGAAGGATATATACATGTTTTTACATGCTCTTATTCTGGAATAGAGAGATGAATAATTTTGTTCACCCTACAAGGATTCAATTGGAAGGGCACAAAGTTGTAATCTAGTCTCATATCCACTTTAATAGAGCTAGTGAATGCTTTGTAAACTTCCTATAGAAATGGATGTGTAACATCTAAGAATAAAGAAACAGCTTAGTTTCTTACTAAAACAATATATAAGTGGATTTCAAACTAATCATTCAATTTCTATTTTTTGTCACCTTAACACAGAGCATCCTCAACTTTTTGAAAAAACTTTGATATAACCAAATAAAGGACAATGAATTAATTGTAGTTCAAAATAAATAAATTGATTATTAGGAAGATATGACATGAAACATTTGAAATGTGAGAAATTAGTTTTTCCAAATTATTTACTTCTTAAACTATAATAAAATTCAACTGGAAAATACATTTTTCTTAGCCTGAGCTTGTGATTGTGATGCTTACCTTCTTCAGTGCTTTTATAAAATTCCATCAAAAAAAGTATATGAAAACTACCAAGCTGAAGGGAAACTAACATTCAAAATGGCCTGCCCATTATGTAGAATGATGGTTAAGTTTTTTTTTAATTTATTTTATTTTTAATTCAAGGAACAAAACAAGCATTTCCATAACGTAGTATAATAATAAAAGATGATTGCATATGAAACTGCAAATCTACCATGTACAACTCGCTATTCCTTTTAAATATACAACAGTTATCATGTAAATCCCCTCCCATCCATATTCTTAATTCAGTTGTTAAAGAGATTTTTTTTTCTTTTTCTTTTTGGATGGATTTCTGTACCCCATTTCCTGTATTTCTTATTTCCCAGTTGCATGTGAAAACATTTTTTTTAAACATGTGTTTTTAAAACTTTGGGTTCCAAATTTTCTCCCATCCTCCTTCCCCACCCACCCTCATTGATAAGGCAAGCAACTAAATATAGGTCATATATGTGCAGTTATGCAAAACACTTCCATAGTAGACATGCTGTGAAAAACTAACTCTATTTTCCTTAATCCTATCCCACCCCCCCATTTATTCTATTCTTTCTTTTGACCCTGTCCCTCCTCAGAAGGATTTGCTTCTGATTACTCCCTTTCCCAATCTGCCCTCCTCTCTATCATCCCCCTACTCTCTTGTCCCCTTCCCCCCTATTTTTCTGTAGGGGAAGACAGATTTCCACACCCAATTGAGTGTGTATGTTATTCCCTCCTTAAGTCAAATCCTATGAGAATAAGATTCACTCATTCCCTCTCACCTTCCCCTGTTTCCCCTCCACTGTAAGAGCCTTTTCTTCTCTGTGTTTTTTTTTTTGTGGGATAATTTACCTCATTCTACCTCTCCCTTTCTCCTTCTCCTAGTATATTCCTCTCTCACCCCTTAATTTTTTTCTCCAAATATGATCCCTTCATTTTCAACTCACCATGTGCTTTCTATCTATCTATCTATCTATCTATCTATCTATCTATCTATCTACCTATCTATCTATCTATCTGTCTATCTATCTATCTATACCTATATATACGTACATATAACTTTTTCCCCTCCAACTACCTTAATGCTGACAAAGGTCTCATGAGTTACAAATATCATCTTTCCATGCAGGAATGTAAACAGTTCAACCTTAATAAGTCTCTTATGATTTTCTCTTTCCTGTTTACCTCTTCATGTTCCACTTGAGTCTTGTATTTGAAAATCAAATTTCTATTCAACTCTGATCTTTTCATCAAGAATGCTTGAATGTCCTCTATTTCACTGAATAGCCATTTTTTCCCCTGCAGGATTATACTAAGTTTTGCTGGGTAGGTGATTCTTGATTGTAAGCTTAATTCCTTTGCCCTCTGGAATATTATATTCCATGCCCTGCCATGCCTTAATGTAGAAGCTGCTAAATCTTGTGGTATCCTGATTGTGTTTCCACAGCATTTGAATTGTTTCTTTCTGGCTGCTTGTAATATTTTCTCCTTGACCTAGGAACTCTGGAATTTGGCTACAATATTCCCAGGAGTTTTCCTTTGGAGATCTCTTTCAGAAGGAGATCAGTGGATTCTTTCAATTTCTATTTTGCCCTCTGGTTCTAAAATATCAGGGCAGTTTTCCTTGATAATTTCTGGAAAGATGATGTCTAGGCTCTTTTTTTGATCATGGCTTTCAGATAGTCCAATAATTTTTAAATTCTCTCTCCTGGATCTATTTTCCAGGTCAGTTGTTTTTCCAATGAGATATTTCACATTGTTTCCTAATTTTTCATTCTTTTGGATTTCTTTTACAGTGTCTTGATTTCTCATAAAGTCACTAGCTTCCAATTGCTCTTTTCTAATTTTTAAGGAAGTATTTTCTTCAGTAAACTTTTGGACTTCCTTTTCCTTTTTTCCAATTTTGCTTTTTAGGGCATTCTTCTTTTCATTGGCTTTTTGGACCTCTTTTGCCATTTGGGTTAGGCAATTTTTTAAGGTGTTATTTTCTTCAGTATTTTTTTGGGTCTCCTTTAGCAAGCTGTTGAGTTGTTTTTCATGATTTTCTTGCATCACTCTCAGTTTTTCCCCTACTTCTCTTACTTGCTTCTCAAAATCCCTTTTGAGCTCTTCCAAGGCCTGGGACTGATTCATATTTTTCTTGGAAGTTTTGGATATAGGAGCTTTGGCTTTGTTGTCTTCTTCTGGTTGTATGTTTTGATCTTCTTTGCCACCAAAATAAGATAATATAGTCTGACTCTTTTTTGTGCTGCTTACTCATGATACCAGCCAATTACTTGAGTTTTCCACTCTTTGTCAAAGTAAAAGTCTACTTCTAATGTGAAGAGTATACTGTCCCAAGCTTTGGGGGTTTGTACAGCTGTTTTCAGAGATATTTCTAGGAACTTCTAGAAAGAACTGAAAATCTTCAGTTCTTCCAAGGTGCTACAATAAAGGGCAAGGTGTTTTCTCTCCACCACCACAACAAGCTCCACCACACCAGTGTTACTCCTCACCCCAGGACTTCCCCTCAGAACTGTGTCCCAGATCCAAGCACCAGTAAAGCAAGAAAATCCTGTCTTAGCACTGGCAAAGAGATCCTTGCAATTCCCCTCTGATCAGCCATTCAATTACCCCTCAGTCTGTGGGCTAGAAGCTCAGGAATAAAGCCACTGCCCCAGGCCATGCTCAAGACTTGTGGCTGAGACCTAGGTCCTCTCTCACTGCAGTCACAGACTTTTCCCACTGACCTTCTAAGTTGTCTTTGCCATTCAGGGATTGAGAAGTCTGGAAATCACCACAGCTGCATGTGATTCAATCCTTTAGTTATTTCTTGAAAACAATTTTTTTCAAGGAATCAATATTATTTTTATTTTTATTTATTTATTTTTTACCAAGGCTTTTGAGGGAATGCATTGTATGGAATAGCGTTCTGGGTTTTACATCAGAAAGACCTGCCTTAAAATCTTATCTTAGTCATTTTGTAGCTGGGTGACCTTGTTCAAGTACTTAGTATCATTTGGTTTTTGATTTATCTTTAAAATATGATGGGATGGAAGTAGATTGTCTAAGGTACAAGCTGTCAAATCTGGTCCACTCCTTGTATTTGCAAGCACAGAAAGGTAAGGATTTTTTTGTTTGTTTGTTTGTTTTCCATTTTAACATACAACAAAATGTGATTTTAAAATGAAAAAACGATTCTTAGCTTTCTGTGTTTTACAAAAACAGGCAACTGAAGGAGGACCCTCCAGTTACAATTTGTTGACATTTGGATACTATAAGCTATCTTCCAACTCAGTCTTTGAATTTATAATTCTATAATTAAGATGGTTATGTTGGGGTAAGGAGTAGAAGAAAAGGGCATATCAAGTACCACACTGTCATAGAGTTGCTGAGTAATTTTAACTAATTTACATTAGTTAAACTTTTGAGGGAAAATATGATCTAGGTCATTCACACTTTTTTCTTCATTTTCCAATTTTAAGTAATGAAGATTTTTTTTGTAGTTGTACATAATTTCCTTTTTACATCTTTATGCTTTCTTCTAATTGATACCCAATTTGATCATGAAGTTTTAACCTTACACTGTGAACTTAAGTATTTAATACTTTGGTAACTGTACTTTTATATAATAGAATTCTTTGTAATCTCATTTATTTATTTAATGAATCTAAATATTTTGTGAAGAGGTCAATGAAATTCATCTGAAAACAAAAGGAATCTGTGACACATAAAAATTTAAGAAAACTTGCTGTTTTTTGTTATGAGTCCATAAAAAATAGATGATTTGGAAAGAAATTCCTTAGAGGTAATAGATTATTTCCTGTCTAAGATTTAATCAATTTTACTTTTGTGTCTTTCCTCAGTATTTACAGTGTCTTGTGTTTTTTCACTCTTGTGTTAAAAAATAAATTGACAATATCTAGAACTGAAGGTTCTATGTAGGTTACAATCTTTGCCTATAGTTATCTTCTTGGCTTTAAAAATTTCTCTACTTTTAACACAAACACTCTCAAATGATCAACCATTTCATAAAATTGTATTGTTCTTGGTTTTTTTCCTCCTCTTTTTTGTATTTTCTCTAGATGTACATGGATATCAACTATAAATTACTCTACTTGTTTTTCTGGGGGAGCCATCCTTCCATGTATGTCAATCTTGATATGATTTAGCTTTTCCAATACATAAATATTTTGATAATTGAACACAGAACTCATGTTTAGCATATTGAGCTAAATTACTTATAGATCATCAGAAAATTATGTAGTTCTTATCACACTGCCACTTTTTCAACATTTTGCTATTTTACTAAAAGAGTAAAAGTGGGCCACATAAGGCTGAAGTTGTTCCTTAAAACTTTTATTTTTCAACTAGTAAGGAATATATTGATAATATATCTCTCCACATTTATCTAGGTCAGTCCTTGAATGGTGGCCTTATTATGCCACTTATCCCACACTCAATGTATTTTTAAATTGATAGAGCTTATCAGTAATTATTTGCTGATAACATAGCCATTTAGTCCCATTATTACCAACCTTCTATTAGGATACACTGGAGTAGATATTTATGAAGGAACAAAGACTAATGTGACTGACAGAAGTAGTGTCCCATTAGGAATAGATGATAGTACTATCCTATGCTAGCCTGGTTACGTCATAACTAGAGTATCAGATGTAGTAGGCATTACATATTAGGAAGGAATTTGAGAAACTAGAGTACATCTGAAGAAGACAAAAAGGATGATCAGAATGCTGTATATTATTTGAGATTGTTAGCCTGAAAAGCAGACTTTGTAAGAATATGACTGTTATCAGCTACTTAAAGGTCTACCACCATGCAGGAACAAATCTAGGGTGGAATTGGTGGAGAGGCAGATTTAGCCTTAATTAAAGAAACATTTCCCAACAATTAGAGCTGTCCCAAAATGGAATGTAGTACCTCCAGAAATAAGTGGATTTTACCTCTCTAGAAGTTGTCAAGCACTGAGTAGATAATAAGTTGTTACTTTTGTTTTATAGGAGAATTCTATTCAGGAATTAATTGAACTTTGTGGCTTCTGATGTACCTTTCAAATCTTCAAATCTGTGAGGATTGTATGGCTCTAAAAAATTCTGGTGACAGAAAACCACTTCACCTTCTCTTCAGTCCTGTGAGGATTGGTATTTCTTAGACACTAGAAATAGCACCTTAAAGAATGGGTATAAGATTCAGCAAATTTATATTATCTCTTTGCTACATTTCTTTTAATGGATATTCAGGTTCAGGTCCAATTAAATATTTGATTTACAGTAAGTATGAGGAAAAATCAGTAAGATATTTTACTGACTTCAAGGGACTGGGATAACAAAATGAAATATTATAATATCTGGAAATAGCATTAAAGGAGAATTATTGTGGGCTGACCATGATGAAAAATTACATCCTTTGTCTGAGAAGAATTCTCTTAACTGAAATAAAGGTAAAAAAGAAGGTATTTGGGAAATTTGTAAATTAGAAACAAGGATTATTCAGTTTTAAAAACACAAAAATCTGTATGTATGGAACATTCTATAAAGCAGGTACTCTTAAATTAAGGTTCAATAACTTTAAAAAATATTTTGATATTTGAATTTCAAAATAAATAGTTTCTGGGGCAGTTAGGTGGCACAGTGGATAGAGCACCACCCTGAAGTCAGGAGGACCTGAGTTCAAATCTGGCCTCAGACCAAACACTTGACACTTACTAGCTGTGTGACCCTGGGCAAGTCACTTAACCCCAATTGCCTAAAAAAAATAGTTTCTTATGTTATCTTGTGTATCTTATTTTGTATCTTTGAAAAGACTATTCTAAGAAGTGCTCCATAGACTTCAGCAGACTGGAAAAAAAAAGATCCATCACACACACACATACACACACACACACACACACACACAGAAACTATGCAATGAAAAGTACAATTAAACCATAACCATTAGAGTTGAAGTCCATTTAGCCTTCTATGTCCACTAAGGAAAAAGTAAATGACCTTGCATTTGACATTCCACCATCCTCTGCATTCCAAAATATATAAATGTAAGGTAAATAGTCTGATCTCTTTTTATGAGAGAGAGATTGTAGCATGTAATTTAATTTTGTGAATCTGCTATGTAAGATTGTTGGGAAATGCAACTCTATATGTACCACACAATGATTTGTTCTTTTAATTTCAGAAATAATGTGACAATATACTAACACAAAGAATATTTAACTTATTAAATTCTGAAATTAAACTGAAAGCCATCTCTTTGCTGTACCAAAATATTTCTATAGAAAATTATCTAAAATAAAGTAATATAATTAAAGAACTTAAAAATGAATATATACATGGAGCCATTTTATTCTAAAAATTGCCAATGCTTTAGTATAACTCCCTCAATTTAAAGGAAAGAAAGCAAAGATACAAAAAGGTTAAGTGATTTTTCTTAGGCCATGCAGGTAATGTCAGAAGTAGACAAGAATTCAGATCCTCTATCAGTCCAGTGCCATAAAATTATGCCTATTGAACCAATCTGTGAACTGAGCTCCAGTTGTAACTGTAGCTATTAAATATCTGAAATTAAATTAAATTAAATATCTGAAGCTGTATTTAAAATTGAATTTAAGTGACTCCAAATCCAAAGCTCTATCAATTGAACTACCAAGCTGCAAAAAGTGTATCACTTCCTTTTTCCTATATGACATACCTTTTAACTTAGCAGAAGGTAACATTCTCTTTTTTGGTTAACGTCACAGTGCTGTCTTCTCAGTGAATGAAGTCTTTACTAAAACCTCCAGATTTCTCCTCAGACAAACTTCTGCTTTGCTATAACCCCTGTGTTATAATCCTAAAGCTGTTATTTAAACCCAAATGTAAGACTTACATTTATTATTTTATGAATTGTCTCAGTGTCATTGTCATTGATAACTGCCTGGTGATTTGGCTAGCAGTAATAAACCATTTTGATCTCTGAAGAATCACAAATTCAAGTGGCATAAAAAGATAATGACACTATATATGGTAACTGTTAGAAGGCTGCAGCAGCATTGCCCATGCACAACATAAAAGAAATCTATTAAAACACCCTGATCTCCATTTGTCTGAAGCAACACCCATTCAGTGATCTAAGGTTGGGTAAGAAATGAAGCAAATGATGAACTCATTTTGCATATTAAAAAAGAAAAGAAAAAAACATTTGGGGTGTGGAAAATCCTTCAGATTTCTGGCCAGAATAAAAACAATTTTTATTTACACTCACTCTGAAGCCTCAGAACCAAAACAGTGACCAACAGAGGCTTCAGCTGGGACTAGTTATTGGCAGATCATTGAGAGCCAGAGTGATTTAGGTTTGAGGTATAATCAAATAGTTCCATTTGAATCCGAATGGGCTTTATCAAAGCCAAATTTTCCAAAGTTGTTTTTCAAAAAATCATAAATGAAACTACATGGGACAAAAGAGTTGAATGACCCAGTTATTTTTTTAAATGGTAGAATTAATAATAATAAGAAGAAGAAGATGACCATAGAAAATTACTATAATGACAGGGAAGATCAAGACACAAACTAAGAAGAGGACAACAATGTCAAAACATCTATGGGAAAACCCTTTTTGCAAGGCTAGATAGAATTCATGGAAGAGCTCAAAAAGGAGCTTAAAAAGCATATAAGAGAGGTAGAAGAAAAACTGGCAAAAAATGAAAGTGATGCAAGAGAATTATGAAAAAAGAGTCAGCAGCTTGGAAAAAGAAAACATTTACTTAAAAAAATACAATTTGCCAAATGAAAAAAAAAAAACTACAAAAGCTAATTAAGAAAGTAGTATGTTGACCTACAACTCCTATCACTAGGGTTGAGTTTGAGCATTATAATCATCATTATCATCATCATCATCATCAAAAGCATTTTGATATTTTATGTATGGATAACTACATTTACTAGACCTTTGAAGTACTGAGGGGCAGTTTGGTGGCCCAGTGGATAGAGCACTGGCCCTGAAGTCAGGAGGACCCAAGTTCAAATCTGACCTCAGACCAGAACACTTGACACTTACTAGCTGTGTGACCCTGGGCAAGTCACTTAACCCCAATTGTCTAAAAAAAAAAAAAAGAAAGAAAAGAAAGACTGAGTCATAATCATGTGGTCCCTTATTTCTTCTATGTATAGTGAAAATAGGTTTTTATTGATAAGTATACCTAGTTTTATTAATCTTCCAATTCAATTAAGTTCACCAGGAAATTATTCAATCTGTCCTATATGATAGCATCTATGAACAGAAACTTCAAAGGAACAAGATGCTCTAAGATGTGTAGGTTAAAGTGCAAAGTATTCCAGGCCTGCATAATAGTCTACAAATCTACCAAAGCACGAAATGGAATGTTGTGTACAGGAATGGCAAGTAAACCATTTTAGTTCTAACATAAAGTGAGTGAAGAGAAGTAATAGCAAAAGTGGAAAGATAGATTCGAGTTTGAGTGTGAAAATTTTAAATGCCAAGCATAAAAGTTTGCATATTATCCAAAAAGGGAATATTGAATCACTGAAGCTTCCTGATCAAAGTGGTGACCTGATGAAAGTAGTACTTTAGGAAGATTTAAAACTCTTTAAAAGAATTTAAATCTCCTGCATGGGCTAAGCTATAGGGGGAAAAGCACTAACTGCAGTCACAAAACCAGTTTTTTAAATCTCCCAACTAATGCTAACTACCTTTGTGACCTTGAGAAAATTTATTAACCTCTCTGTTCTTCAGTTTCCTCATGTATAAACTAAGTACATGAGACAACATGTCATTTGATGTCTCTTCTGGCTTTATATAGATGACCCTATATCCCTATGAATGGGAAATAACATCTACGATTTTGGAGAACATTTTGCATTGAAACTCAAAGCATCTCTGTTAAGTCCCAGAAACAGTGGAGCAAACATGCAAGAGACATTTAAAAAATTGATCTTTATGAATATAGATCAGACATCTTTTGGTTACCTTATTTTTTTTTTAATTTAGTATCTGTCCTGAAGTTGTTGCCTAACATCAGGTCATAGAATAATGTATTTAGAGCTAGAAGGGACCTTCAAGGTTATCTAGGCTTACCTTATAATTTTTTTTTAATTAGGCAATTGGAGTTAAGTGACTTGCCCAGGGTCACACAGCTAATAAGTGTCAAGTGTTTGGTCTGATGTCAGATTTGAACTCAAGTCCTCCTGACTTCAGGGCCAGTGCTCTATCAACTGCACCACCTAGCTGCCCTTCTTATAATTTCTAAGATGTGAATACTAATATCCATAGAGGTCGTTACTTGTCTAATGTCACACAAATAGAAATTAGTAGAACTAGAATTTCATTCCATTTCCTCTGACTCAATATGTACCTGTCTTGGCAGAGTACCAAATTGTATCCCAGACATGACAAAGGTGCAGGGAATATGCCAATTATCATAAATCAACCTGTCAAATGAGCATGGTCACCCATTCTCTTTGATGTTTGGCTTATCCTTTATGCTTTTATTAGAGTTTCTATCTGTCCATTTTTTCAGTCCTGGCCCTAGACAATAAATAATGGTCTATAATAGGTGAAGGAGCTAAAGGAAGTGCTCCAATGTGTAGTCTTGGAAAATGAGATGTTACAGTATGACAGTGACAGAAATAGACTAAATATTGTTATAATGAATTATAGGTGTTGTGGGTGAGAAAGATAGTTAAGAAGAAAAAAAGGAAAACTTAGTCGTTCAACATATAGCTTTATAATCTGGTTTGGAAACCAAAATTTATGCACATCAATAAGAATGGATATTTATGAACATTTACTAGTGAAAATTAAAAACATATAAGCAGAATATTAAAAATTAATGGAATGTTGAAATCAAGTTAGGTAGAAGTTAACTAACAATTGCAACCTGTAAATTGTGAATTTTAAGTCAGGTTTTGAAAACATTTATTTGTGGGGTGAAAAAACCACTACTTTGGACTTAATTCTCCCTAACAATAACAAGCCAAATGGTGACATAAATGTGAATCTCAGAAATAAGTGATCCTGTCATACTGCACTTTAAAACAATGATGGAAAAAAGCGACAAATTGGTTAGAGTTTTACTCTAAACTTTAGCAAAGCAGACTTCAAAATGTTTAAAGAAAATCTGTATCATTTCATAGTTAGACCAAAAAAATTAAAGTGGTAAATTAGGTAGATTGAAAGACTTGGAATGAAGAGCTCTGGGTTCAAATCTTTCCTCACATACTTACTAGTTATGGTAAGGTAGTTATTGAACCTGTCAGAGCTTCAACTTCCTCATCTATAAAATTGAGATAATACTTATATTGAGGTTCAAATGAGGTAATGTAAGTGCAACATTTTACAACTTTGAAAGTGCTATATAAAAGTTTGCTTTTTTTTTTTTAAGGGGGATGTGGTGCAGTAAGGCAGAGAGCTTACAAAAATTTTAACAAAATTCTTACTATATAAATTTAAATAATACTAAATGAAGAATAAGGGGAATAATAGCTAAGGAAAGCAATAATGTCACACAAGAATTTCCCCAATAAGCATGAGATATAGATAGGTTGTATGCAAAAGATGAGTAATAAAAAGCTTATTAAGACCTTGAGCATTGCCTGGGGCTTCAGGTATCTGTTCAAAATAAAAAGGATGGCTTTTAAAAGTTATTTTCAAAAAAAAAAGAAAAGAAGAGCAAGAAAGGAATAATTCCATAATGTTAGTAACATAATGTTAACAAATGTGAATAAATTCAATTTACCTAATTCCATAGTTTATTAATGATTTGCTATATGCTGGGCACTTAGGATATAAAACCAAGACAGTCTCAGTCCTGAAGGGACTTAGATTCTACTATTTGGGAAATAATTCCACATGGAAAAACACAAAATAGAAAAATAAAAAAAGAATGCAATATGTATATTTTTGCATGGAAGCAAAGAAAAAATAATATTGAATCTGGAAGGGTCCAGGGGAGGAAATGGTAGTAGAACTGATCCTTAAAGTGAATTGGAGATTCCAGGCATTGATTACAGGCATCATGTGTGCAAAGGCTCAAAGATGGAATGTCCCATGATAGGAACAATAAGTAGACCCATGCTTGATAGAGAGTAATATGCAACCTTCCTAGAGAAAACATTCTCCATATTATATAGTTTACCCTACTTTTTTTTCTATTGTGAAACTTGGTAATCTAACTTCTTAAGCATCTAACTCCTTCCTGCTCCTGTAATAGTGCTCACAGAGTCACAGAGCAGAAATGGATTTCAAACCCATCTTTTATTTACTGAAGAAGAAAGTAACCTGGAAAAGTTAGGGATCTTGACAAAGGTCACATACATAGTAAATGACAGAGCTGAGCTTTGAATTCTCATCTTCTTACAATTTCAGAGCTGTTCCTTTAATGCTCTCTGGCAGTTCCATATAAATCTGCTTTAGCTTCTGTTGGAGAGTTAGCATCGCTTGATTGTTCAAGAGTTACCTTTGAAGATAGGAAGAACTGTGCTTTTCTATCCCTGAAAGATACTTGCTATGTGACTATGGCAAAGCTATTTAAACTCCCAGTCCTTTGATCAGCTCTCTAAGACTACACATTGCAGAGCAGGTATGAACCTGCATTTATAAAAGAAATTGCCCCCAATTCTAGGTTCCCATACTGACTAATAACAAGCGTTAGTGCTTAGGTTTTACCAATTTCTCTCTGAGTGAGGTATTCTCTTCCAATTATACATACACATCTTCTCCAGCATTTATCATTTTCCTGTTTTGTCATGTTGGCCAATCTGATAGGTGTGACATGGTACCTCAGAGTTGTTTTGATTTGTATTTCTCTAATTAATAGTGACTTAGAGCATTTTTTCATGTGACTATAGAAGGCTTTAATTTCTTCATCTGAGAACTGCCTGTTCATATCCTTTGACCATTTATCAATTGGGGAATGACTTGTATTCTTGTAAATGTGACTTAATTCTCTATATAATTTAGAAATGAGGCCCTTATAGAGACTGTTTCTAAATATTCTTTCCCTATTTTCTACTTTCCTTCTAATCTTGGTTACATTGGCTTTGTTTGTGCAAAAATGTTTCAATTTAATGTAATAAAATTTCTCCATTTTGCATTTCATAATGTTGTCTATCTCTTGTTTGGTTATGAATTTGTCTGTTCTCCATAAATCTGAGAGGTAAACTATTCCTTGATCTCCCAGTTTGCTTATAATATCAGCCTTTATATCTAAATCATGAACCCATTTTGAATTTATTTTAGTATATATAGTGAGATTTTGATCTATGCCTAGTTTCTGCCATACTCTTTTCCAGTTTTCCCAGGAGTCTTTGTCAAAGAGTGAGTTCTTATCCCAGAAGGTGGGGTCTTTGAGTTTATCAAATAACTGATTACTATAGTCATTGATGACTGTGTCTTGCATACTTAACCTATTCTGCTAATTCACCACTCTATTTCTTAACCAGTACCAAGCAGTTTTGATGATTGTTGCTTTATAATACAATTTAAGATCTAGAATGGCTAGGCCACCTTCCCATGTATTTCTTTTCATTAGTTCCCTTGATATTCTAGATCTTTTGTTATTCCAAATGAATCTTATTATTTTTTCTAACTCTGTAAAATAATTTTTGGTAGTTTGATTGGTATGGCACTGGATAAGTAATTAGCTTAGTTAGAATTGACATTTTGTATTATATTAGCTTGACCTACCCATGAGCGACTGATGTTTTTCCAATTACTTAGAACTGACTTTATTTGTGTGAAAAGTGTTTTGTAATTGTGTTTATAGAGTTCCTGGGTTTGTTTCAGGAGATAGACTCCTAAATATTTTATAATGTCTACAGTAACTTTAAGTGGAATTTATCTTTCTATTTCTTGCTATTGGGCTTTGTTGGGAATATATAGAAATGAGGATGATTTATGTGGGTTTATTTTATAGCTTGCAACTTTGCTAAAGTTGTTTATTATTTCAAGTAGTTTTTTACTTGATTCTCAAGGATTCTATAAGTATGTCATCATATCATCTGCAAAAGTGATAACTTTGTTGTTTCTTTGCTTATTCCAATACCTTCAATTTCTTTTTCTTCTCTTATTGCTAAAACTAAAGTCTCCAGTATGATATTGAAAACACTGGTAATAATGGACATCCTTGTTTCACCCGCGATCTTATTGGAAATGCTTCTAGCTTGTCCCCATTACATATGATGTTTGCTGAATGTTTTAGGTACATGCTATTTATTATTTTAAGGAAGACTAAATTTATTCCTATGCTCTCTAGTGTTTTTAATTGGAATGGGTGTTGTATTTTGTCAAAAGCATTTTCTACATCTATTGAGAAGATCATGTGGTTTCTGTTAGTTTTGTTGTTAATATGATGAATTATGCTGATAGTTTTCCTAATATTAACCAGCCCTTCATTCCTGGTATAAATCCTACCTGGTCATAGTGTATTCTTCTTGTGATAAGTTGCTGTAATCAATTTGCTAATATCTTATTTAAAATTTTTGGATCTATATTCATTAGGGAAATTGGTCTATAATGTTCTTTTTGTCTGTTTTGACTCTTCCCTGTTTATGTATCATCACCATATTTGTATCATAAAAAGAATTTTTTAAGACTCCCTCTTCACCTATTTTCCCAAATAGTCTATATAATATTGGAATTAATTGTTCTTTAAATGTTTGATAGAATTCACTTGTAAATCCATCTGGCCATCGAGATTTTTTGCTAAGGAGTTCATCAATGGCTTGTTCAATTTCTTTTTCTGAAATGGGGTTATTCAAGTATTTTACTTCCTCTTCTGTTAATCTGGGCAATTTGTATTTTTGTAAATATTTATCCATTTCACTAAGATTGTCAAACGTACTGTCATACAGTTGGGCAAAATAGTTCCTAATTATTGTTTTAACTTCCTCTTCCTTGGTGTTAGGTTCACCTTGTTCATTTTTGATACTGGTAATTTGGTTTTCTTTTTTCTATTTTTTAAATTAAATTAACCAAAGGTTTATTTATTTTATTGTTTTTTTTCATAAAACCAGCCCTTAGTTTTATTTATTAGTTTAATAATTTTTTTATTTCAATTTTTTAAACTTTTATTTTCAGTATTTCCAATTTGGTGTTTAATTGGGGATTTTTAACTTGTTCTTTTTCTAGCTTTTTTAGGTGTATGTCCAATTCATTGATCTCCTCTTTTTCTATTTTATTTATGTAAGCATTTAGAGACATAAAACTTCCCCTAAGAACTGCTTTTGCTGCATCCCATATGTTTTGGTATGTTATCTCATTATTGTCATTCTCTTGAATGGAGTTATTGATTGTTTCCATGATTTGTTGTTTGACTCAATCATTTTTTTTTGGATTAGATTATTTAGTTTCCAATTATTTTTTAGTCTATCTTCCCATGGCCCTTTATTACATATAATTTTTTATTACATCATGATTTGAAAAGGATGCATTTAATAGTTCTGCCTTTCTGCATTGGATTATAAGGTTTTTGTGCCCTAGTACAAGGTAAATTTTTTGTGTATGTGCCACGTACAGCTGAGAAAAAATATATTCCTTTCTATCCTCATTCAATTTTCTTCAGAAATCTATCATATCTAACTTTTCTAGTATTCTATTCACCTCCTTAACTTCTTTCTTGTTTGTTTTGTGGTTAGATTTATCTAGTTCAGAGAAGGGGAGGTTGAGGTCCCCCACTAGTATAGTTTTGCTGTCTATTTCTTCCTGTAACTCCCTGAACTTCTCCTCTAAGAATTTGGATGCCATACCATTTGGTGCATATATGTTTAGTAATGATATTACTTCATTGTCTATGGTGCCTTTTAAAAGGATGAAGTTTCCTTCCTTATTTCTTTTGATGAGATCTATTTTTACTTTTGCTTTCTCTGAGATCAGGATTGCTATCCTTGCTTTTTTCACTTCAGCTGAAAAATAATATATTCTGCTCCAGCCTTTTACCTGTACCCAGTGTGTGTTGCTCTTTTTCATGTGTTTCCTGTAAAGAATACATTGCAGGATTATGGTTTTTAATCCATTATGCTATCTGCTTCTGTTTTACAGGAGTGTTCATCCCATTTACATTCACAGTTATGATAACTATCTGTCTTTTCCTCCATTCTATTTCCCCTTGTTTACATGTTTCTTTCTCCTTTCACCCTTTCCCTCCTCACTAATGTTCTGCTTTTGACCACTGACTCCCTCAATCTCATCTCCCTTCTATTAGCCCCCTTTGCTTCCTTCCCCTTTACCCTTACTACTACTTCCTTCCCTTCTATCTCCCTCCCTTTTCTTTCCTCCTTTCCCTCCTACTGTATATAAGGCAAGTTTTATTTCTATACCTAATTCATGTTATTCCCTTCTTGAGCCAAATCTGATCAAAGTAAGTTTCTAACAATGCTCGTCTCCCTCCCTTCATTCCTTCTGCTAGAATAGGTTTTTGTGCCTTTTCCTGTAATGTATTTTGCCCTTGTCTGCCTCCTCCTTTCCCTTCTATCAGTACATTTTCTTAGATCAGATTAATCCACTTACTTGGGTCTATTTAACCCACTTGATCAGATTTTTTTTATCATTACATCAAAGTCAACTTATACCCACCCCCTCTATGTATACCCCTTTAACATGGTGTAATAACAATACAGTTATCAAGAGTTATAAGTATCATCTTCCCTTATAGGGATGTAAAGTTTGCTTTTATTAATAACATATTGTTTCTTTCTGTTCCATTTACCTTTTTATGCCTCTCTTGAGTCATGTATTTGAAAATCAAATTTTCTGTTGAGCTCCGGACTTTTTATCATTAATGTTTGGAAGTCACCTATTTCATTGATATCCATCTCCTCCTCTGAAAGTTCATGCTCATTTTCACTGGGTACTTGATCCTTGGTTGCAATCCAAGTTCCTTTGCCTTATGGAATATCGTATTCTATGCCCTATGATCTTTTAATGTAGAAGCTGTAAGGTCCTGCATAGTCCTGACTGTGGTTCCATGATATTTTAATTGTTTCTTTCTGGCTGTTTGCTGTATTTTCTCTTTGACCTGATAATCTCAGAATTTGTCTACTATATTCCTTGGCATTTTCAATTTGGGATCTCTTTCAGGTGTTGATCAGTGGATTCTTTCTATGGCTATTTTATCTCTGGTTCTAGGACCTCAGGGAAGTTTTCCTTGATGATTTCCTGAAAGATGCTGTCCAGGCTCTTTTTTTTCATAATGATTTTCAGGCAGACTGATAATTTTTAAATTGTCTCTTCTGGATTGATTTTCCAGGTCAGTTGTTTTTATCAATGAGGTATTTTCCGCTTTCATCTATTTTTTTTCATTCTTTTGTTTCTGTTTGACTGATTCTTGCTCTCTTACAGAGTCATTAGCTTCCATTTGCCCAATTCTAATATTTATCAAATTGTTTTTTGTATTAGATTTTGTACCTCCCTCTCCATTTGGCCAATTGTATTTTTAGGCATCTGTTTTCTTCAGTGTACTTTTTTTTCCAGTTGGCCAATTGTATTTTTAAAGCACTTATTTTCTACAGTTAATTTTTGTCCTTCCTTTTCCAAGCTATTGACTCTCTCTTGCATACCTCTCATTTATTTTTCCATTTTTCTTCTACCTCTCTCATTTGACTTTTAAAATCCTTTTTGACCTCCTCTAAGAAGGATTTTTGGGCTTCAGACCATTTCATATTCCCTTTTGAGGTTCCAGATGTGGGTTTGTTGACAATGTTGTCCTCTTCAGAATTTCTGCCTTGATCTTCATGTTCTCACAATATGAATCTATTGCATGTTTCTTTTTGCTCATGGTGTTTGCTTATTTCCTGGTCTTTAAAGAGATTGGGCTCTCCTGCTGGGGAGCAGAAGGCACTAACCCAGACTTCTTGTGTTGGAAGCCTAGGGCCTGTTAGATGGATTTGTATGCTGGGTCCTCCAATGTTGGCAGCAGGAGGCTGTGGGGTTCTGGCAATTTACCTGGTGTTGGGCTGAAATCAGCAACACTGGAACTCTAGGGGTAAGATTAGGTAGTGTGGTCCCTGGAGATTTCGTGCTCACCTGAGCCTTTCCTTCCTTTCACTTTCTTCAGCTCCTTTCTTCCTGGGGCCCTTTGGAGAATTGCTTCCCTTAGTTTTGCTAAGACACTAGGAGAGGTGGTTGCTGTAGAATGCCAAGGCACCTGGTGGTTTTCTGAGCTGGTTTCCACCAGTTCCCCTGCCCTCAATGAGGTACTTGGGGTCAAGGTGTTGGTGTTTGCCTGCTCCCCCAACTGGGTTTCAGGGTCTCTTCCTTATATGCTGAGGTGGGACTTCCAGCTAGCTTGCTGGCATGCCTCCTGCTCTGTACTGCTCCACTTCCCCCAGGTCCAGAAGGGCCTTTCCTGTTAATCCCTCAAGCTATCTGGGCCACTGTACTGCTATACTCCATCTTTCTTCTGGTTCCGCTGTTCCAAGGTTTTTCCTGGGGTGATATTTTCTGGGCTTTCAACTGTTAATAAGGGAGGGTGAGAGTGACTTACTCTTACTCTGTCATCTTGACTTCCAGAAGCGGATGTCCCCAAGTATACATATACAGACACACATATATATGTATATAAATATTTACTATATAATACATATTAATTACCATCTTTAAATATTTATATAGGGTGTTCTGCTTTGACACTTAAAGGTAATGCTGATTATATACACTAGACATTAAGATTCAATCTTGTAATACCTTGCACGTATTTTTTTTTTCATATATTTTCCAGGAAATATACCAGTGGCACAAACTTCAATCTCTACCTGAGAATTTGTAGAAATATTGATCTGAACCTAGCTTTCTGTTTTGAAACTGCAATTTGAATTTTAAATATAAAAGCTACTTATACCCCTTAGTAGAAATGTTCACCAGAGTTGTAAGGAAAATCACCCATTGGGGCTTTGCCCTGGGGTGCTGAATTTTCGAAAGTGCTGAGAACAACAGCATAGCTTTGTCCACTATACCTCGGGTAATCTCCTCCATGTCTCACTGTCTCCTTCTTTTACCCTATGAACTTTCCAGCAGCAGCTTTGCAATGTTAATGCCTTCCCAAATAAATTCTTGTGAGTAAAAAAAAATTATTTGCTACATCTCTACTGTTTTTCCAATATTTCAACTTAAGAGAAGTCAAACTAGAAGCCAAAACTTTAGTGTTGTATATTTTAGTTACATTTGAATTTTATTTTATTCCTCAGCACTTAGCACAATGCCAGGTATGCAATAGATTTTTAATAAATTATATTTATTAAATGGATGAATGTAATTTTTGATGTAGTAACCTGAAGAAAGTTTTTGCTTTTATTCATTTATTTACTTTTTGGAAAGCTTTTTTGGCCTGTCATTTGTTGTTGAAAGCAATTAGTGAGAATTCATTCTTTTATACTAAATGAATGCCAAAATACTAATTAATACCATTTCTTCCTCAGCCCAATTTCTTACAATGAACTGCTCTTGGCTCATTGCCTCTAGTCCACTATCTAAAATTAATTCATCATAGTAAAATGACTGGAATCTTTGCAGATGTTTGGCCATGACTTTCTTTCAGTTCTTATCCTCTTATGCTTGATTCTGGAGAAACACTGCAGCAATTGGTATGGATTTTTTTTTAAACCACATCATAAACTTTTCTAGGAAATAAAGACATTAACTTAAATTATCCTCCTCTCCTCCATCCCTATTTCTCATGTTGGCATCCTATAGGATTATCGACTTTTAAATAGATGCCAATTCTGATATACCTTCAAGGACAACACTGGACTTCTATGTAGAGATTACACAGCTATTTTAAAAGATTTGATGCCATTGAAAATAAGAATCACAGATTTAGATCTAGAAGGAACTTCAAGGGTTATCTAATCAAACATCCTTATTTTCCAGATAAAGAAAAAGACTCAGAAAGTTTAAGTGATTGACTGTATCCTAGGTTATGCAGGTGTCAGGACAAGGATTTGAACACAAGTCCTCTGACTTTAAGTCTTGCACACTTTCCATGATATCATGCTATCTCAGGACTGTATAACTATATAGATATATTACAGTCAAATTTCTTACAAGTCAAGTAAGTGAAATGTAAAGTGTAGTAAGATAAAGTAAGAAGAGGATATATTAGAAACTATCACAAGAAGGAATCATAATGAATAATTTCTTCAGTTATATTTGGATTCTTCTGTTTTTAGAGACTATCCATCCATTTCTTCTTTGATCCTTTCCTTTTCCCATGCTTCTTTTCAATCCTAAAGGAAAATCTTAAGTGTTGTTTCAATTTCCAGTTCCAAGACCCATGATGTTATCTGTAATGGTTCTTCCTCCATCATTGAAAAATTCAACCATTTTGCAAATGGGACATGAGATTTACTGATAATGAAAACTTCCTCACCATTTGAACACTCTCACAATGAAACTCTGTACTTACTGAAAATGATCTTTAAACAAAACACATATAAGCCAGTACTCACTGGTCAGTAATCATAACCTTTCCTTCTTTGCTGGTCCTGCCACAGCTTGCATTTTATAGGCATAGATTCTGAGAGTTTTAAATTTCCTCCATACTGTGATAAAAAAAAGATAGAAAAAATTAAAGAGAGTAATGATTAAAATAGAAATAGAAATCTAAAGTATATTTACATAAAGCCTTTATTTCTACTAGATCTTGTTGAGATATTAAAAAAAACAATGTGAACCAATGGTCCCAGGAAAGATATTAAAAAAATCTGTATGACATTTCTATAATGTATTTTTTTCACCATCTCTCTGGAAACTGTAGTTTTCTAGGGAGTCTTCCATAGTTGGGAAACAGATAGAATAGAATCGGTGAGACCCTGAAGCCAGTTAGACTTTCCTGACCTTTCCTCCAAGTCAGAAGGCAATAGAGCTGTCTTGTCCTGGGTGTCCTTGAGGAAGAAACTAACAGATGGAGGGTGGGGGAGTTTCAATATAGAGATTACAGCATTCACATTTCACATCCTATCTTTCTTCTGTTGACCTTTCTATTTCAGGTTTCATGAGATGTTATGTTGGCCAGGGTTATAGCTATAACAGTTGCAGCTGTCATTTGGTATTACTATCAGAGAAAGGAGGAAACAATGACTGGAACACATAGATCCAGAAACCACAGTCAGCTTTGGCCAGAAATAGTGATGTGGTGAAAGAATTGCCAGCACTTGTGAATGCCATGGTGCTAAGCTGGGAAATTTTTTCTCCATTTTCTTCCCACATATGCTATGTTTCTAGTTTGTCTTCCTAACGTGGAAATAGGTATCTCTTTCCCTAATTCTCTTCCCTTGAGCCACTGGTGAGAGTGGCCAATATTCTTTCCAATCACAACTGAGGATCAATTAAGGAGTTGGAAGTCTAGGCAAAGGTCAGAGACTATGACCTTTTGATTTTAGGTCAGTAGAAAGATCTACCAGAAGATCAAGGATCAGATTACATGCTATGTTTTGTAACCAGTCAGTTCAGCATCATGTCTCAAAGTGAAAAGTGACCTTGAGGAAATAGCACATCAGTAAAGTAGCTGCTCATGGTTAGGCTGAACCAATATAATAAAAATGACAATTCTGCCCAAACTAATTCACTTATTCAGTGCCATGCCAATCAAACTACCAAAAACTTATTTGAAAGAGCTAGAAAAATAACAACAAAATTGAATTGGAAGAACAAAAGGTCAAGAATATAAAGGAAATTAATGAAAAAAAATACAGAGGAAGGTGGCCTAGCAACACCAGATCTTAAATTATATCATAAAACAGTAGCCATCAAGAGTATTTAAAACTGCTTATCCAGCAATAGTGACAGATTTGGACATGACTTTGGTGGATCCAATGCAGTCTAGAATTTAAATACATGTTTATATTTATCAATTTACTACAGTCCAACTCTGATCTTGTTGTATGTGAAATACGGAACTGTACAACTATATACGCATGTATTGGCAGCTAGATGCCAGAGTGGGTAGAGTGATGGACCTGTTATAAGGAAGGCTCATTGTCCTGAATTCAAATATAGCTTCAGACTCTTACTAACTGTGTGACCCTGAGCAAGACACTTAACCCTGTTTGCCTCAGTTTCCTCATGTGTAAAATAAGATGCAGAAGGAAATGAAAAATTATTCCAGTCTCTTCACCAAGAAAAGATCAAAAGGGTTATAAAATGTCAGATATGATTGAAATGTTGAATAACAACAACACACATGAAGATATGTGTATATTCATTTGCATATAACAAATTAATTGCTTTGATGAAATAAAATAACATCTGTAAATATTATATTGATGTGAAAACATAAACTGAGGCTTGATAATCCTCTAATGGACCATTGTCAATTCCTGAGAAATGTTCTTTTTTCAACTTCTTAAAGTAAAAATGTTTAAAGTGGTAAGCTGATATTCAATCACCTTAATACTCACAATTCTTTAAGCATTTATAATCAATATTCTCTATTTTGAATTTATTTAATATTTTATTTTTCCACAGTTACATATAAAAGCAATTTTTTGAAAACTTTGAGTTCCAAATTCTCTCTCTTCTTCCCTCCTTACAGCCCTCCTCCCATTGAGAAGACAAGCAATTTCATATAGGTTGTGTATGTGTAGTTCTGCAAAACAGTTCTGTATAAGTTAGTTGTAGGCCGTTACCAAAGAGAATCAAAATGACATCACTATGTTAAAGTCAATACATGGTGTTTCCAACTGTGGCTGATCAAACCATTATGAGCTCAGAATGTTCTACCACCTGTGAGGCACAAATAGTCCATGTGAACCTCTGGGGATGATTCTCTAAATTTGAGCATCTTGTATTTCTTTTCAGCTACTTCAATTCTGCTTTGCTCATAGAGTAAAGGAAGTACTCTGATGAGAGCGTACCATACTGAGAATTCCTGTGCCAGTGTCTCCCATGCCACACAATCAATTCCAAAGTTTTTAAGAGAGACCTTGAGAGTGCCCTTGTATCACCAAAAACAAAAAGATAAAAAAACTCTTCAAAAATAAAGTAAAAACAACAACAACAACAACAAAACCCTATGGTTCAATCTATATTCAGACACTATCAGTTATTTCTCTAGGGATGGACAGCATTTTTTACCATAAGTTCTTCAGAGCTGTCTTGGAATGTTGCATTGTTGAGAACAGTTAAATCAGTCACAGCTGATCAACTTACAATATTGCCATTACTTTGTACACAGTACATTTCACTTTGCATCTGCTCATGTAATTCTTTCCAGGCTTTTTTGGGAGGATTTTTAAAACATTTTTTATTAACTAATTAATTAATTTTTAGTTTTCAACATTTACTTAAACAAGATTATAAGTTCTAACTTTTCTCCCCATGTCTCCCCTCCCCCATCCCAAGACTGTGTGCATTCTGAATACCCCTTCCCTTAATCTACTCTCCCTTCTATCAACCTCCCCTCATCTTCTCTTATCCTTTGTATTTCTATTTTCCTGTAGGGCAGGAGAAATTTCTCTACCCCATTGCTTGTATATCTTATTTCCGAGTTGCATGTAAAAATAATTTTTTAACATTTGTTTTTAAAATTTTGAGTTCCAAATTCTCTCCCTTCCTCCCTCCACCTACCCACCCTCATTAAGAAGACAAGGAATTTGGGGGAGGGGGGCACAGCCAATATGGCTCTGGGTAAAAGCAGTGACTTGCTTGAACTCTCCTCCAATTACCTGTAAAAAAAAGGCTCTAAACAAATTTTAAAGTAGTAGAACCCACAGAAAGACAGAGTGAAACAAATTTCCAGCCCAAGACAACCTGAATGGTTGATCAGAAAAGGTATATTGTTCTGGGCAAGGAGAGGAATGTAATTTGGCATGGACATGCAGGCAAAACAGGCCTCAGAGAAGCTGGAGCAGACCTCAGAGGACTGAATCACAGGCAACTGTGGCAGTTTCCTGACTTTTCGACCCATGAACGCCAAACACAACTTAGAAGGTTAATAGGAAAAGTCTGTGACTGCAGTGAGAGAGAAGCTTGGTCGCACCCCTAGTTCCAGAGTGTGGCCCCAGGGTGGTGGCTGATTTGGAAGCTTCCTGGGCCAGAGACTGAAAAGGAATCGAATGACTGATCAGAGGGGGATTGCAGGGATCTCTTTGCTGGTGCTGAGGCAGTATTCTCTTGCTTTCTCCATGTTTGGATCTGTGTCACAGTTCTGGGTGGCAGTCCTGGGGCAAGGAGGAGCACTGACATAGTAGAGCTTGTGGTAATGGAGAGGAAATCCTCCTCACAGTTCCAAGGCAGAAAAGAGTGCTTGTGGTCACTCATAGAACAGTGTGCAGGCCAGGAAAAGAATAAACACCTCACCCTTGATCATAGCACCTTGGAAGAACCAAAAATTTACAGGTCCCTAGAAATAACTCTGAAAACAGTTGCACAAAACCCCCAAAGTTTGGGACAATACATTCTCCACACAGGAAGCAGACCCCTATCTTAACAAAGAGTTTATAACTCAAGTAATTGGCTGGGATCATGAGCAAACAAAGGTACAAAAACAAGTCAGACCATAGAATTCTTCTTAGGTAACAAGAAAATCAAAACATACAACCAGAAGAAGACAATAAAGTCAAAGTTCCTACATCCAATGCCTCCAAGAAAAATATGAATCAGTCCCAGAACATGGAAGAGGTCAAAAAGGATTTTAAGAAACAAGTAAGAGAAGTAGAGGAAAAACTGAAAGTGATGCAAGAAAATCATGAAAAATGAGCCAACAGCTTGCTAAAGGAAACCCCCCCAAAAAATACTGAAGAAAATAACATATTAAAAAATAGCCTAACCCAAATAGCAAAAGATGGCCAAAGAGCCAATGAGGAGAAGAATACCTTAAAAAGCAGAATTGGCAAAATGGAAGAGGAAGTCCAAAAGCTCACTGAAGAAAATACTTCCTTAAAAATTAGAATGGAACAAATGGAAACTAATGACTTAATGAGCAATCAAGACATTATAAAACAAAACCAAAAGAAAAAAAAAATAGAAGACAATGTGAAATATCTCAATGGAAAAACAACTGACCTGGAAAACAGATCCAGGAGACAGAATTTAAAAGTTATTGGACTATCTGAAAGCCATGATCAAAAAAAAAAAGAGCCTAGACATCATCTTCCAAGCAATGATCAAGAAAACCTGCCTTGATATTTTAGAACCAGAGGGCAAAATAGGTATTGAAAAACTCACCGATTACCTCCTGAAAGAGATCCCCAAAGGAAAACTCCTAGGAATATTGTAGCTTAATTGCAGAGTTCCCAGCTCAAGAAGAAAACATTGCAAGCAACCAGAAAGAAACAGTGCAAGTATTGTGGAAACACAATCCAGATAACACAATATTTAACAGCTTCTGCATTAAGGGAGCAGAGGGCATGGAATTGAATATTCTGGAGAGCAAAGGAGATAGGATTACAACCAAGAATCACCTACCCAGCAAAACTGAGTATAATCCTTCAGGGAAAAAAAATGGACATTCAGTGAAATAGAGCACTTTCAAACATTCTTGATGAAAAGACCAGAGTTGAATAGAAAATTTGACTTTCAAATACAGGACTCAAGTGAAACACGAAGAAGTAAATAGGAAAGAGAAATAATAAGAGACTTATCAGGGTTGAACTGTTTACATTCCTGCATGGAAAGATGATATTTGTAACTCATTTGTCAGTATTAGGGTAGTTTGAGGGAAAAATTATATTTATGCATAGATATGGATATAGATATAGATAGATAGATAGATAGATAGAGGGCACAGGGTGAGTTGAAGATGAAGGAGTGATATCTGGTGAATAAAATTAAAGGGTGAGAGAGGATTATACTGGGAGAAGGAGAAAGGGTAGGAGACAATGTGAAGGAGATAGGGTAAATTATCTCACATAAAACAGACAAGAAAAGGATTTTACAGTGAAGGGAACATTGGGGAAGGTGAGAGGGAATGACTGAATCTTCTCATTAGATTTGGGTTAAGGAGGGAATAACATACACACTGAATTGTGTATGGAAATCTATCTTATCCTACAGGAAAATAAGGGTGGAAGGGGACAAGAGAACAGGAAGATGATAGAAGGGAGGGCAGATTAGGGGAGAGGGTAAGCAGAAGCAAACGCTTCTAAAGAGGGACAGGGTCAAAAGAGAGAATATAATAAATAGGGGTTGGGATAGGATTAAAGGAAATATACTTAGTTTTTTACAACATGACTACTATGGAAGTGTTTTGCATGATTACACATGTATAACCTATATCAAGTTGCTTGCCTTCTCACTGAAGGTGAGTGGGGAGGGAGGAAGAAAGAAAATTTGGAACCCTAAGTTTTAAAAACAAATATTAACAAAAATTGTTTTCACATGCAACTGAGAAACAAGATATATAGGAAATAGGGTATAAAAATCTATGCTGCCCCTACAGGAAAATTGAAGGGGAAGGGCATAAGAGAAGGGGGGAGGAGATAGAAGGGAGGGCAGATTAGGAGAAGGGGTATTCAGAATGCATGCCATCTTTGGGTGGGGGTAGGGACTAGATGGGGAGAAAATTTGGAACTCAAAATCTTGTGGAATAAAAATAGAAACATCTCTGCCTTCATGGAGCTTACATTCTACCAAGGAGAATACAACTTGTTTTCAAAAAAGTGTAGATGTCATTCAGTTATTCCATCCATCCAACTCTTTGTAACTCCATGGACCATAGCTGGCCAAGTTCTTATATCCTCCAACATCTCTTGAGTCTGTTCAAGTTCAAATTTGATGTTTCCATGACATTATCTATCCATCTCATTCTCTGCTTTCTCCTTTTCCTTTTGCCTTCAATCTTTCCCAACATCAAGGTGTTTTCCAAAGAGTCCTTTCTTTCTCATTATGTGGACAAAGTATTTAAGCTTTAGCTTTGGCATTTAACCTTCCAGTGAATAGCCTGATTTAATTTCTTTAAGAATTGACTCATTTGATCTCTTTGCTGTCCAAGGGACTCTCAAAACCTCCTCCAGCACTGCAATTCAAGTGTCAGTTGTGTAATGCTTAGCTTTCCTTATTGTCCAACTCTAACAGCCACACATTGCTACAGGAAAAACCATAGCTTTGACTATATGGACCTTTGTCAGCGAGATGATGTCTCAGCTTTTTACTATGCTGCCCAGATTTGCCATAGCTTCCCTTCCAAGGAGCAAGTGTCTCTTAATTTCATGGTTAAAGTCACCATATTCAGTACTCTTTGATCACAAGAATGTGACATCTGACATTGCCTCCATTTTTTTCTCACTCTATTTGCCAGAAAGTGATGGGGTTTTAGTTTGGTTGTTTTTTCTGTTAGGTTTCAAGTCAGCTTTTACACTTTCTTCTTTCACCTTCATCAAAAACCTTCTTAATCTTTCTTCACTGTCTACCATTAGAGTGGTGTTATCTGTGTATCTGAAATTGTTGATATTTCTCCTCGCAATCTTAATTCTAGCTTTTGATTCATCCAGCCTGGCATTTGCCATGATGTACTTTGCTTGTAAGTTAAATAAATACAATGACAACCTACAGCCTTGTTTTATCTCTTTTCCAATCTTAACCGATTAGTTGTTCTATGTTTGGTCCTAACTGTTACTTCTTAATACAAAGAAAATTAATGACTGAGAAATTACTAGAAAGTGGAAGGATCAGAGAAGGTTTCACAGAGTTGTAGTTCACCTGAGCCTTGAAGGAAATAGGGACTCTGCATGACAAAGATGAGAAACAAGTGCACTACAGGCATGGTGGGGGAGGTGTTGGGTGGCAGGGAAGGTAATGGGATAATGAACAGAAGCAGAGGATCATAGGATAACAGATAGAGAGCTGGAAGAGCCCTCATAGGCTGCCATGTCCAATCCATTGAGTTCAGGGAAACTGCTACTAAGCCACTTTGGTTGGAATGTAGAATCTAGTTTCTGTGGAATATTTTTTGGGGGGAGGGGGAGATGATCAAACAGTTTTAATTTTTTTTCTGCATTTTAAAATATTTTGCAGTTTCAGGAGAGACTTTTGTTCTTAATCATAAGGGAAGAATCAAAGTATAGTGACAAGAGCATTAGACTCAAGAATGCAGAGACCTAGACTTGAGTCCTGGCTCTACCATAATTAGTCATGTGACTTTCAGTAAGTGATTTTAGTTCTCTGAGTCCCAGATTCCTTATCTATAAAATAAGGAGATCAGACTAAAGTATCTCTAAGTTTCATTCCTTCTACCCCCAACATTCTGTGAATCATTTCCAGTGGAAATTTATAAAACTAAGCTTTTTTCTAATGAAGGGAACTGGTTTTCAGAAACTAAGTAAATAATAATTATTTTTTTAAAACCATTCTAATCTTTACTCACCTTTTAAGACTGAAGGGAGTATGAAAGGGAAGTTCAAGTTTCTAAGAATCAGTCACATAGTTGGGTTGAGATACTGTTTTGGACTTGGAACACTGAGTTTCTAGCATTTAAAAAAAAAGCAAGCAATTCAATGTAGGTTATACATGTGCAGTCATGCAAAACACTTCCATAATAGCCATGTTGTAAAAGACTGTGTTTCCCTCCATCCTATCCCACCTCCAGTTTTTCTATTCTCTCCTTTAACCCTGTCCTTCCTCAAAAGTGTTTAATTCTGATTACCTTACAATCTGCCCGACTTTCTATCATCCCCCCACTCTTTTAACCCCTTCCCCCCTATTTTCCTATAGTATAAGAGGGATTTATATTCCCAATTGAGTGTGTGTTATTCCTGCCTTCAACCAAATCTGATGAGAGTAAGATTCACTCATTCCCTCTCACCTTCCCTCTCTTCCCCTCCAGTGTAAAAGCTTTTTCTTACCTCTTTCATGTAAGATAATTTAACCCATTCTACCTCTCCCTTTCTCCTTCTCCCACTACAATCCTCTCTCACCCCTTAATTTTGTTTTTTTTAGATATTATCCCTTCATATTCAACTCACCCTGTGTGCTCTCTCTCTCTCTCTCTGTCTCTCTCTCTCTCTCGATATATCTATATCTATATCTAATCTATATCTATATCTATATCTATATCTATATCTATATCTGTATCTATATCTATATATTACCTTGGACTACTTTCATTCATATTTTTCTTGGAAGTTTTGAATGTAGAAGTTTTGACCTTGTTGTCTTCTTCTGGATGTATGTTTTGATCTTCTTTGTCACCAAAGTAAGATTCTGTGGTCTGACTCTTTTTGTGCTGCTTGCCCATGATCCCATCCAATTACTTGAGTTATAAACTCTTCCAAATGTCTGCTTCCAGTGTGGAAAATGTATTGCTCCAAGCTTCGGGGTTTTTTTGCAGCTGTTTTCAGAGATTCTCTTAGGGATCTGTAAATTTTCAGTTCCTCCACGGTGCTATGATCAAGGGTGAAGTGTTATTCCTTTCTGGCCTGTGCTCTGGTGTATGAGTGACTACAAACACTCCTTTCTATCTTGGAACTGTGAGGAAAATTCTCTCTCCAAAGCTACTACAAGCTCCACCATGCCAACGTTCCTCCTTGCCCCAGGACTGCCACCCAGAACTGTGACCCAGATCCAAGCACAGGCAAAGTAAGAGAATTCTGCACCAGCAAAGAGATCCCTGTAATACCCTTCTGATCAGCCACTTGATCCCCCCACTGTCTGTGGGACTGAAGTTCTGAAGGCAGCTGCTGCCCTGGGGCCACGCTCGGGGATGGCTGGGACCGTGCTTCCCACTCACTACAGACACAGACTTTTCCTACTGACCTTCTAATTTGTCTTTGGCATTCATGAGTTGAGAAGTCTGGAACCCACCACAACTGCCCATGATTCAGTCTTCTGAGGCCTGCTCCAGGTTCTCTGAGGCCTGCCTTGCCTGCGTGCCCATGCCAAACTGTGTTCCTCTACCAGTCTGGCACAATATACCTTTCTGATCAACCATCCAGGTTGTGTTGGGATGGAAATTTGTTTCACTCTGTCTTTTTGTGGGTTCTGCTGTTCTAGAATTTGTTTAGAGCCAATTTTTTTACAGGTGTTTGGAGGCTTTTGGGGAAAGCTCAAGCAAGTCACTGCTTTTACTCCACCATCTTGCCTCAGCCTGAGGTTTAGAAGTTTTCAGTGCTTCTGAGGAGATGATCTGGGTAGAGGTTTGGTCACTGCTCTTCTGGTATGCATTCTGATTCCTCCTTACTCAGAAAGGGCCCTTGATCCCTTGGGACTGGGAATGATACCATTCCTCAGGTTCCCTGATCCTCTGTGAAAAGCAGCAATACACTAGACTAAAACTGCTTATTTCCATCCTTGAACTATGATTCAGAAGTGCTTGTAGGCAATGGTGTTGCCAAATAGCATCTAATCTTGAGTCTAATTGCAGCATCAGAATACCCTATAATCTATTTCTAACCATTTGGCAGTTCCCATTATGATCTCTGGCCTGAGAGCTCCTGAAGCTGCTGTTGCTTCTGTCACCACCAATATTTCCTTTATTATTTAGTAGGAAAGACAGAAAGAAAGAGAGAGAGAGAAAGAAAAAGAGAGAGAGAGAGAGGGAGGGACAGAGGGGGAAAAAGAGGGAGAGAGAGACAGAGACAGACAGAGACAGACAGAGAGACAGAGACAGAGAGAGTCAGAGATAGAGGCAGAAAGACAGAGAAAGAAAGAGAGAGGGGAGACAGAGAGAGATTGAAAGAGAGAGAGACAGGGAGAGACAGAAAGAGACAGAGACAGAGAGGCAGACAGAAACAGAAACAATGGGACAGAGACATAAATACTGAGACAGACAGAGACAGAGACAGAAACACTTAGACAGAGAAATAGAAATAGAGACAGAGAGACATAGAGATGGACAGACAGAGATGATAGACTCCAAGCTGGTTTTTTTTGGTTTTGTTTTCTTTTGTTTGTTTGTTTTTTTCAGACATCAAGAATCTCATAATAATTGCATCAAGGTGAAAGTTGTTGTTTTAATAATCTTGGGGAAACAGAATTAGAGGATCAGAGGTGAAAAGAACATAAAGATTAGGAAAGTAATGAATTTATATAACTGTTCAAAAACTTAATTGTTACCATTAAATGTTTAGCAAGCCCCTCCAGAGTATTAAGAGAAACCTATAGTATTAGCAGGAATTAGATTATCCAAAATGATACAAACTAATAATAATAATAATAAATAATTGACTTTTATATAATGCTTACTATATGTCAAGTGCGGTAGCTACGTGGTACAGGAGATGAAGTACCAGGCCTGGAATCAGGAAGACCTCAGTTCAAATGTAGCCTTTGATGCTTTCTAGCTGTGTGAGCCTGGGGAAGTCATTTAACCCTCTTTGCCCCAGTTTTCTCACTTATAAAATGAGCTGAAGAAGGAAATGGAAAACCACTCCACTATCTTGGCTGAGAAAATCATAAACGGGGTCACACAATAGAAAGACTGAACAATAACAAGGTGACAGACATTAGGCTATGTGCTCCACAATTAGGATCTAATTTGATGCTCACAACAACTCTGGGAGGTCAGTGCTATTATTATCATCATTTTAGAGAGACTGAGGGAAATATAGTTTAAGTGACTTACCTAGGGTTACACAGATATTAAGTGTCTGAGCTGAGATTTGAACTCAGTTTTTCTTGACTCTAAGCTCAGTGATCTATCCACCTTGCTATCTCACACCACAAATAGAACATGTCTTTATATTTTCTAACATAAAGAAGCAAAGTTTCCTTGCATTGCTTCAGGATAAAAATATTGAGATTTATCATAGACATTTACAACAATAACAAGCTTTCTAGAGGCACAAGAGATCAAAATCAGGATTCCCCACCGTGCTAGAAACTTACTATTTCATAAATCAGTTCATTCCATTTTGGTCAGCTCTAATTGTTTAAAAATTCTATATATGGAAAAGAAACCTGCTTCCTTCTAGAGCCAATATATCCTATACCAGAACTTGATTTTCACAGAATAAATTGAATTCATCTCTAAGTAATATTTCTTCAAATATCTGAAGGTTTATTATAGGTTTTTTTCTATTTTAACTTAAACATCTCCAATTCCTTCAACCATTTCTCATATGGCATAATTTTGAGCAGTTCCACTATCTTTGTCATTCATCTATATACATGACCCTCTTAAAATGTAACGCCTAGAATTGAACATAACAGGCTAGGTTGGCACACAGTGGGATTGTATATTTTCATATTCTGAAAACACAGTTTTCTTTCTGTTTGATCTGGAAAGGAAAATGCATTGTAATTATAGTTAATTATTTGACAGATTGTCATATAGAAGAGGGAAGAGACTTAGTCCGCTTGGTCCCATGGAACAGAACAAAGAACAATGCACAAAAGTTTCAATAAGGAAAATTTAGATTGGAAGAAAAAAAGGAAGGAAAGAAAGAAAGAAGGAAGGAAAAAGGAGAGAGGGAGAGGGAGAGAGAGAGAAAGAGAGAGAGAGAGAGAGAGAGAGAGAGAGAGAGAGAGAGCGAGAGTGAGAGAGAGAGAGAGAGAGAGAGAGAGAGAGAGAGAGAGAGAGAGAGAGAGAATAAAATCTTTCTATCAATTAAAGCTATCTGCCAAAGAGGAATGGGTTTCCTTGGGAGATTATGGTTTGCCTTTCACTGGAGGCCTTCAAACAGAATTACCATTTACCTGTCATGATATAAATGAGGTTTTTTTTTCAAGTATAAATTAGACTAGGTAATCTTCAAATCCTTCTTTTGAGATTCTGTGTAATTCTGTGATCATATGACTAGTGAAGCCTATAATTACTATATTTTTGAAAATTGCAATACATTTATTTATATTGAATTTGAAATTTACTAAAACTAATAATTATTAACAATAATCATTTTTCTTAATTTTTGGACTTATGTTAAGGAATTTATATTTGCTTTTATATTATGTAGTATATAACTATATATTATGCCATATATGATTTATGTAATTTATATTTTAGATGGTGTCTTTTTAGAAGATTTAGCCTATATTTCTACAATAATTAGCCATTCAAAAATACTAAGGGATCCCACTGATAAGAAAGGGGAGTTGAGGATGGGAATGGTAAACGGACTGCAGTCACAGATAAGTTCTAGTGAATATAAGAATAAATATTAAATCCTAAGAGAAGTAACTTGGGAACGGGAAAAGAACTGGATTGCCAAATCAAGATCATCAGATAGAAATGGAAATCAATCATAATCTAAGCTTAGCAAAATAGAATAATGAGAGATATAATGAGTAGACAGTATGGGCAAATGTATCTCATTTTGAAAAATCAAAGTATAAAAGTCATCAGATCAGATCAGATCAAAAGATCAAAACTGTTGAAGTGTACCTTGGAAATATGACAAGCTAGGTCATAAGGAGACAAGGCATCAATTGACAAAGACATGGCAAAACCACATCGCAAATCTGATATCCAACACATTTGCTACCCTTCACAAGCAGTAATCCACAGATTCTAGATGCATACCATCTCTGTCTTCAAGTAACTTATTAAACAAATTGAAGACAACAGACTTAAAGATGTATCACCAGAACTTTACATTAGAAACTTCCCAGTAAATTAGCATCAATCTATTATTTAGCATGTTTTGATATAGCCATTAACCCTTTCTGAATGCAAATTATACTTCTTCATCTTGAATGTAAAGGTATAATAAAATCTTGGAAATATTTTGTTGAAATACAGATTTATAAAGGTGTCCCAAAATTCTTAGTGCAGTACTAAGTTATTAAAGTTTTACACCTTAATATTAGGGCAATTTCCTTTCATTCTTTGACATGCTATAGCCAACATCAATATCCCATTGAATTTTCCTTTGCTATTTCTAATTGCAGATTATTTGTAAAGTCTCTTTATCCATGATTTACAAATACTCACATGGACATATGCACATATATACATATATCATCTTTTATATTAGTGAATTACTTTGATGAGCTAATGGCTCAGTGTTTTGTCTCACCAAGTAGTAACAATTAGAGAATCATTGTACAGTGTTATTTCTGGTGGCACAAAGAATCTTGAATAAATGGTTTAAAATCATTTTTGAAGGAGACCATTTACATTCAAACACACACAAATACATACATACATGTATGAGTATGTGTATACTTGCATGTGTACATATATACATGTACGTGTACATATCTAGAGTTCATAAACACATATTAAAATAAGTGAACTAAATTAAATGAAATTTAATTTTTAAAAAATTAATGAATTTCAATTTTTAAAATGAAGTAAATTAAATGGAATAAATCAAATTTACAAAATGATTTACCTATATATCATCTCATTTAATCCTCATAACAAATATTTGTTTGCAATATATATGTGAATATGTGAAAACAAAACACAGAGTGGTATCTTCCATTCTTTAGAGCTCTTTAATTTGTAACTATTATAGTATGATGTAGAAAACTGTCTGCAAAAACTTACCTATCTTTTCTTTATATTTTCAACAATGATATCCCTGATGCTTTAATTCATATACTATTTTCATGAAAATTTTATAGAGATAAAAATGTAGATATGTAAGTTGTTACTGATGTTTTCTCAATAATATTTTTATATTAACTCCATCTATCATATTTTGCATGCTTTTAAAACCTTTGCCTTCTTTGAGATACCTTTCAAACTGATCTCTGACTTCCTTTCAAATTTCTCTGTAGCTAGCATGGATTTTCCTTTGTATGATACAGCAGATCCAGCCATTCTCCCTTAACTGTTTTTTCTTCATTATTTCCTTTTCCTTAGAGCTATTTTTGCTACATCTTATAGAGAGTCAGCAATCACCAAGTACAACCTTTTCATTTTACATATAAGGACAGGGACACATTGGAAGGTTCACTGACTCATCCAAGGTCTCAAGAACTGTCTGAGAACTGGTTTGAACAAAGATCCTTAGACTCCAAAGGTAGTACTTTTTACACTACACAATTCTCCCTCCCAAAAATGTGATGGCTCAATAATTAGAATAGATTTTTATAGTGCAATAGAAATAATGGCTTTCATATGATCTAGATTATATTTTTCCATGCTGAAAGTCATATGTATGAAACTATATTATTCCATGAGGTTAAAGATGAAAGTTTCCTTGTTGCATAGACCAGGTTAGTTTAAATTAAGGCAAACAAGTTAGGTTAATTTTCTTTAAAAAGCAAGAAAGTCATCTAAAAGATATTGTTTCATTATTAAGCAAGTTTTTTTAATATAATCAGAACCCCACTTTGAATATAGATGGTCTTCCTTCACCTTGTACCTAAAGATTTCATAAAGATATCATCAGATATCATAGGCTAAATCTCAAGGTCTTGATGTGATTTCCTGGTCACTTTGCATGTAAAAGCTCAACCCATTGGGAATCAACATCCTTCAGACTTAGCAGATATCCCACTGGCAAATCAACACACACAACACATCCTTTTGACCAAAGTCATTTCTGCACAGAAATGAGGGGAGTCACGGGAGTGTGTTGAACCGGTGTTGTATTCTTGAACAATATCCTTTCCACAATAATGCTAAATGAATATCCTTTGATGGTTGAAAAGGATATCGTTTCATTCCAAACCTCAACTGAAGACACCAAGCTTCCCTGAATTAGGCTGGTCTTATAACATATAGAAATGTTGGTGAATATATTACATATTACATTTTTATACTCCAAGTTAATGATGATGGTGGTGGTGATGATGATAGCTAAAATGTATATAGCAGTTTAAAGTTGCAAAATGGCTTACATGTGTCATCTTATTTGATCCTCACAACCCTTTCAGGTGTGTTTTAGAAGTGTTACTTTATACTCATTTCACAGATGAAAAAACTGAAGAATAGATAAGTTCAGCACTTTCTCATGTCCATAGACATACCAGGTGTTGGGGATAGGATTTGATTCTATCTTCCTGACTAGAAGACCAATTCCTTTTTTATTATATTATTTTGACACTTCTATAAATTTACTCTTGATATTATCTGGTTTTGTGTGGTATCAAACCAAGCCATCTACTTGCATGTTTTTCCCTCCAATACTGATATTTGATATATTTCTTCATATTCTTCATTAACTTTTTGATGTTTTAGCAATTGATCCTGTACTCTAAAAGTGTTGCAATTATATATATACACACTATATATATATATATATGCATTTATACACAATATATGTGTATTTGTCTATATATAAATGGTATATATTATATATACATATACATACACACACATATATATATATTCTTGACTTGAGAAGATTAAGTGATTGCAGATGAAGTTGGTTTCTAGGGGCATTTGTGATGCCTTTTTTGCAAGAATTAATATTCCTTTAAAACTGATAATAAAAATAAATACCATTGCTTTTGTTAATTCTCAATATTTCAGAATCAAAATCTATTTTAAATAGTTTGGGTTATAACTATTGTAATTATGTGTTATAGTTTTTTTTTAATTTTTTCTCCTAACTTGGTATTAGTTTATCCTTTTCTTCTAACAATTAGATGACTTGGCTAAATGAAGGCCATTGGGTCTTAAACTACTCCTATGAGTTATCTAATTTTTTTCCCTCCCTCAGGTTTACTCAGGTATGACCATATACCTTTCTCCCTTCTTTACAAAAATATGTTTCTTTATATAATGTCATGCTTGATAGATGTATTGTTTACTTTTACTGAACTGTGTTTTTCCCTCTTTTTTCACTTTAAAAGGAAGAAATAGTGAGAAACAATGGAAAATATAGGTGAATGAAAACAAATTTCCATTAAAAATTATTTGGCCAATTTTATGGTTGAAAATGTTCTCTAAACATCAACCAATTCTAGCATTTTATGATTTAATTTTTAAGATATTCATAATCTATAGGCATGAGGCTGCCAACTATTTAATAAGCCTTCTTTTTTGTTTTCTTAACTTTATTTTGGTTTTTCTTATTAATATACAAAAAGTTGAAGTTGTATATATATTTATCTAATTATTTTATTAATTTATTAATGGTTTCAATTAATGTGCTTAAGTCTCTATGGCTCTATACATAAATCACCATGCCATCTTCAAAGTGTTATTTTCTTTTTGCTTGTGAATAGTGCTTTTTTTTGTTAATTTGTCTGCTTGCTTAAGTTAGCATTTCTAGAACTACATTAAATGATTGTGATGACAATGGATAGCCTTGCTTTACCCATTGACTTAGGCATTAGTTGTTTTCCCAGGCCTTATACCCAAAGGTCCTGATCATGTTGCATGGTGTTAGTAATTTCAATTATATGGATAGCCCTTGGTCATAAAGACCTGGAATGGGGTTAGGGTAAAATGTATTTGTAGCTAATCTATTATAAATTGGTTTCCAAAACAGAGAATATGGATTTATTCTACTGTTTGTTGTTGTATGGACTATTTTTTTTGTTTTTATCTTGGTGAATTCCCATAATTAAGTATCAGTAAATCTTCCTGAATTGCTTAAATTTGTTATTATTATTTTTTGTTAATTATGTGCCTCATTCATTCAATTAAACTGGATTATGAATTTATACTTGGAAGCAGCATGTGTCTGGTTTAAAACATTTAATGGCAGTCAATAGGATCTGGTGAGACCGACAAAGGCCTGGTGGCTTGATATAGGAAAGGATGACAGTGGTCAAGGAAGAAAGGATAGGGCATCCATTGCTAGGTTGTCCTTTTACTCATCATTTATTCAGTGGCACAGGCATTATGGGATCTGTGCCATGCAGCTTATCAGTGTGATAAATCTTCAGCTAATAATAAATGGCAGCTAAGTGGTGCAGTAGATATAGTTCAGGAATACTCATCTTTCTGAGTTCAAATCTGTCCTCAGACACTTACTAGCTGTGTAACCCTGGGCAAGTCACTTAATCCTGTTTGCTTCAGTTCCTTGTCTGTAAGATAAGCTGGAGAATGGAATGTCAAACCACTCCAGTATCTTTGCCAAGAAAACCCCAAATGAGGTCACAAAAATTGCATACAACTGAAATGACTGAACAACCACAATAATAGTCAAGATTTATATATCTCTTCCTGTGTGCCAGAAACTGTGCTAAGCACTTTGTAAATATCTCATTTGATCCTTAAAACAACCCTGGGAATTATGTGCCATCATCATCGCCATTTTGCAGATGAGGAAACTGAGATAGATGGTGATTAAATAACTCATCCAGGATCACACAACAAGTAAATATATGAGGTCTCCTGACTTGCAGGCCTAGATGGGCTGGCAAACTATGTCTGGCAGGAGAGGGACCAAAGGTAAAAACAAGACCTGATTCACATTAACCTAATTGATCTTGAAATTGACTGAACAAAAGTAAACAAAATGATAATAGTTAAAGATGTTTCTCACTCTTTGTGTCTGTGTTTGAATATGTGGATTTTCCTTTTTCCAATTGAGATTAGAGTGAGATTCTTGAGATGCCCAGTCCCTTTGCCTTTCCATAATTATTGATATATTCTTCATCCAATTTTCTCCAGTTTTGAATAGTGAATTCATTCCTTTTCTTAATTTCTTCCCTGATGTATTCCTTTCTTTTTCTTTTTTTTAATTAATGTATTTATTTTTAGTTTTTAACATTTATTTCTATAAACTTTTGAGTTTTAAATTCCACTCCCCAATGCCTCTCCTCCCTCCTAAAGACAATGTGCAGTCTGATATGGGCCCCATGTATACATTTCTATTAAACATATTTTCACATTAGTCATGTTGTAAAGAAGAATATCAAGAAGAGTCGTGTAGTGAAGAAATAACCACAAGAAAAAAGGAAAAAAAAGAAGAAAAAAGAGCAAATAGTATGTTTTGATCTGCATTCAGGCTCCAATGTTCTTTCTGTGGATGTGGATAACATTTTCCATCATGAGTCTTTTGGAGATGTCCTAGATCCTTGCATTGCTGAGAAGAGCTAAGTCTATCAAACTTAGTCCTTGCACAATGTGGCTGTTACTATGTACAACATTCCCCTGGTTCTGCTTACTTTATTCAGCATCAATCCACAGAAGTCTTTCCAGATTTTTCTGAAGTCCACCTGTTAATCATTTCTTATAGCAAAATATTATTCCATTACATGAATATACCACAATTTATTCATCTATTCCTCAATTGATGGGCATCCCCTCAATTTCCAATTCTTTACCACAACAGAAAGAGCTGCTATAAATATTTTTGCACATGTGGGTCCTTTTCTCATTTTTATGATCTCTTTGGGATACAGTCCAATAAGTGGTATTGCTGGGTCAAAAGTATGCATATTTTTATTGCCCTTTGGGCAGAGTTCTAAATTGTTGTCCAAAATGGTTGGGTCAGTTTACAGCTCCAACAAAAATGCATTAATGTTCCAACATTCCCACATCTCCAACATTTATCATTTTTCTCTTTTTTCATATTAGCCAATCTGATAGGTGTGATGTGGTGTCTCAGAGTCATTTTGATTTGCATTTCTCTAATCAATAGTGATTTAGAGCATTTTTTCATGTGACTATATATAACTTTAATTTCTTCTTCTGAAAACTGCCTGTTCATATCCTTTGACCATTTATCAGTTGGGGAATGATTTATATGCTTATAAATTTGAATTAGTTCTCTATATATTGTAGAAATGAGGCCTTTATCAAATACACTGGTTGAAAAAATTCTTTCCCAATTTTCTGCTTCCCTCCTCATCTTGGTTGCGTTTGCTTTGCGTAAAATCTTTTCAATTTAATGTAACAAAAATTATTCATTTTGTATTTTATGATGCTCTTTATCTCTTGTTTGGTCACACATTCTTCTGTTCTCCACAAATCTGATAGGTAAACTATTCCTTGCTCTCCCAGTTTGCTTATAGTATCAACTTTTATATCTAAATTGTTTACTCATTTTGATTTTATTTTGGTATATGATGTAAGATGTTGGTCTATGTCTAGTTTCTGCCATACTCTTTTCCAGTTTTCCAAGCAGTTTTTGTCAAATATGGAGTTCTTATCCTGGAAGCTAGCATCTTTGGGTTTATCAAATAGTAGATTACTATAGTCATTGACTACTATGTCTTGTGTGCCTAATCTATTCCACTGATCCACCACTCTAAATATTAGCCAGTACCAAGTAGTTTTGATGATTGCTACTTTATAATACAATTTGAGATCTGTATGGCTAGGACACCTTCCTTAGCATTTCTTTTCATTAGTTTCCTTGATATTTCAGACCTTTTGTTCTTCCAGATGAATGTTGTTGTTATTTTTCTAGTTCTATAAAATATTTTTTATTATTTTTCTCATATATTTTATTTTATGATTTCCACAGGGAATGGAGGCAATTAATAATCAATCAAAAAACATTTACTAATTGCTTTTTCTCTGTAACAAGGCACTATGTTAGTTAAGGGGCACAATAAAAATAAAATATTCCTTGCCCTAAATGAGCTTACATTCTATGAGAGGGGGTAACAAATACACATCAAATTCCATACAAAATAAATACAAAGTATGTGTTAGAGTTAGGCTTAAGTTATTACCTGAGTTGGGAAAAGTCTTATGTGTAAATTGGCACCTGAATTGATCTTTTTTTTTTAATACTTTTATTAATTTATTTTTAGTTTTTAACATTCACTTCCATAAGCTTTTGAGTTTTAATTTTCTCTCCCTCCCTCTCTACCTCCATCTCCAAGACAGTATGCAATCTGATATAGACTGTACATATACATTCCTATTAAACATATTTTTCACATTAATCATGTACAGAAGAATTAGAACCAATACGAGGAACTACAAGAATGTAAAATAATTTTTGGTAGTTTGGTATGGCACTGAATAAGTAAATTATCTTTGGTAAAATTGACATTTTTATTATATTATCTTAGTCTACCCATGAGCAACTGCTGTTTTCCCAGTTATTTAGATATGACTTTATTTGTGTGAAAAATATTTTGTAATTGTGTTCATATAGTTCCTGGGTTTGTCCCAAATATTTTATGATGTCTACAGTAATTTTAAATGGAGTTATCTTTCTATCTCTTGCTGTTGGGCTTTGTTAGCAATATATAGAAATGCTGATATTTTATGTGGGTTATATACAACATTCTCTTGGTTCTGTCCACTTCACTTAGCATCAGACCACACAAGTCTTTCCAGGTTTTTCTGAAGTCAGCCTGTTCATCATTTCTTATAGCACAATAGCATTCCATTACATTCATATACCACAACTTGTTCAACCATTCCCAAATTGATGAGCAACTCCTCAATTTCGAATTCTTTGCCACCACAAAAAGAGATGCTATAAATAGTTTTGTACATGTGAGTCTTTTTCCCATTTTTATGATCTCTGTGGGATATAGCCCTAGGAGAGCTATTGCTGGGTCAAAGGGTATGCACATTTTTATAGCCCTTTGGCTTTTTGATTTGCTTTGAGAACTGCCTATTCATATTTTTTGACCATTTATCATTTGGGGAATGACTGGCATTCTTATAAATTTGACTTAATTTTCTATGTATTTTAGAAATCAGACTCTTATCAGAGACACTGGTTGTAAAAATTATTTCCTGATTTTCTACTTTCCTTCTAATCTTGGTTGCATTGGCTTTGTTTGTGCAAAAATCTTTTCAACTTAATTTAATAAAAATTATCCATTTTGCATTTTGCAATGTTCTTTATCTCCTGTTTGGTCATGAATTCTTGTGTTCTCCATATATCTGGTAGGTAAACTATTCCTTACTTTTCCCATTTGCTTACAGTATCAGCCTTTATATCTAAATCATGAACCCATTTTGACTTTATTCTGATATGTGGTTCTACTCATTCTTTTGGATTAGATTATTTAGTTTCCAATTAATTTTTAGAATTTCTTTCCATAGACCTTTTTTACACATAATTTTTATTTCATCATGATCTGAAAAGGATGCATTTAATATTCCTGCCTTTCTTCATTGTATTGTGAGATTTTTATGCCCTAAGATGTGGTCAATTTTTGTGTAGATGCAATATACTGCTGAGAAAAAAAAAGTATATTCCTTTCTATTCCCATTCAATTTTATCCTGAGGTCTACCATATCTAACTTTTCTAAAATTCTATTCACCTCCCTTAATTTCTTTCTTGTTTATTTTGTGTTTAGATTTATCTAGTTCAGAGAGAGAAACGTTGAGGTCCTCCACTAGTAGAGTTTTCCTATCCATTTCTTCCTGTACTTCCCTTAACTTCTCCTCTAAGAATTTAGATGCTATACCACTTGGTGCATATATGTTTAGTAGTGATATTACTTCATCACCTATGTTTCATTTTAGCAGGATATAGCTTTCTTATCTCTTTTGATAAGATCTATTTTTGCTTTTGCTTTATCTGAGATGAGGATTTATCTGAGATGAGGATCTTTTTTTTTTTTGCTTAACTGAAGCCTGACACATTCTACTCCAGCCTTTTACCTTTACCCTTTGTGTATCCCTCTATTTCAAATGCGTTTCTTGTAAACAACATATTGTAGGATTATGATTTTTAATCCATTCCACTATCTGTTTCCATTTTATGGTAGAGTTTATCCTATTCACATTCACAGTTATGATTATTATTTCTCTTTCTCTACATTCTATCCCCCCCCATTTGTGCTTTTTTTTTCTCCTTTTCTCTCCTCACTAGAGTTTTGCTTTTGACCACCAGCTCCCTCAGTCTGCCCATCCTTCTATCCCCCCTTCACTTTTCTTTCCCCTTTTCCCTTCTACTGCCGGTATTGCAAATTAGATTTCTGTACCTAATAATGTTATTCCCTCTTTGAGTCAAATACAATGAGAGTAAAGTTCAAACAATGATCATCTCTCTTCCTTCTTTCCTCCTGCTGTACTAGGTTTTTGTGTCTCTTTATGTGATGATATTTACCTTTTTTTGCCTCCTCCTTTCCTCTTCTCCCATTAAAGTTCCTTTTCACCACTTCATTGTTTTTTTTATCATCACATCAAAGTCAACTTAAACCCACCACCTCTGTCCATGTATATTACTTCTAAATAAACATAATAAAGACACAGTTCTCAAGAGTTATAAGTACCATATTCCTATGTATGGATGTAAACAATTTACCCCTATTGAATAATATGTTTTTCCCCCTTTCTTGTTTACCTTATTATTGCCTCTCTTGAGTCTTGTATTTGAAGAACAAATTTTCTGTTGAGCTCTGGTCTTTTCATCAGGAAAGTCTGGAAATCACTTATTTCATTGAATGTCCATCTACCCTGAAAGATTAGGCTCAGTTTTTCTGGGTAGTTGATTCTTAATTGTGATCCAAGCTCCTTTGCCTTATGGAATATCATTTTCCAAGTCCTCTAATATTTTAATGTAGAAGCTGCAAGGTCCTGCATAATCAACAACTGTAATGGACTCATGATGAAAAAGTTCTGTTCCCCTCCAAAAAGAGAATTGATGAATCCTGAGTGCATAGTGAAGTACAATTTCTTCACTTTCTTCATTTTTGTACTTTTTTTGAAATATGACTTATATAGAAATATTTTTGCATGATTTTGCATGTTATAATTGATATGCTCCTCATTTTCTCAGTGGATTTGGTAAGGTGTAAGAGGGAGGCAGATAATTTGGAACTCAAAATATAAGAAGTAAAGAATTTTAAAAATAAATAATACTAAAATATAGTCCAAGGTAACCTTAAGGACATAAGCATATATCAGAACAAGCCTTGTGTCCATGGCTTTAAATCATAGGACCTATCAAATTAGAACAGTTTTCTTTTCAGTTTCTAGAAATAAAAGGAAGATCTGGTGTCTATCTCAGTGATAGGTCCCCAGGGATAATAAAATGTTTATTCTGGGGTATGGAGCAAAATCACCTCTGATCCTGCAAAATCATGCACTAGAACCCCAAAGAGGAGATGTAGCTAGCCAGGCCCTGAGAACACAATTCATCCGTTGAAAAAATGTAGGGATCACCAGAGTTTATATGAGCTGCAATCTCAAAAGTGACAAGGATGTAGAGAGCAAATTCTCTTGATGTGTTAACTCTTCAGCATAACTTGCTATAAATTAGAACATTCTTGTAATAGATTGATTGTCTTGTTTTAATTGAACAAGTCTTTTGTCACTAGTTCATAAAGAGAAAGAAACTATCCTATATGCCCCGAAGTATTTGGTTCAAGCAGAAAGGACTGTACTTGTTATATGCAGCTTATCACATTTTTTGCCCTCTAGGTCTTGCCATAAATTATATCTCTTGGCAGTTTCTTCAGGCAAGCCAAATATGTATTTCAGTTTCTGGCAGAGATTAAATCAAAATGACTATCATGTCCTTCTTCAGCAGAGCCTTGAATAAAACACAAAGAACAAAATGATTTTGACTTCAGGACAGAAAAAAGTAGTTTATAAAAGTATTTGACTTTGCAATTAATTTCCTTGAAAGGAGTTTATATTTTCCTCTTCACAGCATGATAAAATCACTACTTTTTGCTGCCATCTCCTCCCTCCAAATAACTAATATGCTACCTGGAAAAGTAAGCATAAATATTCAATTTATCATAGTTATTTCAATTATATTTTGAGACCACGTGGTATGTTTGGAGTCAGGAGAACTTGGAACACAATGGTGGTAAAATTAAAAGCCCATTGGCTACATTGTCAGATGATCTGTACTCAAATCTTAATTCTGCCAATTATTAATTGACATTTTGAGCAACTCACCTGACTCACTGAGACCCCCCTGAGTCTTAGTTTCCTCTTTTGTAAAATTAAATATGATATATATGTACATATGTGTGTGTATGTGTGTGTTCAATTCCAGTTATATAATCATATGATCCTGTCTTTAACACAAACTTGTACGACCTTGGACAAGTCACTTAGCTTCTTAGTGTCATTTAGCACTTCTTAAACTCTGTTTTCTCAAGTAGCTGTTGAACAGACATGGTAGAAGACATTTCTTGTTGAGTTTTCGAGACTGATGAAATCACTGGTTTGATTAAAATTTTTATTTTAGTATAGCTTATATACTATACACATACACATACATATATAAGAATATGTACTGTGTGTGTGTACATATATACTTATATAAGGCAAAGGAAGGAGTGAGAGGGGTTTCCTACCTTAAAAAAAGCCTCCCTTCTTAGCTTTGAAAGGGAAATTAGACCAAAAACTGTTAATATTTTTTACCATTTTCTTTTAAAAAACACAATTAGCATGTACCACACATATTCATGCTTTACCTGTAAGATTGTCAAAAATTATCTTTCACTCTAATAACCTAAATTATCTAGATTTAACCCATTTCCAAGATTTCCATCTACCAGTCTCCTACTTCATTATTTTCTCACTGCTATCTTCAGTGCAATAAAGGCAATGGAAATAGAAATATATGTCTGCATCAGCTACTCAATGAAAAATGAATGAAAGGGGAATTAAAAGGAAACACAAAATATACTGTATATCAATGAAAATTCACCTTTTTAAAGTCTTCTAAGGATTTTCAAACATTTTCCTCACTAAGACATTTATACTAATTTTGCAAATGGAAAACCTGGAGCTCAAAGAACGAAAGTATTTGTTTTAAGTATTATAGATAGTCTCACAGTTACCATATGGAAGTGTATGTCCACTGATTCTAAGGTGAAACTTAATTACCCACCAATAAGGTGAGTTTAAAATAAGCTGTCTATGTCACAGTGAGGGTTCAATATGTCTAGCTTTGAAGGTATATGCCTGCTAGTCTCTGTGGACCCAGATCCTCAAGTGGGAATTCCTTAGCTTTTCTTTGATACTAAGTTAAGTTTTCCTATATAACAGAGCATGAAAGCATGGGGTCATGGTGCTAACGGACATCTGTATGCATGTATATATGTATGTATATATGTATATTTATGTATGTATACATATATATGTGTGTGTGCATCCATGTGTTTGCACACACAATGGAAAGTAAGAAAAAGAAGCATTTGTTCATTTGTAATGAGTTGAGGATTTCAATGTCCTTAGACTCACAGAATATTAGAACAAAAATGACCCTGGGGGATCACTGGTTCCAATGTAATGTTTACAATTTGTGATTTCAATCCAGAGGGCTTAGAATTAAACTAAGTATCAATATTTCTTCACTAAGAAAATGCAAAACACATTAAGGTCATTTTTAGCTTTAGAGCAATAGATAGAAAATTAGAAAACCAAACTATAAACACAGATTTACCCAAATATCAGCAGGCAAGTCACTTAAACATTCAGTATAGCATTCTGATTACAGAAATGCGTATAAAATAAGAACATGCAGTTACATATTTCCCCAAGTCTTAAAAATTGTTTTATTTGCAATAATCTCATGAAGCAGCTAATACAAGTATTGTTAATTCTTAACAATTAGGAAACTGAAATACAGGAATATTTCGTGGATTGCCTAACACAACTCAGAAATGTTAGAGAAGAAACTCAGACCAGATTTTTTTGACTCTATGACTCTTGATCATACCATGCTTTGTATATCATAAAGCATTTTCTTCACAACAGCCCCACAAGATACAATGAAATAATGAATGATTTAGTATGTTTAAGTGCATACTGCACCCAAAAGCCCTATGTTAAGTGCTAGAAATACAAATAGAAAAGTCAGTTTCTGCTCTTAAGGATCTCACAAAAAATAGGGAGAGATATCATATAAAACAATTTCAGGTGAAAATCAGATAGCCAGTAGAAGTCCAGTAGTCCTTAGGGTCTAGCAAGAAAGTGGTAGTACATCTTCTTTAGCGACATTTTCACTAATAAGATCATATACCTTTCTGCTGCTAACCTACTGAGAATTTCAAACACTATGCATTATTATTATTACTCCTTTTATGACTAAATACTTAGTCATTTTGCAGGATCTACCATTTGATAGGCATCCAAGGCATAATTGGAACCAGGTTTCTCTTATTCATGAATAGGACCTTTTAATATTGGGAGTCCATATATTTGGTTTAGTAGATAGAGCAATGGATAGAGAGACAGACAGAGGCATAGATGATAGATTGTTTTGTTCAGTCATTTTCAGACACATCAGACTCTTTGTGACCCCATTTGAGTTTTCATGGAACAGATTCTGGAGTAGTTTCCCATTTAATTCTCCAGTTCATTTTAAGGATGAGGAAACTGAGGTAAAGAGGGTTAAATGACTTACTCAGGGTGACACAACTAGTAAATATCTGAGGACAAATTTGAACTCAGGTCTTCCTGACTTACGACCCTGTACTCTATATCCACAGTACCACCTCACAGCCCTTATGGACTGTAATTCAATGTCATTATAATTTTGTTGCAATCCCATGTGTTTTATTTAATGCAACTAAAATCATTTTACTAAAAATGAGTCCATGGGTTTTATCAGGCTGCCAAAAGATTTCATGATAATTATCAATATTATACTATTACCCTCAATTAACTGTATACACTTTTGTAGATTGACTATCAGAATCACTTTTTCATTTTCTGTCTTTTTGTATCAAATTGAGTGTGCAATTCAATTTTAAAAAGAAAAAGGAAGATAAGGAAAAGGAAAGGAATGGAAGGGAAGAAGGGAAAATAGACATAACAGGTAGAATAACCAGATGTTTGATCAACATAGCCTCATATTCCCATAATGCTCAACATTTCTTCCTCAACTTATCCACTTCTTTTCAAGGTGTCATATTGTTTGAATGATTATAAATAACTTGAACAAAGATACCTTGGCCTAGTGGATACAGGGCTGAACTTTTAATAACAAAAATAAATACACACATAAATATATATAATATACAAACAAAAAAAAACCTTTAGCTCAAGCCCTACTCCTGATAAATTGTAACTGTATGATCATAGTCAACCATCTAACCTATTAATAATTCATATACTTCTCCAAGTTACTGAACTTGTCTCCAAGAGTGGAGAGGATTTCTATACTGGGAGCTTCAAACATCAGTGAAATAAAAAAAAAAAAATGAAGGCCATTTGTTAGGGTGAATGTCTCATGGTCTCACGAGAGCTCTGTTGAGGAAACTTTCCCATGGGAGTTCTAGCTTCTATCAGTAGAAGCTGAGGGTCACAACATAGTTGCGTGGCAAAAATAAGGAAGTCTCCCAGCACCTCTCCTTTGCTGACATGCAGCTCCCATGGTTGGTTTGGCTCTCCTCTCAATGGGAGATGAGTCCTGACACAAGCTCCAGCAGACCTGATGATTGGCTATCACAGGGAGATCACACTTTGAACATGCATCACTAGGGCCATAAAAGTCAGCTAAATGCACTCAATAAACGGAGCTTCTGCCACCTTGCTGTCTCCCGCCTCATCCATGCATCTCGGGGTTACAGAGCATTGAGCTGGTCTCATGCTCATCACTGCAGCGGCCACGTCAACTGGCGCCCAACGTGGGGCAGATTCCATGACAGGCCTGACAGATACCCCACGAGTGGAGTCTAAAAACTCCATGAATAGTGCGTCAGCAAGCTTCAAGCTTTCAGCCCGACGGAATCAGGTCTCCGAGACTTTTCCCATCCTTGGGGGGCAGAGAAGGTAAAGGTTTCACTTTACATAATGGGGCAAAATGTAGGGCTTCTCCTTCCCTCTTTCTGAGGAGAATTACTCCAGAGCTTTATATAAGGTAGTGAAGACTGAGGGAATAACGATACACCTAAAAGATCTTAGAAAACAAGCTCTGACGAGTCAAAAGCAAACAGAAGCCCGGAATTTTTCAGTCTGTACTCAGACAGGTTCCTCCCTCCCCTCTCCCTCTGCGAGCAGACCTTGCTCTCCTAAACTAAGAGAAGGTCCTGCAGACCTCCCTCCCTGGTCGCCCCCAGGAAACTATTCAAACTTGCATCCCAACTTGGGGGAGTTAGAAGACACTTTAAAAAAGCTTGGCAGTTACCCCTCCCGAGAAGTGAGGATTGCAGGAACAGGATAGTAAGGAATTTCTACCTGCAAGAGCAGATAAGGGTTTCTTTTCTGCGCCACAAACTTTGGGAAGTGGGCGTGGCCACCTTGGCGCTCACACAACAAAGTCCAGTGGTGAGGAATCACCATTACAAAAGGGCATCAGAGAAGCAAAAGAAAAGGGTGAGGATGTTAGTGAATGGGATATTGGCCTCTATCCGGTCATCCAAGAACCTGATCCTTTTAACCCAGGACAGGTACGGAGGAGGCATGAAAGTATTCCTTTTAAAACCTTGCTGCAACTAAAACAAGCAGTTGCCCAATATGGACCTACTTCCCCTTTTGTAATGTATCAATTAGAGGTTATCTCTAACTCTATTTTGTGTCCAAATGATTGGAAAGCAATAGCCCGTGCAGTTCTGACACCTGGAGCTCTGTCTTTTGGATGGCTGAATTTATAGATCAGTGCCATATGGTTTCATACCAATTGGCACCTGGACCCCAAGGAAAAGCACTCTTTGAACAGATGAGTGGCACAGGGGATTTTGCTACTACTGCCCAACAGCTAGGATATGCTGAGGAGGGCTATCATAGAATTTCAGTACAAGCTAGAAAAGCTTGGTCTAGGATACCAGAAAAGGGGCAGGCAAAGGAGTCTATGACCACTGCCCGGCAGAAACCTACTGAGACATTTGTTGACTTTGTGGCTAGAATTCAAGAACTAGTCGCACGAACAATGGGAGAAGTAGAAGGGACTGAAATAGTCATAAAATCACTACTTAGAGAAAACTGCAATGAAGACTGTAAGAAAACCATGCTAGGTTTGCCTAGGGACGCGACCTTACAGGAAATGATAAGGAGATGTGAAAAGGTAGGGACTCAGTGTTTCCACTTGGAGTTGATGAATCAATTTTTAGCAGAGCATAAGTCAGGGGAAAAAACAGGGAAAACATGCTATCAATGTGGTAGAGAAGGGCACTTTAAGAAAGTCTGCAAGTCAAACAAAAGACGCCCTGCCACGCCCTGTCCGAAATGTAAAAAGCTAGAGCATTGGGCTTCTGAATGCAAGTCGGGAAATGGGCGCAGGGGCTCTACGAGAGCCCCAAATACTTGTCCCATGGGAATGACAGTACAGGAATCAAACCCTCTCACAAACGAATGGGGAAAGAAGTATATGACTCTAGCTGCCCAAGGAAAGCAATTCGAGTATTGAAACTGAGAGGCTTAGAAAATTTTAGACTGCCACCCCATGCTGTCTGTAACGTCCCACTCATGGACCAACAGAAATCAGGGCCAGAATTTTCCTTAATTACCATATCACCCCCAGATCAGCACTACTCACATGCAGTTCCAGTTATTCAAATGTATAAAGGCTCCCTCCCTCACCTCACCTTGATTAACACTAACAATGATGATACCTGTATTGAAAGGGGGCAGTGCATGGCTCAAGCCATCGCTATCACTGCAGAATTCCACATAGAAGATCCTACCATAATAAAAGGCCCACAGACAGGCTGGAGGTCAGGAGCATTTTTTACACAAGCCATCTCTATGGACCGTCCCCTATGTACTATAAATGTAGAAAAACAGAAATTTACAGGGTTAATTGATACTGGGGCTGGTAAATCAGTATTCCCTGCAGACCTCCTAGAGCCTTTAAGAATCAAATATAAAGGAGCCTATTTAGTACACTATATGGATGATATTCTTTGTAGTCATGCCAATTTAGAAGTCCTTGAGCAAATGCTCCAAGAAACAGTATCTATTTTGACAAACAAAGGGCTTCAGATAGCACCAGAGAAAGTGCAAAAGCAACCTCCCTTTCAATATCTGGGATTTCAGCTTGACTTGGAGGAAGTCTCTTTACAACCTCCTGAACTTAGACAAGACAAGGTACAAACTTTAAATGATTTCCAAAAATTGATAGGAGATATTCAATGGATACGACCAAAGATAGGCATTACTAATGAGGAGATGCAACCCTTATATTCTGTCTTGAAAGGGGATCCTTGCCTAAATTCTCCTAGAAAATGGACCCCTGAGGCTGAACAAAGCTTAAAACAAATCATTAGGAAGTTAGGAAATCACACCCATCGGGTATCTCCACAGAAGGACATTGAAGCCAAATTGATAATGGCTCAGCAACATCCACACATTATACTTCACCATGAAGAAAACATTATAGAATGGTTATACAGCAAAACCAGTAATAAAAGAGTTTTAACTAGTTATCTAGAAGAAGCCTCTATGTTGGCTGAAAAGGCACTTCTTCGCATTTTACATCTTAGTAGACAGAAAGGCACTTTGTGGGTCCCTATTACAAAAGAAAGACTTGAGACCCTTTTATATTGTGATGACAATTGGACTGTGTTATTGAATCTAGGTAATATTCAAGCAGGACAAAAATACTTCTCTGCAAAATGGTTTAATAACTGGCAATGGATATTTCCCAAGATTGTCAGGAATACACCTGTTGACGGCTATAATGTCTATACTGATGCTACTAAAGAAAAGAAAGCTGCTATATATTGTCCTGACTTAGACATTCATACAGTTATACAGACTCCATACACTTCCACTCAAAAGAATGAGCTATATGCTCTTCTACATGCTTGCAGAATACCTCAACCTATTAACATTATTACAGACAGTCATTATGCTGCTGGTGTGCTTTCTCACATCGAAACAGCATATATTAAACCTGAAGGCTCACCAATAACAGAATTGTTTTATGAACTTCAATCATGCATCAGATCAAGACAACATTCTCTGTATGTAATGCATATAAGATCCCATACAGATGGATTAGGTCCCATATTTTCAGGGAATGATATTGTGGATTCTATGCTTATAGACAATTGTCAAAAAGCACAGCAAGGACATGGTAAGTATCATATGTCAGCCAGGTCTCTACGTCGCCTTTATGGCATAACCAGAGAACAAGACAGAGCTATAGTGAAAAGGTGAACTCAATATGTTCCTTTCAATTCACCATCACTTTGCTCTGGTATCAATCCTAGAGGACTTTTTCCTAATTCTCTATGGCAAATGGATGTTACACATATTCCACCATTGGGGAAACATAAATTCCTCCATGTTACTGTGGATACATTTTCAGGATTTTCTATAGCTACTCCTCAAACAAGAGAAGCTGTTAGACATGTTATTAATCACCTTTATCATGCTTTTGCTATAATTGGCCCACCATGTGCGATAAAAACTGATAATGGGCCTGCTTATACTGCCAAACAATTACAAGCCTTTTTTCTAGAGTTTGGCATACAACATATATGTGGTATTCCTTATAACCCAACTGGTCAAGCCATTGTTGAACAAATGAATCAAACCATCAAAACTTTCTTTCAAAAACAAAAAGGGGAAGCTGAGTGGTTATTCCCTCAAAGACAGATTAATAAAATCTTGTATACTATAAATTATTTGAAATTTGATGGTAATGACCTTACCCCTGCTATGAAATTCTTTTTACCTCACAATTCACCTACCTTGACTCATGATGGCCCAACAATATACACAGATAAAAAGAAATTGGTCCTGTGGAAAAATCCCAATAATGAATGGGTTGGACCTTTTAGGGTACTAACCTGGGGACCAGGGTATGCTTGTATCTCAACAGGTGAAGGAGCTAAGTGGGTGCCAATGAAAACCCTCAAGATTGTCCCTACTCAGGAGACACCCCAGCAAGAGGAAAAGGAGATGAAGGACAATGCAGACCTGTATGAAGTTGCTTCTCCTACTAAGCCTGTCAACACCTGTGGCAGGGAATCAGATCTTACACCGGTGGGCGATCTACATGGACCCCCTTTAGCCTCGAGTAGTATCTTGGGGTGAACAGTTACCTAACCTTGTGTTCCAGGGGACTGCATCACGAATGGTGAGGAATGAGTTTGACCTCCCCACACAAACTAATGTGACTTCATCATCAGTAAAATACAACTTCACAGGACTGTCCGTGCGGCAGCCGCTTTGTTGGTCCTGCACCAACAAGGTGGAGGGCTGCATACAACTGCAGAATGTCACCCTTGCCATGAACATTCCCGGCATGGGGCCACACCAGAATCACCTACTCAGCGGACAGGGGACGCCGTGCTCCAATGCCACCTCCCTGGGTGCGGGGGGTCTGGACAAATGTAAGGTGAACAGTGACTCTGGTTCTGGCTGGCCTCATGTGGAGACTTGTGTAGTGGTGCACCGCCTTTGCATGAACTTAAGTGGGACTGTTGTTCAATCATGGCATGATTCGGGTAATATGATGTATGACTCCCTACCCCTACCTGTATGGGTCCCTGAAATGGGAAAACCTTGGAGGGATCTTTGGAAGGCTTTTGCAGCCATGGGTAATATAACAATTACCCAACAACTTGGGTCACAATTTGGAACTTGGAAAGGTGTGCTTGGACCACACTCGTGGTACAAAGGAACCAAAATTGGGTATACTTTTGGCACTCGGGTGTGTCTAGCGGAGCGCTATGCCTTTATGTGGGGAAATAAGGTGAATATCACCAGAGAGGGTGGTGGCGATTATTATAATGTTACTTGCTACAATTGTACAGTGTCTGAATGCCTAGGACTTCTAATAGCCTATCAAACGGTGTTTGTCATTACGCGTCCTCATGCAATTATGCTTCCCGTAAAAAGCAAGGATTGGTATCACACTAAATCTGACCATGTATTTGATACCATAATTAAGAAAAAAGAGAGTCACAATTCCCTCACTTTACGTCGAGAAAAAAGATGCATCAGCTGTGTTGTCATGGGCATCACTCTCTTGGTGTCTTTGATAGCATCCTCTGCCTCGCTAGCAATGGCAATATCCACAGCCCAAAATAACATAGTACAAGCCAGATTTCTAGATGAACTCACACATAATGTTTCTGTGGGTTTTGCAAAGCAAGCTAGAATAGATGAGCAGTTCTATCAAATGCTAAAGGTTCTGAGGGAAGCTACTTTGGAAATAGGTGCTGAAATTGAACTCATCAAATTACGACAAAAGTTATTATGTGATTACCGGTATACAAATTTATGTGTGACACCACTTACACATGACAATTCTACTTACAACTGGACAGTAATCAGAAACCACTTGAATGGTCTACTCTTAAACAATACAATAGAATCTGACATTGAAACTTTATGCAGCTTAGCCTCTGAAATAAAAAGGCTTCTGAACAGGACTTGGATCCTGACAAAACAGCAGAGAAAATCATACATTGGTTTGATAATGCCTCCAATTGGTGGGGGTCATTTGAGTATTGGATTATATTGATTGTTGTAGTGTGCTTACTTTTATGCTGCTTGCCTATTATAGCCGGATGCCTCTTGAAAGTAATGATCTCCACGTTCAAAAATGTTATGTCTCAGCTACAAGTGCTGAAAGACACACACCCACAACGACGCCTTCTTTAAAACAAAAAGGGGGAATTGTTAGGGTGAATGTCTCATGGTCTCATAAGAGCTCTGTTGAGGGAACTTTCCCATGGGAGTTCTAGCTTCTATCAGTAGAAGCTGAGGGTCACAACATAGTTGCGTGGCAAAAATAAGGAAGTCTTCCAGCACCTCTCCTTTGCTGACATGCAGCTCCCACAGTTGGTTTGGCTCTCCTCTCAATGGGAGATGAGTCCTGACACGAGCTCCAGCAGAACTGATGATTGGCTATCACAGGGGGATCACACTTTGAACATGCATCACTAGGGCCATAAAAGTCAGCTAACTGCACTCAATAAACGGAGCTTCTGCCACCTTGCTGTCTCCCGCCTCATCCATGTATCTCGGGGTTACAGAGCATTGAGCTCATCACTGCAGCGGCCATGTCAGCCATTCTCACACTAAAGTAAAAACAAAAACAAAAAACAACCTGTATTACTATGATAGTAAATTAGGGGATTACGTGTATTTACACATAAGTACACATGTATGTATACATGTTTTGTACATATATAACAATATTTGTGTTATATATATATGTATATACAGAAGCATTCAGAGTTTGCATATGAAGCAAACTCTACTATCACTGATATCTACATGAATATACGATATTTTGTTATAATAAAGTTAATAGGTTATAAAAACAGGATTAGGAAAAGGAATGTGGTCTAGCAAATACACGAGGTCTAATTAAAGACACTTTACTAAAACATCATTGATTATCCAAGCCTTCATTCAGATATGCTGTTTGAGAGATGAAAAGTTAAAATTCATATGGAAAATGAAAGTTATTGATTAGATTTTTGTGATTAACTGAAAGCTCACAAGAACATATATCATACTAGCTGCTGCTGCATAACAAGAGCAAGATAAATTTTTACTTTGGAGCACTAAAGTTGATACATTATACTATAGATTTGTTTTGAAAGGAATTTAAAGGGGCAATGCAGAGAATTCACATTGAAGTTTTTGAAGGAACCCTTTTTTAAAAAGCTTTGTGTAATAGTTTCTTTTTTAGTTGGCATATTAATGAGGTCATAATTGTAAAAAAAGTTTTCTCTAATATGGCCACTTACCAATTAAAAACAAAATAAAATCTTTAATAAGTTTATTGTGGAATGATTACTTTTTTCCCTCTCCTATTAAGAATGAATTTCATCAACCCAACATATTCTTAGGCCATTTTTTTTTTTGCTAAATTATTTATTTCTTCAGGGATCTTATGTAAGGCCATAGGCTATAGCTCACTAGTGATGTATTTTCCTTGCTTCTATCCTTTCCTCCTTCTGAATATTTTAGAAGCTCTGAATCAAAACATTTTGGTGTTTTACCTGACTTGATAACATAATTTACATCTTTAAGCAATAACTGCAGGCAAATAGCTTTTTTAAGTGAGTGACTTTTTAACTATATATAGATGTATATTTTATATTTTGGGGAAAATTCTTGACCAGATTATTTATTAGACTTTTACCATTGACTCCCTCAAAATAGCTAAGGGAAAAAAAGAAAATTAAGAACTTAATAGGCACTATACTTGGATGATTTTATCCCTAAACTCCTCCTTTTTGTTATTTCATAAATTATTTTCTTTACTTTGCACTTGTAGACATAAGACTGCAACTGTCACAGGCTTTTAAAGTTTTCATCTTTTATTTTAATTTGTATGAATATTTTATTTTTTATACGCCACAGAAAATTCCCAATGCCTCAGACCCAGTATAAACTCTTATTCCTTCCAAAAAGAGAAAAACACAAACCAAACTGAAATAGTGATGACCTCTGACTCTATGTTAATGATTTGATGGATGTAGTCAAATGCCTCCCTACAGAGAGGAGGGAGGTGTGCTTCATTCGCCAATGGAACAAAGTTTGATCATTGTCTTCAACCTCTCTAGCTACATTTAGTGGTTGTTCTGTTAACATGAATGTAATTGTTTATGTGTTACTTATGGGATTCTATTCTTTTAAATGTTTACTTTGCATCAATGCATAAAAAGATTTCCCAGTTACCTACAAATTCACAATATTCGTTATAGGTCATGGAACAATAATATTCATTTTGTGCTTATTGTGTATCGTGTAAGATAGGAATACAGGCCATATCTGTATTTTGTTGTTAGAGGGTACTCCCAAGAGAGGCAATTCCCTTTACCAGTGAAGGTGGGCACCTTTTCACCAATGTAGTCTTAGACAGTTGCCTAGAAAATGAGTGAAAGGTTAAATAATCTTACTAAGGTCAAACAGCCAAAAATGTGGCAAAAAGTATTTGAACTTAAGTCTATTCTTGGGTAAAGCCCAACTTTCTTCATGTTGCTTTTCATTTATGTTTGCCAAATCACTTTCCAGTTTTACTATCAGTTCCTGCCAACTTGAGGATCTTTCTGTGGTCTGTACTCTTGAATCTATTAAATAGAAATATTTTACTGATTAATAAATAGGTCTTGTTTCTCTGTGATGTTCTAATGTTGAATTTTACATTTGTTTTAGACTAGTACTAAGCAGTTTTGGTTGTTATTTTTGGTTGTTATTGCTTAGCAAATTATTTTGATATCTTCTTGTACTGGGTCTTATTTGTTTTTTGTTATTTTTTCCTGGAAATTATTGATATTTTTTATTTTGTTATTATCATTATTGTTCTTGAACTTTGTTAAGGTGTCATCTACTTCTATATAATGACTCCTGAGAAGTTTGATTAGTTCAGTTCCAAAACTGCAAATTTACTAATTAGTATTGTCGTTTTCCTTGTGTTTGTACAGGCAAATCATTAAAAAACAAAAAGAAATAAAACAAAACTAAATGTATCTCTAATGATTTGCCAGCCTTTATTTCTATGAAAATTGTTTTGTAGTTATAATTCAAATACTATCGTTGAATTAGACTTACTGGGAAATATTTGTTCTTGGTCTTCAAGTAATTTTCATAGCTTATCCTCTAAGTTTTCATTTATATCATACATAGAAGGAGAGAATCTATTAAGTTAGACTGCAAATTTCAAATCTCTGTGGAGCAATTGGAAAATTAAAATAATGTTAGAGCCAAATTTAATGATTTAAACTGGAAAAAAAAACTTGAGAGATGCAGTGGTAGAGGATTATAGGAAGGAGGAAGTAGAGTCTATGTAAAATATATGGATCAGATTTCCCTTGGCTTTTGTGCCAAAATAAATATTCCTACTTTTTCATATTATCCTTATCCCCTCAAACATGCTTCCTCAATGAGTAATATAGGACCCTAGGACTCCAGGCACATTATCTTCCCTGAAGTCTGCAGACATTTCAAATGCCAGCTTAAAAGTTTAGCAATATATCGTGAGGATATTCAGTCATAGACTTCTAGGATGTATTCTTTGATTGGGCCACAGATATTTCTCAGCCACAAGGAAGGGCTATGGGTAGAAACTGCTAACATATCTACTTCTGTAATAATCAGTGACTATTCTGTCAGGGAAGAATAAAGTTGTTGAAGTTCTTACAAGTTGTTAAGATTAATGTTTCCCATTCTTTTTTCAGTCATTGTTTCCTATAGTTAGCTCTAATGATTTTTTTTTTACTATTGCAAGTCAAAATAGTTCCTCAAAAAAAAAAGTTTGGAGGTCCTCTTCCTTGGAAGGTATTTCTTTGAATTTATTTATAGTAATGATAATAAATTTATAATAATTTCATTATTTGTTTATTTTATTGACTGAAGTGGTTTATTTTATTGACTGAATCCTCCAAAAAAGTATTGAACTTCCATTTAAATTTAACTAAAGTTAATCTATACAAAACAAGGGAAATTACCTATTTATATATCTCAAAATGCTAGTATCAGTATGGTATGCTTACACATGCACATATGTGCATGTACACACATGTCATAATATGGTATAAACACATATATACAGATATATGCATGTATATATATGCATACCATGTACATAATATCAAATGTTTATTATCTTGATTGAATCCTCTAGAAAATTGCAACTTTTCACTTAAATGTACTTAAGGTTGAACTTTGCAAGGAAAGGAAAGTTATTATATAGCTGACATGCTCAGTGGAGTTGCATGGTCAGAAATTATGAGATTACTAATTTTTCAGTTTCTTCTCTGTTAAGTGAAACAATGCTAACTGAATTATTTTTGCCCTATGTCTGAAGCAGCATAGTTCTGTAAATAGGACCTATGTGCTCCACAAGGCAAATCATTAAGTTTTAGTTGAATTGGTTCTTACACAGCAAAATCACTTGTTTTATCAATGCTGTTGCAATTTCTAAAATGTTCTTTTAGAAGGCTACTGCATTTAATTTAAAATGGAAACATTGACAGTTTAAAAAATCATTTTGTGACTCTAATACAGATTTAAATATTAAATAATCTTTAATCTCTATGTTATGGTTTATTTTCTTTTCAGACTTTTGTCATGCCCATTAATAATCACCAAAAAACGTAGTTACATTGGAAAACATCCAAGGTGAATTTTACCCTAAACGTAACAAAAAATGAATGCGAATTGAAGTGAAATATCAGTTTGTGTCAGTGATGTCTCTTGGTCTGAAAAGGAACAGGAGATATAGCTTAATCTTTAGGAATATTGTTCATACACTATTCAGCTAGGGTACTATTTTGATAGTTAAAGCCAAAATGGAATATAAGAGCAGAGTTGTGATGAGTATAAATACCAATGACAGTATGCCCCAGTACCAAGTGACAGGAGGAAGTGATCAAGAGAACACAGAGTCCTGCTGATGTCTAAACACATATCCGTAGTCATAAGAAGCAGCTGTAACTTGATAACAATAGTGGAAAGAGGGGAATGAGATGAGAGATACTGCCTTGGGCATATAAACAGTTTGTGCAAGCATTGAATCATAGTATTCATTATAGGATAATAGATAAATAAACACATATAATGAGTGGAAATTGTTGTTCTTGATTATGATTATGATTATTATTCAGTATAGTGGTGGTAGTGCTTGTCTCATTCTAGTATTAAATTGAAAGGATGGAAATATTATTTTATTTATTCATTTTAGTTGCAGTAAAACTATATTATCATTAATATATTGTGAAACTAGAATTATTTATTTTTCTATTTCTTGTGAATACAGTGCATGGAAAAGTTCTAGGCTCACTCATCTAATAAAGTTGAAGATATTGTTGTTAAGAGACAGATAAAATAAGCAAAGAGAAATGATATAAATTATAGTGTGCACTCACTGAAGCCATTCTGTTTTATAGAGTTTGTTGATGTTCCATTTTGATTGGGTTGAATTTATGTCTTGACACCAAAAAGAAATGATAACTGTTTACATTCACTTTGAATGGGTACAGTTTATTTTATTTTAATAATTTCTGCATTCTTATTTTACCTGATCACACCTCTCTTAGCATCCTGTATAATAAAAGAGTTTGAATTTGAAAGGGATATTAGGGAACTTTTAGCCTAACTCATTTATAATAAATTGAATAAACTAAGTTCAAAAGGTTCAATAAGTTTCTTAAGGTCACCTAGTGGTTAATGTCAGTTGCAATTATTGGGCAGACCCAATCATCCTGATTGCCTTCTCCAAATTATTTACAATACATGAAGCATGTTTCAGAAAAAAAAAATCTACTGAGATTTCCTGTATGATGTGGAGTTGCTTATATTCAAATTCTTAAAAAGACGCTCATGACAATAACACCATTAATGATAACAATGTTGGTGTTGATGGTCATAGCAATAGTGATTTTTATATTGATAATAAGTCCTGTAAGTCTAAACCTATCATTCATATTGTGAAGGATATGGGAGATGTAGCAAAGTAGAGTAATGCCATTCAGGCTAATGCCATGCAACAGAGGTTTTGTGAGCACTAAGACTGTTATGATAGCTAAAAATAGCTATCAGAAATTATAAAATGTTGGGAAATTAGGTTTTGGTGACACCATTCATTGGAATAACACCCCCATCATCATGAAGAAGAAAAAATACATGGAATGTCATAGGATTACATGTTGCCCAAAGCAAAAAAAATCATATTGAATGAAATATTAAAACCTCAATCACTGGAAATGTCTTACGGTAGATACTACTGATCACTAAAAAATGACCAAAAGTGTTTGGCCTTGAACGGCCTTGAAATATGAATGATTTCATTATGAAGCTGTACTGTTGTTTGGTTGTTTTTCAGTTGTGTCCAACTCTTCATGGATTTTTTTTGTGGTTTTCTTGGCAAAGATACTGGAGTAGTTTTCCATTTCCTTCTCCATCATATTTTACAGATAAGGAAACTGAGGCAAATTGTATTAAGTGACTTGCCCAGGGTCATACAGCTAATAAATGTCTGAGATAAGACTTGAACTCAGGAAGAGAAATCTTCCTCAAGCTAGGCCAGGCACTCTATTCACTGCACTTTATAGCTGCCCCATGAATCTGTACTTTAGTACATGACAAAATTAGAAACAAATATTGCTTGCCATAGTCAATGACTTTATACTGCTTTTTGTCATGGCTATCCACATTGCCTATCAATGTATTATGTATAAGTGCAATATAATCATGAAAAAAAGTATCTCATTCTTAAGCAGAGACTAATTGAAATAGCTGAACTCAAGGAGTTACTAAAACCTGAACAGGGAAAAGTTGAAGAACTTATAGTCATTATATATATTGTGTTAACACAATCTTCAGAAATATTTAATAAACAATTTAAAACATTTCAAGTTCTAGACACAACAGTTTATGCAATGGCCATTTCCATGGTAAAAAAAAAAAAACAAAAAAAAACAAATAAACAAATCATAAAAAGTCATAAGAATGCTAGAGAAGATATCTATTAAAGAATTTTCCTTAGAATAGGAATAAAATACCACCATTACAGCAGTGACTTGAGAAAGCCATCTGTGGGAAGTTTTTGAAAAGTATAAAGCTGCTATAGTTAGTTGAAAACTTATATGCTATATTGTCCAGTAAAAGGAAACCAAAAACAGATATTTCTAAAAGAATTGAGAAAAATTTTTTTAAAATTATAGATTAACTTTGTAATAAATTTAAAGCAAACATTGAAGTACTAAGGTAACAATGAGCCAAAAGCAGCAAATAAATAAATAATAACATACTTTGAAAACTTTATGCAAAATAAATTGAGAAACAAAGAAATTAGAGAAAAAAGAGAAATTTGAAAGAAGGAAGATGTGGAAAATTTCTAGTTATCTCTAAAGTCATAAGGAGTCTAATAATGTAAAAGCAAATACAACAAAAAAAACAAAAAATTCACAAAACATTAACAAATTAAATGACAAAAAAGGTATTGTTAAGAAAGGTAACTTTAGCTTCTTTGTCAAACTGGATAATGGTGAAGCTGGATATGATCCATAATGCTGAAACATTTTAAAGTGATATGTAAAATACTAGTAAAGCAAATTAGCAGCTTCCTTTCAGATGCACACTTGAACTCAACATTCCTCATATCTACTACATACACATATATACATATATACATATATACACATATACATATATACATATAATATATATATACACAAATATATGCATACACATACACATATATGTATATTATACATATATATATATATATTATAGCAATGTTAACATATCTACTGTATCTACTACCAAAATGTAAATGACCTTTCTAAATAAAAACTAATTATGAGATTTTACACTTTTTGTAAAACAATTTCAACTAGTAGTGCTATAAAAAAATCTGTATATAGTTTTGAGAAAACAAACTATAGACTAAAAAAAGAAGTAAAAAAAAAAAGTAAGATGAGCCAAAATGTATCCAGGATGCAAGAACTTATCAATTGGTAAATGGCAGCAAGGTGGAACTCTGTGTGTGGAGTCAGGAAGACCTGAGTTCAAATCCAGTCTCAAACACTCAATGACTGTGTGGACCTGGGCAAGTCACTTAATCCTGTTTGCCTCAGTTTCCTTATCTACAAAATAAGCTGGAGAAGGAAAAGGAAATGACTCTAGCATCTTTGCCAAAAAAACACAAAATATGGTCATTAAGAATTGCACATGACTAAAAAAAAAACAAAATTGTTATCACTAATGTGAAAATATGTTTAATAAGAAGGTATATGTATAGCCTATATCAGATTGCATGCCATCTTGGAGAGGGAGATCGGGGGGGAGAAAAACTTAAGACTCAAAAGCTTATGTAAATGGTTGTTGATAAATCAAAATAAATTAATAAAATAATTTTTAAAAACATCTTAACACATATACACATATTCACATATACATCATATATGTATGTATGTGTATATATGTATTATATTGATGTCCACCTGAATAATTATTTTTCTATTTAAAATATGAAACCAAAACAATACTGCCAATAGCAATTGACATAAAACGTACCAACTATCAGCAAGAGTTTGAACATCTCGTGTTTTTTCCTGACCATACCTTAAAACTTGTGAATAAAATGTAGCTGGTATTCCAAATTAAAGAGAGAGCCATACAAAAACATCCTGCTGATCACATAATATGCATGGATAACATAAAATTATATGGCTCCATAATTTTTGGAAGTTTTTGCATCCAAAACAATTTGAGGGGAGGCACAACCAAGATAGCAGAGTAGAGAAGCACTCAGCCAAGCTCTCCCAAATTCTCCTCCAAACAACCATTAAAAAACTCCTCAAATTAAAATCTGGGGCAGTAGAACAAACAAAAGTTTTGCTGAAACATTTTTTCCAGCCCAAGACAACTTAAAAGGTTGTCAGGAATGATCTGTCTCACTGGGGTGAGGGTCAACCCTGGAGTAAAGCAGGCCATACCTGGGCAATATGGCAGTTGACCTTAGAGGCAGCTGCACTGGTGACAGCAGCAGCTTCAGAAACTCTCAACACATGGATGATGTGTGTGTGGGAACCCAATAACCGGTCAGAAGGAGATTAGAGGGGACTTTTTTCTAGTGTTGTTTTCAGGACCCTCTTGCATTGTCCTTAAGTAGTTCTGATCACAGTCACACAGCCAAAAGAAGTGATAGCATTTGTGGCCACCAGTAGATCATGGGACTTGACGTGGTTGCAAGAGGGAGAGAAATGCTTGTGATCACTCACAAAGAATTAGGACCCTTGTCTTAATTTCAAGACAGAGGTGACCAGAAGGAATTGTGCTTCTATAGAGTGGGAGACTTGGTCAAAGTCCCAGGGTCAAGAGAGGTGCTACTCCTGGTAGCTACAGAGCGACAATGTCCCTTCCTGGGTGAGGACCAGAGCACAGGCAAAGACAGCAGTGATCACACTTCTACTTAAATCATATGATTTTGAATGTACTGAAAACCTATCGACCTCCAAGTTTGGCTTTGAAAACAGCAGGAAGCCAGACCTGAAGCTTGTGGCAGTACCACTGCATTCCAGGAGCAGATCCAAACTCTAATATGAAGCTAAAAATCAAGAAAAAGGCTGGAAAATGAAGAAACAACAAATAAAAAAGAAATTGAAAAGTTGTTATGGTGACAGGGAAGATCAAGTCAGAAACTCAGAAGACAATGAAAGTTAAAAACTACAGGTAAAGCCTCAAAGAAAATGTGAATTAGTCACAGGCTAAAAAAGAATTCCTGTAAAAGTTGAAAAAAGATTTAAAAAAAATAAACCAAAACACTAGAGGAAAAGTTGCAAAAAAGAAATGAGAGTAATGTAAGAAATGTATGCAAAGAAAGAAGACAGATTTGTGATTGAGGCACAAAATACATACTGAGGAAAATAACACATTACAAAACAAGTTGGTCAAATGGTAAAAGAGGTACAAAAGCTCACTGAAGAAAACAATTTCTGAAAAATTAAAATTAGGCAAATGGAAGCTGATGGCTCCATGAGAATTTTTTTAAATTGAACAAAATCAAAAGAATAAAAAATAAAGTATGTGAAATATCTCATTGGAAAAAACAACTGCCTGGAAAATAGATCCAGGAAAGACAATTTAAGACTTGTTGGACTACCTGAGAGCCATGATTAAAAAAAAAAAAAAGGCTAGACATATTTCAACAAATTATCTGTTTGACCCTGGACAAATCACTTAACCCTGATTGCCTCACTCAAATACATTCATACATATGTGCATACATACATACATGCATGCATACACACATAAATATATATACATACACACAATATGCATATACATACATATATACACATATACATACATAATACATACATACACCTACATACATACATACAACTTCCACCTAAAAGCATTGGAGGGCCTAGAATAAAATATTCCAGAAAACAAAGAAGATAACATTACAATAAAAAATGACATTTAGCAAAACTGAGTATAATATTTCAGGAGAAAAAAATGTGGATATGTAGTGATATACAGGAATTTCAAGAGCATTCCTCATAAAAAGCTGACAGCTGAATAGAAAATTTGACTTTCAAATGCAAGATTCAAGAGAAGCATAAAAAAGTATACAGGAAAGAGGAATCATAAGGGAAGCAAAAAAAAAATAACCTTTTTACATTCCTATGTGGAAAGATGTTCATTACAAGTCTTTTGACCTTTATCATTATTAGGGCTATTAGAAAGAGTGTATGTAAATAGGTGGCTCAGATGTGAACTGACTATGCTGGAAAGATTTAAAAAAAAAACTAAGGGGTGATAATGAGGTATGCACTGAGAGAAGGTGGAAGGGAGAAAAGGAATAGAGAAAATTATCTCACATAAAGAGACACAAAAGAAAGAGTTTTTACAATGGAGAGGATGGATGGGAAGTGTGGCGGGCAATACTTGAACCTTGCTCTCATCAAAATTGGCTCCAAAGAGGGAATAACATACAATCAGTTATGTGGCGAAATCTATCTTACTCAACAGGAAAGTAAAATCAAAACAGATAGGGGAAGTGGAGAGAGGTGAGGACTGATAAAAAGAGAGGATGAATTAAGGGATTAAGAATTAAGAATCCAACAATATGTTGTGTACAAGGAATACATTTGAAACAGAGACCCAGACATAGAATAAAAATAAGGGGCTGGAGAAGAATGTATTATACTTCAGCTAGGCTAAAAAAAAAAAAGCAGGGGTAGCAATCATAATATCAGAAAATGCAAAAACTAAAAAGAATCTAATTAAAAGATATAAACAGGGAAACTATGTTTTACTAGAATGTACCATAGACAATGAAATAATAAGAATACTAAAAATATATCTACAAAATTGCATAGCATTCAAATTCTTATAGCAAAAGTTAATGAGATACACGATGACATAGATAGTAAATATATACTTGTGGGGGACATCTACTTTCTCCTCTCAGAACTAGATAAATCTACATACAAAATAAACAAGAAAGAAGTTAAGGAGGTGAATAGAATATTAGAAAAATTAAATATGATAAACCTCTGGGGAAAATTGAATGAGAATAGAAAAGAGTGGATCTATCTCCACTTGTGCATGACATCTTCATAAAAATTGGCACATATTTTATCTATATCAAATTAATTGACTTCTCAAAGAGACTTCAGGGAAGATAGGGAGGGAGAGACTATTGAACTCAAAACTTAAAAAAAAAAGTTAATTTTTTTTTCATTTACATGCAATTGAGAAAAAAAATAAAATTAAATGTAAAAAAGAGTTTCTGTATCCCATGATACCTTTTCCAAATGCAATTAGGACCACATCATCACCACGAAAAATTATAGATTGATTATCCTTAAGGAATTAAGACTATTGATGAATGTAATTTTTGTAAGGAAAACAATAGAAACATTGGTGACATATTACCACAAGCTGTAAAACTTAATTCCTTTAAAATTCATAGCTAGACATAATATGATGTTTGAAATTACAATCACAAGCTTCCTATCTTTCATAAACTGACAAAAATAAAAACATCATAATTTCAAATTCAAAATATTGAGAATTCAAATAAATTAATTGTACTACAACCAGACTTTTATCAGAGAGAGAACTCTTGCTCACCTTTGCATAAACATAATATTGATATATAGAAATGTTAGAATAGAATTTCAATAGATTCCTCAATACCCAATACACATAATTACCAAGTTACAGGGAATTAAATCTTCATAATATATAGATTTAGAAGAAATTATAATCATACTGGATCAGAATGAGGGTAGCTAGGTGGCAAAGGGGATAGAGTGCAGGCCTGGATTCAGGAAGACCTGAGTTCAAATCTGGCCCACATGCTTACTAGCTGTGTGACCCTAGACAAGTCACTTAATCCTGTTTGCCTCAGTTTCTTCATTTGTAAAATGATCTGGAGAAAGAAATGTCAAATCTCTCTAGTATCTTTACCAAGAAAATCCCAAATGAGATCATGAAGAGTTTGACATGATTGAAATGACTGAACAACAACAAGGATTAGAATAAAGTATATTTATTTTTGTCCCTGTTTTTCTATCTGCTACTGAGGATGCCTGAAAATGCTTTCTAAAGTATTTCAGTCTATCAAAAATGAGTTTGCATCTTAAAACTAAAAAAAAAAAGTTATGACAGCTATTTTATTCACCAGTGTAATTGTCCACATAATGTTAAATATAAAAGGATATCAAGTTTGTCCTAGTTAAAAAAAAGAAAAGATGTGATGAATGATAGCATAGTAATTATGTTTATTGTTCAATCAATCAGTCAATCAGTCCATAGCCAATTATTTAGCACCAATAATGTAGGCAGTATGCTACAAAATGAGGATACAAAGAAAAAGTGAAATAGTCTGTTCCTTCAAAAAACTTTTGTTGTAATGGAGACAACAATCACATAGAACACAAAGAAAACAGTAGAAGGAAGAACACAGTAAGATCTGATGAGAGCAGAAAAGACATGGTATTGAGGGTAACACCTCAGCTTTATTGAAGGAGAATAAGCATTCCAAGAATTACCAGCTTAAGAGGAAGTGCAGTTAAAGTGTGAGGGCCAGACTGGGCCAAGGCATGGATACAGAAAAGAAGTTTCAATGAAAGGGTCTGTTTCAATATACCATAGAATATGGGAAAGGTAATCTTGTTAAATTAGGAATGAAAGTATAGGACCAATATGAAAGAACTTTAAATATTAGATTGAGGACTTTATATTTGATGTTAGAAGTAGTTAATAGAGTCACTAGAGTTTATTGAGTATGGGGGTTTGGGTGACGTGGTCAGACCTGGCTGGTTGTATGTATGTATGTATGTATATATGTATGTATGTATGTATGTATGTATGCATGGCTTTTGTTCTTATTGAGGGAAGAAAATTCATAGGCAATTGTAATAATTTATGTAAGAGGTGATACAGATCTGATCTGGTGTGGTGACTGTGTGAGTTGTTTTTTTTTTGTTATTGGTCAAACTGTTTTTACAAGGCTCTTCTTAATAAAAAAATTTCTTTATCATTTTATTAATTTGCTCCTGGCTACAGTCTTTCTAGTTATTAAAACAATATTTACATTGATCTATAACACAATATGTGTCCCATAAATAGCATTGATTGGCTTTGATACAGAAACTGCTAATTAATAATGTTCCTTTCTGGGAAAATGAAAAGATTGAGTTGAATAATTACTTTATCTTCTAATGATTCTTCTCTCTGGATAAACAATCTCTCTTCTGGTTTATGAAGGATCTGAAAGCTTCAGTATTACTGGGACTGGCATTTATTTCTGTAAGTGTTAGTAGAAACATCAACTGAAAGAGAAAAATCACTGTATAGTGATACTCTCAACATGTGTCAAAATACATTTTTTGATAGTGAGTACCACATCCTTTTCAAGGTTGCATAGTAATAAAATGTAATATATTCCTGGAGAAAATTTCAGTTATCTCTTGTTCTATACCTTGCCACATTAAAATCATACAACATTGATTGAAATAAGTAACAGAAATTACTGAGTTTGATATTTGTTTCTGATTATTATTCCCTATCACCAAAGAATTTCACACCATTTTTAGAGATTTTACTTTTTGTTTCTTATTTTTCTTACTTTTTTTATTTTTAAACATCTTTTCAGTTTAATTTGAATGGAGCTCATGTTTTCACGGTCTGTTCATTTTGTCTGCATTATTTTTGGTCATGTTTTTTGATACTGACAGGAAGATGTTACTAGATGAAGTACATGTTGGAAACTCAATCCTTCCCTCAGGTGATCATGACTAATTCTTATTGATTTCAATGAATAGGATTTGCATTAAAAGAAATATTTTGCCCCAGGAATTTGGAGCTGTGCAGACGTTCTGATGAATTTGTGGATTCTTTATTAACTCGAGTCCTTCCAAATGCAAAAATTACCACTGTTTCAAAGGCTGACAGTTGTAGTCTTAGAAAAAGTAGTGTCTCAAAATTTTGTAGCACTAATTTCCTAATAAGAGCCCAAATTTATTTAACTTTTATTTTCTATCTTAAGGTAATTTAATTAATATAGAAAATCTATTTTAAAATTTCACCATCTCTTAATTCAACTCATTTGTGTTTATATAATATTCTGAAGTAACAAATCTTGTATATAAGTTAATTAATCAATTCATCAATCAATATTTATTAAGTAACTACTATGTGCCAGATGCTAGGAATAGAAAAAGAGGCAAGAGACAATCTCTACTTTCAAGGAATTCACAATCAAATAGAGATGACAAACATGAAAAGAAATATATGTAAGAAAATAATATACAAAATAAGAAGGGATTACTTAACAGAGGAAAAATACTAGAATTATTATTTTTTGCCCATTTTTGAAGAGAACTGATGACATCACAAGATGAAGTTTTGACTCATGGGTGAATTGGATTTAAGTAAGGCAGAGTAGCACAAAGTTGTCAGCATGCTCTTCCAGAGTCATTGTAGTCCAGTAGCAAGACAAAAAGTCAGGATGACTGGTGATGGCCTGTAGTGAGCTGATGACCTTGTCATCTTTGATGTCTGACCAAGCTCTAAGAGTGCCACAGTTCTGTGCTCTAGCCATCTTCATGGCCATTGGAACAAGTTGTTTTCACTCGCCCATTCCACTGAGGGAAATCTTCACATGCTTTGAGTAGTCACCCCTTAACTCATTGATAGGTTTGTGGCACGTTGGTTACCCCCAACCTGGTTATCTAGTCTGCTAAGATGGTTTAATGGGATGTAACCACTGTATATGCTACAGCTTCTTGGAGCCACAGGTGAAAGTTGAGTGCCAAGTAGACACCAAAAGTAGATGAGCAGCCCTGAAAAGGGCCTGTGAAGTCTTCATACCAGAGGTCCTAGTCCTTCTTGGAAACCTCTACACTCCATAATAGAACTTATTTCACAGCTTACTGTTCCCCTAATCACATTCTTACAGATGTACTGGCTTAGACATAAATCCCATCTCATTCTGGTCTGTTATACTTCAATGAGAATGTTGGCAAATTGAAATGCATGCAGAGAAGGGTAAACAGGATGGTGAAGGGGTCAGAAATTATCCCATGTGAGATTTTGTAAAAGGAATTGAGAATGTTTAGGTAAGAGAAGAGTTCCTTCTCCATCCTCATTTTTCGTCTCAAGTGTTTCTTTTCATAAATGAGGAAACTAGGCCCCAGAAAGGATTGATAATTTGTCTAAAGTCACATAGCTAGTATTTTTCACTCTCCCAAGCTACAATTCCCTAATATGAGAGTTTGTATGGGACTGGATCTTGTCCCATAATCTTATCCCACTAGAATTAAGAGAGGTTGGGCAAGACTTCCTATAAAAGATAGGATTTTAGTTGGCACATAAAGAAGCCAAAGAAGACAGTAGTCAGAATTCATGAGGAAAAGCATTTCAGACAAAGGGGGAGACAGAGAATATTCTTGCAGTATCTTGTTTGGGGAAAAGCTAAGAGGCCAACATTGTCGAATTGATGAGTATATGGTGGAGAATAAGAAGTACAAAGACTGGAAAGTTTGGAGGGGGTTAGGTTAAGAAGGGCTTTGAATTGCCAACACAGAATTTTGATTTGATCCTGAAGGTGATACAGAGCCACTATAATTTATTGAGTAGGAATATGACATGGTCCTCAGCATTTATTCTTTTCATCTAAATTGTAATTTTGATTAGTTACTAAACAATGATAATAAAACAGTAATATGTTTTCTATATGAAAACTTAAATTCATGGAAAAACAATGAAATTAGTTTTGCCTCATCGAAAATAATGTTTATATGCATGGAGAAGTCTAGATAAGGCACTGATATCATCTATCTTTTAAAGGTTAATCCAATCTAGCACTGTATTTTCATATACAAGATGATCAAAAGTAATGAAAGCTTCAAAAAAGTATGACATGAAACAAAAGGAAGTAAAGTAAGGCCTCTGAAGAGTCATTCACTAAAAAAAAGCAATATAACCATTATTAATTAAAGGTCTACTGTGCTAGGTATTAAGAACAAATATATATATATATATATATATATACATATATATATAAAACATAAGTATATATTTAAATATTTATATATAATTTATGGATACTTTTTATTTTATATGAAATGTTATTTTAAAAGAAAACTAAATAGCTAGCACTTACGAAGGACTTTAAGGTTTACAAGTATCTCATTTTATCCTTCTAGAACAATAGTTCTAGAAGATAGCTGTTATTATTATTATTGTTGTTGTTGTTGTATAGATAAAAAAACTGAGTTTGAGAGAGGTGAAGTGATTTGACCAGTATCACATAGTTAGCACACATCTGAGATCAAATTTGAATTCATTTTTTCCTAACTCCAGGTGCAACCTTTATCCATTGTGCTACCTAGTTACTTAACAAGATGACTCAAATCATAGGTATAGAGTACCAGGAAGGATTCATCAGCAATCTGGTTATACTTTGCTCATTTACTTATAATATGATTTAAATGTAAAAGATAAGACAGACAATAACTAGCCGAGAACAGTCTTTTTATAGATAAGAAAAATGAATGCCAGAGCAATTAAATTATTCTGCAAACATCAGACATAGCTCAGTATTTGAACCTAGATATTTCAATTCAAAATCTGACTCAGTTGACACTACTTCATGCTTACTTTTGAACTGATCTCTTCAGATTGACAAAATCCAATTTATTTTTAACTGTCATTACCTGTTGACCTATAGTAAATGATACCTAAGATAACATTTAACTGTAAATTTTAGTCAATAAATATGATTTAACAATATGCTTTATGTTAAAGAAAATTGGTGGAAATAAAGCAAATGAAGTCAAATAGAATTTTTTTATTAATTTATTTTGATTTATCAATAATCACTTCCATATGCTTTTGAGTTTAAAATTTTCTCCCCATTCCTCTCCACCACCCTCCCCAAGGAAGAGCACAATCTGATATACACTATATATTTACGTTCATATTAAACATATTTTCACATTAGTGATATTGTAAGTAACAATTAAAACCAATAGGAGGAACCATCAGAAAGAGGAAACAAAACTCTGCATAAGAGAAAAAAATAGCAATTCACCTTCCATAGTTCTTTCCTTGGATGTGGATAGCATTTTCCATCAAAAGGCCTCTGGAGATGTCTTATATCCTTGTATTGCCAGGAAGGGTAAAGTTTATCAATATTAGTCATCACACAACATGGCTATTATTGTGTACAATGTTCTCTTGGTTCTGCTCACTTCACTCAGCATCAGACCATACAAGTCTTTCCAGGTTTTTCTGAAGTCAACCTGTTCATCATTTCTTATAGCACAATAGTATTCCATCATATTCATATACCACAACTTGCTCAGCCATTCCCCAGTTGATGGGCATCCTCTCAATTTCCAATTCTTTGCCACCACAAAAAGAACTACTATAAATATTTTTGTACACGTGGGTCCTTTTCCCATTTCTATGATCTCTTCATGATATAGCCCTAGAAGTGCTATTGCTGGGTCAGAGGGTATGCACATTTTGATAGCCCTTTGGGCATAGTTCCAAATTGCTCTTTGAAATGGTTGGATCATTTCACAACTCCACCAACAATGCATTAGTGTTCCAATTCTCCCACATCTTCTCCAACATTTATCATTTTTCTATTTTGTGATGTTGGCCAATCTGATAGGGGTGATGTGGTGCATCAGAGTTGTTTTGATTTGCATTCTCTAATCAATAGTGATTTAGAGCATTTTTTCATATGACTATAGATGGCTTTAATTTCTTCCTCTAAGAACTATCTGTTCACATCCTTTGACCATTTATTAATTGGGAATGGCTTGTATTCTTATAAATTTGACTTAATTCTATATATATTTTAGAAATGAGGCCCTTATCAGAGAGACTGGTTGTAAAAATTCTTTCCAATTTTCTACCTTCCTTCTAATCCTAGTTGCATTTACTTTGTGCAAAAACTTTTCAATTTAATGTAATCAAAATTATCTATTTTGCTTTTTGTAATGTTCTCTATCTCCTGTTTTGTCACGAATTCTTCTGTTCTCCATAGATCTGACAGGTAAATTGCTCCTTGCTCTCCTAGTTTGCTTATAGTACCAGCCTTTATATCTAAATCATGAACCCATTTTGACTTTATTTTGGTACATGGTGTGAGATTTTAGGTGTTGCATTTTATCAAAAGCTTTTTCTGCATCTATTGAGATGATCATGTGCTTTCTATTAGTTTTGGTGATGATATGATGAATTATGCTGATAGATTTTCTTATGTGGAACCAGCCCTGCATTCCTGATATAAATCCTACCTGGTCATAGTGTATTATCCATCTGGCCCTGGAGATTATTTCAGAGGGAGTTCATCAATGACTTCTTCAATTTCTTTTTCACAGATGGGGTTATTTAAGTATTTTACTTCCTCTTCTGTTAATCTGGGCAATTTATATTTTTCTAAATATGTATCCATTTCACTAAGATTGTCAAATTTGTTGGCATATATTTGGGCAAAATAATTACAAATTGTTGTTTTAATTTCCTCTTCCTTGGTGGTAGCTTCACCCTTTCCATTCTTGATACTAGTAATTTGGTTTTCTTCTTTCTTTTTTTAATTAGATTAACCAAAGGTTCATCTATTTTATTGGTTTTTTCATAAAACCAGCTCTTAGTTTTCTTTATTAGTTCAATAGTTTTCTTAATTTCAATTTTCTTAATTTTTCCTTTGGTTTTCAATATTTCTAATTTGACGTTTAATTGAGGATTTTTAATTTGTTCTTTTTCTAGTTTTTTTTTATTTGTATGCCCAATTCATTGATCTCTTCTTTTTCTATTTTATTTTTATAAGATTTTAGAGATATAAAATTTCCCCTAAGAACTGCTTTTGCTACATCCCATAAGTTTTGTCATGTTGTCTCATTATTGTTATTCTCTTGAATGAAATTATTGATTGTTTCTATGATTGTTGTTTGACCCAATCATTTTTTAGGATTGGATTATTTAGTTTCCAATTATTTTTTAATCTATCTTTCCATAGTCCTTTATTACATATAATTTTTATTGCATCATGATCTAAAAAGATGCATTTAATATTTCTGCCTTTCTGCATTGGATTGTGAGGATTTTATGCCCTATTAAGTGGTCAATTTTTGTGTATGTGCCATGTACCACCAAGAAAAAAGTATATTCCTTTCTATCTGATTCAGTTTTCTCCAGAGATCTATCATACCTAACTTTTCTAATGTTCTTCTCACCTCCTTAACTTCTTTCTTTATTTTGTGGTTAGATTCATCTAGTTCAGAGAGGGGGAGGTTGAGGTCCCCCACTAGTATATTTTTGCTGTCTATTTCTTCCTGTAACTGCCTGCACTTCTCTAAGAATCTGGATGCTATACCATTTGGTGCATATATGTTTAGTAATTATATTACTTCATTGTTTATGGTGCCTTTTAGAAGGATATGGTTTCCTACCTTATCTCTTTTGATAAGATCTATTTTTACTTTTGCTTTGTCTGAGATCAGGATTGCTCCCCTGCTTTTTTTTTTATTTCAGCTGAAGCATAATATATTTTCCTCTAGCCTTTTACCTTTACCCTGAATGTGTCACTCTTTTTCAAATGTTTTTCCTGTAGACAACACATTGTAGAATTATGGTTTTTAATCCATTCTGGTATATGCTTCCATTTTATGGGAGAGTTCATCCCATTCACATTCACAGTTATGATTTCTATCTGTGTCTTTTTCTCCATCCTTCTCCCCCCATTTTTGCTTTTCTTTCTCCTTTCTCCCCACTAGTGTTTTGTTTTTGACCAGTGCCTCCTTCAGTCCCACCTCCCTTCTATTATCTCTTTCCCTTTTCTTCCCCTTTACCTTACTGTTTCTTCCCTCCCTTCTATCCCCCTCCCTTTTCTTTTCCCTTTTCCCTCCTACTGCCTATAGTGCAAGTTAGATATTTATACTTAAGTGATTATGTTATTCCCTTCTTGAGCAAATCTGATGAGAGTAGGATTCAAACAATGATCATCCTCCTCCCTTCTTTACCTCTGCTCTAATAGGTTTTTGTGTCTTTTCCTGTAATGTAATTTACCCTTGTCTGTCTCCTCTTTTCTCAGTACATTTTCTTAGTTCAGACTAATCCAGTTACTTGGATCCATTTAACCCACTTGATTAGATTTTTTTTATCATTACATCAAAGTCAACCTATATCCACCTCCTTTATGTATACTCCTTTAACATGGTATAATAACAACACAGTTCTCAAGTGTCATCTTCCCTTGCAGCAATATAAACATTTTGCCCTTATTAACAACATATTGTGTCTTTCTGTCCCATTTGCCTTTTTATGTCTCTCTTGAATCTTGTACTTGAAGATCAATTTTTTTTTTGAGCTCTGGTCTTTTTATCAAGAAGTTTTGGAAGTCCCTTATTTCGTTGAATATCCATCTTCTTCCCTGAAAAACCATGCTTATTTTCACTGGGTAGTTAACCCTTGACTGCATTCCAAGCTCGTTGGCCTTATGGAATATCATGTTCCACTCCCTATGGCCTTTAATGTAGAGGCTGCAAGGTCCTGTGTAATCCTGACTGTGGTTCCATGATATATAAATTGTTTATTTCTGGCTGCTTGAAGTATTTTCTCTTTAATCTGGTAATTTTGGAATTTAGTTGTTTTATTCCTTGGCATTTTCAATTTGGGATCCCTTTCAGGTGGGAAGTGGCAGATTCTTTCTATAGTTATTTTACCTTCAGGTTCTAGGATTTCAGGGCAGTTTTCTTTTATGATTTCCTGAAGGATATTGTCCAGGCTCTTTTTTTCAACATGATTTTCAAGTAGGCCAATAATTTTTAAATTGTCTCTCCTGGATCAATTTTCCAGGTCATTTGTTTTACCCATGAGGTATTTTATGTTTTCATCTATTTTTTTCAATTTTTTGTTTCTGTTTGACAGATTTTTGCTCTCTCATAGAGTCATTAGTTTACATTTGTTCAATTTTAATTTTTAACATATTGTTTTCTTCTGTAAGATTTTGTACTTTCTTCTCCAATTGGTCAATTGTATTTTTAAGGGATTTGTTTTCTTCAGTGTACTTTTTTTGCAGTTGTCCAATTGTATTTTTAAGGGATATGTTTTCTTCAGTGTACTTTTTTTTCTAATTGGCCAATTGTAATTTTTAAGGACTCCTCTACCTCTCTCATTTGACTTTTAAATCCTTCTTAAGGGAATAACATAAACATTTAAGTATAAATATCTAACTTGCACTATAGGCAGTAGGAGGGAAAAGGGAAAAGAAAAGGGAGAGGGGATAGAAGGGAGGGAAGAAGCAGCAAGGTAAAGGGTAAGAAAAGGGAAAGAGATAATAGAAGGGAGGTGGGACTGAAGGAGGCACTGGTCGAAAACAAAACACTAGTGGGGAGGAAGGAGAAAGGAGAAAGAAAAACATAAATGGGGGGGAAAAGGTTGGAGAAAAAGACACAGATAGAAATTGTAATTGTGATTTTAAAATCCTTCTTGAACTCTTCTAAGAAGGCTTTTTGGGCTTCAGACCAGTTCATATTGCCTTTTGATGTTGCAGATGTGGGTTTAATGAGAATATTGTCCTCTTCAGAATTTCTGTCTTGATCTTCACTCTTCTCATAATATGAATCTATCATACGTTTCTTTTTACTCATGGTGTTTCTTTATTCCCTGGCCTTTAAAGAGATTGTGCTCTCCTGCTGAGGAGCAGAGGGCACTGACTCAAGCTTCTTGTGTTGGGATCCTAGGTCTTGGTCACTGGCTTTGTGTGCTGGAGCCTCTTATGTTGACAATTGGAGGCTATAGGGTTCTGGCAACTTACCTGGTGTTGGGCTGCAATCAGCATGGCTGGAACTTACGGGCAACTCTAAGTTGCTTTATTCAGCTCCTTGCAGACAAATGCTGCAGGGTGCTTATGTGCCTGGTGCCCTTTGTAGTACTGATTCCCTTATTTTTGCTGAGGCACTGGGACACCCTTTTGCTCTAGAATGCTGAGGCACCAGAATCTCCTCCTGGTGTGCTAAAGTGGGTCTTTCCACTAACTGGCTGGGTGACTCCCGATTCCTTTCTGCTCTCTTTCCCCCAGGGTAAAAGGGGCCTTTCCTATTAATCCTTCTAGGTACCTGGGCTACTGCACTGCTGCACCCCATCTTTTTTCTGGTTCAGCTGTTCCAGGGTGTTTTCTGAGGTGATATTTTCTGGGTTTTCAGAGGTTGATAGGGGAGCATCAGAGTGACTATCTTTTTACTCCACTGACTTGACTCCCAGAAGGGGAATCCAAATAGAATTTTTAAATATCTTTTTGTTCTTCATTAATTTCAGTCATGTCCCACTCTTTGTGACCCAATTTAGAGTTTTCTTGGCAGAAATATTAGAGCGTTTTGTGTGCCGGTCACGCCATGCACTCTCCTCCTAACAGGAGCAGGCTGCCAAGGTCATACTTACCAGTCTTCGGAGCCCACTCGGATAAACATAGAGACGAGCCAATCGGGAGGTGCAAGCACTCGAACTTTATTCAGAGGCCATCACAGCAAGGCCAAGCAGGAAAGCAAGAACAGGAGCAAGAGCAAGAGAGAGCGAGCTCCGACCCCTACCACCCCTATATACCTTCCTAGCCCCTCCTCCTCAGCCCACCTACCAGTGAATGATTGTAGGATCAGATACCAGAAGGGGATGTCTGGGGTTAGCACTGCACCAAGGGAGAGGACGTGACAAAGGAAGCTAGGCCTGGATACCGGAAGGAGGTGTCTGGGGTTAGCACCGCACAAAGGGAGAGTATGTGACACAGGAAGCTAGGCCTGGATACAGGAAGGTGACGTCTGGGGTTAGCGCTACACCTAGGGAAAGGACTAGACAAAGGGAGCTCGTTCTCTGCCATCCTACTCCCACGTGGCACAGCCCCCTGCCTCAGAAGCACATGCTCCGGCTACTTCCCCATATCCTGTTCCTACCCCAGTTCACCACAACTCCACATGGCACAGCCCCCTGCCTCGGGAGCGTGAGCTCCGGTTACTTCCTAATATCTTGTCCCTGCCCCATCTTGCCATAACCTCCGCGTGGCACGTAGCCAACATCAGACAATCCCTCACAGTTTTGACATTTCCTTCTCCAGCTCATTTTACAGATGAGGATACTAAGCAAAAAGATTAAATGATTTGTCCAGGGTCAAACAGCTAGTAAGTATCTGAGGCCAAATGAACTCAGATGAGTCTGCCTGACTTCAGGCTTTGGCAATCTATCCACAGCAGCACCTAGTCACTCTATGTACTTAAACACTGGGCTAAGCACTGGGGACATAAAGAAAGTGGAAAAAAAATGTATATTTTTTCTTCAAATGAGCTCCAATTATAAGGAATGATAAACTCTCCCTTCAGCACTTATTTCCAAATATATTAATCTTTTCTTTTTTTCTTTTCTATCTCATATAAAAAAGAGATGAAAAAGTTCAAACTGCCACAGTGTTTTTCATTCTTTGATCCCTTTTGAATTCTCAAAAAGGGGAAGTTTTGAGGAGTCAGTGATATATTTTCCCTCTATTATAAAACAAGTAAGTTGTTTAAAAATGGTGTCTTTCTATACTTATTTTGTCACCTCCATTTCTGTTTTAAAGATTGAATCCATCTCTGATTTTTATTTTTTTTAATTTTTCTTTTTTCTTTTTATTCATTTTTTATTAATTTATTTTGATTTATCAACAATCATTCCATATACTTTTGCATTTAAAATTTTTCTCCCCCTTTCTCCCCACCACCCTTCCTAAGAAGGTGCACTGTCTTATATAGTCTATACATATACATTTCTATTAAACTTATTTTCACATTAGTGATGTTGTAAGATTTAGAATGAATAGGAGGAAAAAAATTCAACAGAAGAGAAAAAAATAACAAATATTATACTTTGATCTGCATTCAAATTCCAAAGTTCTTTCTTTGTATGTGGATAGCATTTTTCACCATGAAACTTTTGAAGATGTCTTAGAACCTTGTGTTGCAGAGAAGGGTTACATTTATCAATATTAGTCATCGTACAATGTGGCTGTTATTGTGTACAACGTTCTGTTGGCTCTGCTCACTTCATTCAGCATCAGACCATACAAGTCTTTCCAGGTTTTTCTGAAGTCAGCCTGTTCATCATTTCTTATAGCACAATAGTATTCCATCACATTCATATACCACAACTTGGTCAGTCATTCCCCAATTGATGGGCATCCTCTCAATTTCCAATTCTTTGCAACCACAAAAAGAACTACTATAAATATTTTTGTACATGTGTGTCATTTTCCCATTTGTATGATCTCTTCGTGATATAGCCCTAGAAATGTTATTGCTGGGTCAAAGGGTATGCACATTTTGATAGCCCTTTGGGCATAATTCCAAATTGCTCTCCAAAATGGTTGGATCATTTCACAACTCCACCAACAATGCATTAGTGTTCCAATTTTCCCACATCCTCTCCAGCATTTATCATTTTTCTATTTTGTGATGTTGGCCAATCTGATAGGGGTGATGTGGTGCATCAGAGTTGTTTTGATTTGCATTTCTCTAATCAATAGTGATTTAGAGCATTTTTTCATATGACTATAGATGGCTTTAATTTCTTCCTCTGAGAACCACCTGTTCTTATCCTTTGACCATTTATCAATTGGAGAATGACTTGTATTCTTATAGATTTGACTTAATTCTCTATATATTTTAGAAATGAGGCCCTTATCAGAAAGACTGGTTGTACAAATTCTTTCCCAATTTTCTAACTTCTAATCTTACTTGCATTGGCTTTGTTTGTGCAAAAATTTTTCAATTTAATGTAATCAAAGTTATCCATTTTGCTTTTTGTAATGTTCTCTATCTCCTGTTTGGTCATGAATTCTTCTGTTCTCCATAGATCTGACAGGTAAACTATCCCTTGCTCTCCCAGTTTGTTTATAGTATCTGCCTTTATATCCAAATCATGAACCCATTTTGACTTTATTTTGGTATATGGTGTGAGATTTTGATCAATGCCTAGTTTCTGCCATACCCTTTTCTAGTTTTCCCAGCAGTTTTTATCAAAGACTGGGTCCTTCTCCCAGAAGCTGGGGTCTTTGGGTTTATCAAATAAGAAATTACTACAGTCATTGACTACTGTATCTTGTGTACTTAACCTGTTTCACTGATCTACCACTCTATTTCTTAGCCAGTACCAAGCAGTTTTGATGATTGCTGCTTTATAATACAATTTAAGATCTGGAATGGCTAGGCCACCTTCCCCTGCACATCTTTTCATTAGTCCCCTTGATATTCTGGACCTTTTGTTCTTCCAAATGACTCTTATTACTTTTTCTAACTCTATAAAGTAGTTTTTGGTAGTTTCATTTTTATGGCACTGAATAAGTCAATTGGTTTAGGTAGAATTAGCACTTTTATTATATTAGCAAGGCCTACCCATGAGCAACTGATGTTTTTCCAATTATTTAGATTTGACTTTATTTGTGTGAAAAGTGTTTTGTAATCGTGTTCATATAGTTCCTGGGTTTACGTTAGCAAGTAGACTCCTAAATATTTTATACTGTCTACAGTAAATTTAAATGGAATTTCTCTTTCAATTTATTGCTGTTGGGCTTTGTTGGTAATATATAGAAATGTGGATGATTTATGTGGGTTTATTTTATAGCCTGCAACTTTACTAAATTTGTTTATTATTTCAAGTAGTTTTTTACTTGATCTCTAGGATTCTCTAAGTATAACATCATGTCATCTGCAAAGAGTAATAGCTTTGTTTCTTGCTTCCCTATTCTAGTACCTTCAGTTTCTTTTTCTTCTCTGATTTTTCTTAATAGGAATTATTGAAAGTCTTCACTTTTAACAATGGTCTATTTTATATCCATTAAAATTATATTCACTTTTGTTAGATATTCTGTTGATGTTCAGTCATTTTTATCCATGTCCTACTCTTTGCTGGGTTTTCTTGTCAGAGAATGGAGTGGTTTGTCATTTTTTCCATCTAATTTTAAAGATGAATAAACTGAGGCAGACAGGGTTATGTGATTTACCAGAGTCAAACAGCTAGTAAGTGTTTGAGTGCATACTTGAACTCATGAGAATGAGTCTTCCTGACTCCAGGCCAGTCACTCTATCCATTGTACCATCTAAAGGCAGTATTTCTTGGTGGTTAGAGAGCTGGTATCAAGGCAGGAGGAGCTGGATACAAATCTGAACTCTGCCATTGTCTTTGAGTCCCTAGGCATGTCAACTTATTTCTTAGATTTTTTTTTTAAGAAAATTTCTATACATTTTAGATTCTGTGAACTTGTGTTGGTAGAAGCAGTTTCCTTACTCAGAAGTATAGTGTACCAACTACCATATTTTTCCTTTTGCAAGATAAAGTACTCTCATTTATAAGCTTTTTTTCCCCCTTTCAGTACATCATATTCCAACATTTCTTTTCCTTTATTATAAATGCTGCTAAATCTTATGTGGTTCTGATTGTGGCTCTATAGTGCATCATCTCTTTTTGCCTCAGTTCTTGCATAATTATATATGGCCTATTTTCAAAGTGTGTTAAATTGAAAATTTATTTCAGAGATGACTGCTGGATTCTTTAATTTCATTTTATCCTCTGGTTTTAACAATCCTGGGAAGTATTGTTTTGTGGGAAAAAAGCGAAAATGTTTCATGGAAAATAGGACAGGTATTTGTGATTGTAGAAGGGTAAATCCTGTCCCAATTAAAAAAGGGAAAGAGAAAATAATTTTCTATGTATAGGCTTGTGAATTGCACATCGATTCTTGGTAAATTTCTAAAATAGTTCATTGGAAGGAGACTGACTGAACATCCGGAACAGGAATTAATGGTTGTAAATACCAACATGACTTCATCAAGATCAGATCATTCCAAAACTAGGCTAATTTCCTATTTTTGATGTTGTTCAGTCATTTCAGTCACATCCAACTCTTTATGACCCCTTTGGGGGTTTTCTTGGCAAAGAAACTAGAGTGCTTTGCCATTTCCTTCTCCAGCTCATTTTACAGATAAGGGAACTCAGGCAAAAGCTTAAGTGATTCACCCAGGATCATGCAGTTAGTAAATGTCAGAGGCAAGATTTGGACTCAGAAAGATGTGTCTTCTTGACTTCAAGCCCCCAATTTTATCCACAGCCCCACCTAGCCACCCTATGTGCATAAGCACTGTGCTAAGCACTGGGAACACATGTCTATGAATTATGGATTTACATTTTTCTTCAAATGAGCTCCAAATAAAAGGAAAAATAAACTCTCCCTTCCGTTCATCATTATTTCCTAATATATTAATTTTTTCTCTCCTTTTTTTCTTGACTATCTTATATCAAACAAAGGAGATTCAAAATTTTAAACTGTACCAGTGTTTTTCATTCTTTGATCCCTCTTTGGCTTTTAAAATGGTTGAAGTTTTGAGGGGTCAGTGACATTTTTCCTTCTATTATGATATTAATAAGTTGCTCATAAATAGCTCTCTCCCTATACTTATTTTGTCTCCTATATTTGTGTTTCAAAGATTGAACCCATCTCTGGTTTGTCTTAAGAAGAATTCTTGAAAGTCTTCAACTTTAACAATGGTCTATTTTATATCTATTAAAATTATATTCAGTTTTGTTAAATGTTCAGTTGATTTTCAGTCATTTTTCTGCCATGTCCTACTCTCTGTGACTCCATTTAGTGTTTTCTTTGCGAAGGTACCAGATTGTTTTTTTTTTCCCCACTCATTTTACAGATGAGGAAGCTGAGGCAAACAGGGTTATGTGATTTATCCAGGGTCACACAATTAGTAAGTGTTTAAGTGCAGATTGGAATTCATGAGAATTAGTGTTCCTAACTCCAGACTCTCTACCCTCTGCACCACCTCACTACCCCTTCCTATTTTTATAGGATTACTAAACCAAAAGATGAAGAGAATGCTATATATAATTTACCTGATTTTAGTTTTGAAAAGTATCACACACACACACACATATATATATATATATATATATATATATATATATATATATATATTTTGCAGAAGACAGATGATTCAAATCTGGTAAAACCTTTAAAAATATTTCTCAATGGTTCAATGTCAATATAACAAGAGATTCTACTGGAGTATCCTTGATATCTGTGCTTGGTCCTGAACTCTGTGGCATTTTTTCACCAATGATTTGATGAAGTCATAGATGGTGTGCTTGTAGAAGACACAAAGCCAGTAGGAACAGATAACAGTGGATGAGAAAGTGAGCTTACAAAAGTATATTGAAATGGTGTGCTCATCCAATCTGCAGAAGACATAATGCTGGTAGGATATAGTGATTGTGTGCAAAAAGAAAAGAAAAAATCCTCCTAAATTCCAATTTTGCTTTGTTTTCTGTAATGTACTGTATGTGTGTGTCTACGTGTGAGTATATATGTGTATATCTAATGTGGAATTATTGAAAAGTTTGTTTCCATTTGTTTAAACTTATATTTTATATTCTTTTCTTTGTATGTTTAAATTGATGAATTTGCTTATCCTTTAAGGGTTTAAAAGAAAACTTAAAGAGAGGTCACTGAAAATACACATCAATAGATGAATTTGAAGGAGAGAGAAATCTAGTAAGATGACAATATATAATATGGTATTGTATTTGGAACTGTACATTTCTTATTGATGGAATTTTTATCTCTCTCTAGCCAGGTATGTGTTTATTTCAACATTTATTGATTAAATTAAATTTCTCTTTGATAAGTCTAACTCATAGATGAGGTACTGTGTAAAACCTATAAGTCTGGCAATCAAAAGCAAATTGATTTCTTTTACTCAAGACATGTCATTAGGAGTTGACAACAAAAGTCCCATCCACATTTTACTGACATTGTGAATTCAAAGACTTTCCCATATGTGGATACCTGGCTATTGTAGGATGCAGCCCAAGACTGAATTTTGTGACTCCCTTAAAATATAAACATTTTATATGTCCCAATGGCTAATTCATGCTCTCTAACCAATGTGAAGTTTGAAATACTTTAATGTATAGACACATATATAGCTATTTATGTCTGTGCATATATATGGGTATGGTTCTTCTACTCCTAAAATTTTTAAGTTATATTCTGTTCAGCAGAGTGAAAAAAGTGCTTGATCTGGACACTACAGATTCACAGTGGCTCTGATTCTCCCTACAACTCTGACCTTGGGTAATCATTTAATTTCAATTCTTTCCTCCCTTAAAAGTTGAATATTAATATCTATGGTACCTGACCCACATTTTTTTTTTGGAGAAGAGAATAATGTATTAGGTATAAAACTGCTACATGTTTAATAAATATTTGTTGCTTGATTATATATTGTAATTTTAAGGGATAAAAACTACTAAGTTGTCATGAATAAAATACTGAGGTATTAATGAAATTAATTCATTTATTCATCCCACAACATTTCACTGAGTGGCTGGAAATTGCAAGGCATTGATCTAAGGACAATGAGGGACACAAAGTATCACAGATCTGATTTCACAAATTTTATAGTCAAGTAACTGTAGTTCACAACTGAAAAGAAGAATAGTCAATCAACATGGAAAAAATATATGCAGCAAAATAAAATCAAAAACCTTGTTTATTCTAATTTTCCCCTGAATTGACTAATTATGGTTATTGATTTAAATATTTTAGTATAATATAGACACAGCTAATAAATGGAAAATTGAAATGCTCAATCACTATAGAATTTAAGAAATGTTGGAATTTATACTTCTAAAAAAATTAAATGAGAACATAGATTTATATCTAGAAGGGACCTTAGAAAACATGTTTTCCAACCCAATCATACATATTTGAGATGAGGAATCTGAGGCACAAAGACATTACTGGGACAAGGTTCAAGATTTTCTGAACTCAAGAATAAATCAACCTAACCTGTTTTCCAGGTATATCATTCAAATTTCACTAAATAGGTCTCATTATCCACTGTAAATTATTTTTACTGTTCTTGGTATCTCTTCCAAATTGTAGGAGACAGAGACAGATGTTTGCAGGCAGAAAGTTTTCAGGAACCAGCAACATAAGATTAAGGGGAATATTGACCAGCATTATTTCTTCCCATTCTGGAATGTAAACTATAAAACACTTAGACAGAGGGAGAGACAGAAGAAGAAGATGGAGAGGAAGAAAGAGAGAGAGAGAGAGAGAGAGAGAGAGAGAGAGAGAGAGAGAGAGAGAGAGAGAGAGAGAGAGAGAGAGAGAGAGA
>NW_020950792.1:13459541-13544914 GCF_900497805.2 Vombatus ursinus
AGAGAGAGAGAGAGAGAGAGAGAGAGAGAGAGAGAGAGAGAGAGAGACAGGGACAGGGACAAACAGAGAGAGTCAGAGACAGAGACAGACATACAGACATAGAAAGAAAGAAAGAAGAAGAGAGTTGAGTACCCGCAACTCATACTACAAAAAGAAGATTCAGGTGCAGCTAGGTGGCACAGTGGATGGATTACTGGCCCTGAAGTCAGGAGGACCTGAGTTGTAATCCAGCCTCAGACCAAACACTTGACACTTACTAGCTGTGTGATCCTGGGCAAGTCACCTAACCCAATTGCCTAAATAAAAAAAAAAAAAAAGATTCTGATACAATTTGCTTTTGACACTTTTATTTTCCCCATTGTATTCTCCCACCTAAATCAAAGGTTATTGGTTCCTATTGGTTCCTGAATGAGTGGCAGGATGAAGATACTGACCCTAGGAAAGCCACAACTCCAGAGCCAGATAAGGAAAGAGTTGAAACATACCAATGCTATTATCCTGTCAATTCAAATTGGGTAAATTAATGTGTGTTTACATAAAGTCAGAAGTATATAGTGGCTAGCTTCCAGAAAATCTGAGTTCAAATGTCACCTCAGACACCTACTACCTCTGTGACTCCAGGCTATGCATTTAAACTTTCAGGGGCTCTTTGTCCTCTTTTTTAAATCTTGCATTTGGGCTGGCTTAAGATGTGCAAAATATCTCATTGGAAAAACAATGGACCTGGAAAATAGATCCAGGAAAGAGAATTTAAAAATTATTGGACTATCTGAAAGCCATGATCAAAAAAAGAGCCTAGACATCATCTTTCAAGAAATTATCAAGAGAAACTACCCTGACATTTTAGAACCAAAAGGCAAAATAGAAATTGAAAGAATCCACCAATCTCTTCCTGAAAAAGATCCCCAAAGGAAAACTCCTAGGAATATTGTAGCCAAGTTCCAGAGTTCCCAGGTCCAGGAGCAAATATTACAAGAAGCCAGAAAGAAACAATTCAATTATTGTGGAAACGCAATCAGGATAACACAAGATGTAGCAACTTCTACATTAAGGGAGCAGAGGGCATGGAATATAATATTCTGGAGGGCAAAGGAGATAGGATTACAACCAAGAATCACCTACCCAACAAAACTGAGTAAAATCCTTCAGGGGAAAAATGGTCATTCAGTGAAATAGAGGACTTTCAAGCATTCTTGATGAAAAGATCAGCGCTAGATAGAAAATTTGACTTTCAAATACAAGATTCAAGTGGAACATGAAGAGGTAAATAGGACAGAGAAATCATAAGAGACTTATTAAGGTTGAACTGTTTATATTCCTGCATGGAAAGATGATATTTATAACTCATGAGACCTTTGTCAGTATTAAGGTAGTTGAAGGGAAAAAATTTTATGTATGTATATAGATATAGATATGGATATAGATAGATAGATAGATAGATAGATAGATAGATAGATAGATAGATAGATAGATAGAGGCCACAGGGTGAGTTGAAGATGAAGGGGTCATATCTGGAGAATAAAATTAAAGGGTGTGAGAGGATTATACTGGGAGAAGGAGAAAGGGAGAGGTAGAATGGGGTAAATTATCTCACAAAAAAACAGAAAAGAAAAGGCTCTTATAGTGGAGGGGAAACAGAGGAAGGTGAGAGGGAATGAATGAATCTTATTCTCATAGGACTTGGCTTAAGGAGGGAATAACATACATACTCAATTGGGTATAGAAATCTGTCTTACCCTACAGGAAAATAGGGGGAGTATGGGACAAGAGAGCAGGTGAATGATAGAGAGGAGGGCAGATTGGAAAAAAAGGGGTAATCAGAAGCAAACACTTCTTAGGAGGGACAGGGTCAAAAGAAAGAATAGAATAAATGGGGGGCAGGGCAGGATTAAGGGAAATAGAGTCAGTTTTTCACAACATGACTACTATGAAAATGTTTTGTGTAACAGCACATGTATAACCTATATTGAGTTGCTTGCCTTTTCAATGAGGGTGAGTAGGGAGAGAAGAAAGGAGAAAATTTGGAACCCAAAGTTTTAAAAACACATGTTTAAAAAATGTTTTTTCATGCAACTGAGATATAAGAAATATGGGAAATGGGGTACAGAAATCTATCCTGTCCTACAGGAAAATAGAAGGGAAAGGGGAAAAGTGAAGGCAGGGAGAGATAGAAGGGAGGACAGACTAGGTGAAGGGATATTCAGAATGCATGCCATCTTGGGGTAGGGGGAGCGGCAAGATGGGATGAAAATTTGGAACTCAAAATCTTGTGGAAGTAAATGTTGAAAACTAAAAATAAATAAATTTTAAGAATTAAGTTAACCAGAGTTTTATCTATTTTATTGTTTTTTTTTTTCCTAGAACCAGTTCTTAGTTTAATTAACTATCTCAATAGTTTTCTTCAGTTCAATTTTCTATTCCTCATTCAATTTTCTTCAGAAGTCTAATCATAACAATACAATCAATAACAAATGTCATCTTCCCTTGTAGGTATGTAAATAGTTTGACCTTATTAATAATCTGTTTTTGTTTATTTCTTTCCCATTTACTTTTTTATGTCTCTTTTTAGTCTTGTATTTGAAGATCAAATTCTCTGTTGAGCTCTGATCTTTTTATTAGGATGGTTTGGAAGTCCCCTATTTCATCGAATATCCATCTCCTCCCCTGAAAAATCATGCTCATTTTCACTGGATAGTTGATTTGGTTGTAATCCAAGCTCCATTGCCTTATGGAATATTGTATTCTGTGCCCTATGATCTTTTAATGTAGAAGTTGTAAGGTCCTGTGTAATCCTGACTGTGGTTCCATGATATTTAAATTGTTTATTTCTGGCTGCTTGCTGTGTTTTCTCTTTGACCTGGTAATTTTGGAATTTGGCTGCTATATTCCTTGGCATTTTCAATTTGGGATCTCTTTGAGTAGGTGATTGGTGGATTCTTTCTATGGGTATTTTACCCTCTGGTTCTAGGACCTCAGGCAATTTTCCTTGACGATTTCCTGAAAGATGCTTTCCAGGTTCTTTTTCATTGTGGTTTTCATATAGACCAACAGATTTAAATTGTTTCTCCTGGATAGATTTTCCAGGTCAGTTGTTTTACCAATGAGGTACTTATTGTTTTCATCTATTTTTTTCATTCTTTTGTTTCTGTTTGACTGATTCTTGCTCTCTCACATAGTCATTAGCTTCCACTTGCCCAATTCTAATTTTTAACAAACTGTTTTCTTCTAGTAGATTTTGTGCCTCCTTCTCCATTTGGCCAATTGTATTTTTTAGGGACTTCTTTTCTTCAGTGTTTTTTTTTCCAGTTAAACAATTGCATTTTTTAAAGACTTGTTTTCTACAATTAATTTTTGTCCTTTCTTTTCCAAGCTATTGACTCTCTCTTGCATACCTTTCATTTCTTTTCCCAATTTTTCTTCTACCTCTTTTATTTGACTTTTAAAATCCTTCTTGAGCTCTTCCAAGAAGACTTTCTGGGCTTCAGACAATTCATATTCTCTTTTGAGGTTCCAGATGTGGGTTTGTTGACAATGTTGTCCTCTTCAGAACTTCTCCCTTGATCTTCACTATTCCCATAATAAGAATCTATAGTACATTTCTTTTTGCTCATGGTGTTTGCTTATTTCCTGGCCTTTAAAAATATTGAGGTCTCCTGCTGAGGAGCAGGGGATACTGACACAAGTTTCTTGTGTTGAAAGCCCTTGGTCTGGTCACTGACTTTGTGTGCTGGGGCCCTCCATTGCTGGCAGTTGGAAGCTGTAGGGTTCTGGCAGCTTACCTGGTACTAGCCTGGAATCATCAAGGCTGGAACTCTAGGGTAGAATTGGACAGTCTGGACCCTGGAGGTTTTCTGCTCACCTGGGCCTTTCCTTCCTTTTGCTTTCTTTGGCTCCTTTCACATGGATGTTTCACTGCTGTGGGATGTTTCTCCATCTTGGGGGAGCCCTTGGAGTACTTCCCAGAGTTTTGCCGAGGCACTGGGAGACTTGGATCCTGAGAACCCCAAGGCATATGGTGGATTTTTGAGCCAGTTTCCACTGGTTCCCCCTGACCTTACTGAGGCACTTGGGGGTCCTGGTATTGGTGTTTGCATGCTCCACCACTTAGGATTCAAGGTCTCTCCCTGGTATGCTGAGGTGGGGCTTTCTGTTAGCTTTCTTGGATGCCTCCTGTTCTGTACTGTTCCCCTTCCCCCAGGGTAAGAGGGACATTTCCCATTAATCCCTCAAGCTACCTGGACTACCAGACTGCTGTACCCCATCTTTCTGCTGATTCATCTGTTCCAGGGTTTTTCCTGGGGTGATATTTTCTGGACTTTTAGATGTTAATAAGGATGGGTGAGAGTGACTTACTTCTTACTCTGCCATCTTTGTTATTGTCATTTTCTAAGTCAATAAGTGATCTACAGAGATCCTTAAGTATAGTTTAGTGCCCCCTGTTACTATTTGGGTCTGATACCACTGTGATGTAAATGTAAATAAAGTATTGTTGTTGTTTCTCTCACTGTCAGCTGAATTTGTTTACCTGGGATAAAAATATTTTAATATATTTCAGCAGTTGGTTGAACATCAGAAAAATATGACATTCAACCAATTAAGAACAGGTACTTAGTAATTCAATGAGAATCTAGTGTTGAGAACTAAACTTTCATCATGAAAATGTATTCCCCAAATAATTAGAAGTTAAACAATTTCCATGAAGAAATTGAACATTTAATCGTCCTGTACAGCCAGTTCTTACTGATAACCTAGTTGTATGCTGAAGAGCTGAATTTCTTGGGATTTTGAAGGTTATGCCAACACAACATGATCCTACCAAACTAGAATATACATTCTTGATAATGAATTCAGCATAGATAAGTTGAAAGAAGCCCATTACTAGAAATAAAATCACAAATGATAATTTCTTTTTTTTTCCTGTACATAAAAAATCATGAGAGGAAGCATGATGTAGAAGACAGGGGTTTTGACTTGGGGATAGGAAGTCTTGTTTCACTTCCTTATGAGGTTAGTGACATAGGAAAGATCACCTTATCACCAGAATCCTGTTTCCCTTTCTTTAATATGTGATGATTAAAATAGTATTTACCTTAAGGTTTTTGCTTTACATCAAGCAAGGCCATATATGTAAAATGCTGTATAAATTTTGAGTTTTCATTTTGACTTTTGTGATTTTTATTAATTAATAAAACATAAAACTTATTGGTTTTCTTATTGCTTTTATATTTTTTGTGAAGACTATATAATAAGGTATAAACAGACCACTCTCTATAGATGGAAAATTCAGTCACTTTGAAAAAATCATCGATCCTTGAAGTAAGTACCAACAGCCAAAAACATTATTGTTATTGCATCTGCAACCACTTGAGGCTAACCTGTATCTATTCAAGTTAAAAAATGCATATTCACAAAACAATGAATCAGAATTTTTGACTTTTATTTTGTAATCCTCTTTCTTTTTCCTCTATAAATTAATTTCAAATGGAGTAATAAATGAAGATAAATAGTTTTACTTAATATAGAAAAAAGTTATGTAATATTTGTCCCCAATTTCCTACCCATGCACACCATTCATAAAAGAAATTTAAATCAATTCTTGCCTAAAAGTATCTCTATGTCTTCTAAAAACAGCTCTTTCAAAGATGGTTAGTGTTGGAGAAAAAGAAAGATTTTATCATAATATGAACCAAATTTCAAGTAAATTTTTATGGCAAATTAGACACTTAGGCTGGTACATTAATTCTTATGGACATTAAGGTATTGTTGCATCTAGAACCATAGTGTCAACTGAACCACATATCTGTGATCAAAACATCAGTGTCTAAATTACCAGGACAGAGTAAGGACAGTAAAGCCTATTTTGTCAAAGACATTTCCTATACCTTGTAAGAAAAAGGAAAATGATCAAAGAATCAAAGAGTAACTATTTGAGAATAAGAACTAACAAGGTAAGTGTCCATTTTAGGGTAAGACTTGAAGATTGTTTGGGATGGTCTATTTTCACATTCATTTGTTTCTTTTTTTCTTTCATGATGTTCTTTTTGTTTTCATGAGCAAAAGAAAACTGACCCTGCAAGACATTTCAGGAGTCTACTATTTGAAATGTCTCTTCACTCATGGCAAAGAGAAATTTTCAGCTGATACTTTTGATTGCTTTACCTGATATGTTTGATTATTCTCTCAAAGACAGTGAAATGACTATAATGAGGGAATTACTATCACAGACTGCCTGTGGCTATTGGGCACTCTCCTAAACCAATCAACTTGTACTCCAATGTTGTTGTTGTTCAGTCATTTAGTCACGTCCAACTCTTTCTGACTCTATGGCCCATATTTTCTATGGTGTTTTCTTTTGCAATGATATGGGATGGTTGGTCATTTCCTTCTCAACTGGATTTATGACAAACAAATGTTAAATAAATTGTCCAACAAGTATAAAGTATACACGGCTAGATTTGAACTCAGGTCTGACTACAGGCTCAGCACTGTATATCCACTAAACCACTTAGCTATCTCTTCTGATAATGTTGACTTCAATGTAAATGAAAAAAAGAAGATGATGAGGAAATAAGAATGGAATAGTGTTGTTCAGAGGAAAGAAATGAGGGCTAAAGAATTCTTTGACTATATATCATCAATACTCCCTTCAAAAAATAATAAAAAAGAATTGGTAGGAGCTAAACATGGGAAAATTGTATAAAATCAAAATAAAAAAATATGTATACTTAAACAGACAAGAAAGAGCTTATTCATGTGGGAGTTAAGTATCTATATCCTATCATGCAATCAATTCATGAAAGCTAAAGTCAAAATTTGTAGAAAAATATTAATGAGAAAATATACAACATACAATTAAGATTATTTAATTTGGAATTACTTAAGCTTTTGAAAATAAAAATGGGAAATGCACAACAAAAATGATGTTGATGGTTATAATTTATAATTTCATCTAAAAGTTAAACCCATGTAAGTTAATTGTTAGCCCAAAATAACCAGAATGAAACTTAGTCAGCAAACATTTGATTTACCTATGAAATAAAAAAAAAAAGATTGTTAAAGTGAAGTCTCTAAAATATCATGAAGAACAGTGATGGGAAATTATGAGCAGTATTGTTGCATAAACTAGTATGAAGCAATTGGAGATAAACCAATTTAAAAGAAGCTTGGCAACATGGCTATCAAAATAAAGTCATCTCATGAGCATTCAAAGATTCAAAAAAAAAGAAACAGGAAAACAAACTGAACAAAAATGGAAAATATATTAAGAATCATTTAAACATACCATTTTTTTCCCATCATCAATACTATTCTTCCATCAAAGACAGTAAAATCACCACAGTTGGATTCTGTGTTAGAACAGGAGTTTTGCTGACACAACTTCTTTTATCCCAACCACAGCATGAGAAGTATTGATCTAAAAGAAAGGAAAGTTACACTTGAGACATGATTGGCTTCAGCTTCCCTGAGGCAGTTTCACTCTCTCCAACTCCTTCCCTGCCCCAACCAACATGGACTAAGATTAGGCCATAACTTCCCACCATGTTTTTGGTGATCTTAGAAGTATGGCTAGAACTGTGATTTCATCACTAAGAGGTCTCCCAGTAGAAAAATTGCCTCTATTGATGTATACAACTAACTCTTTTGTAACTTACAGATTTAATTGAAAGCATTGGGAACTTATTCAGTCTAACAGCCAATACGTATCAGAGTTAGGATTTGGCCTAGATCTTACTAATTCCAATGCTTCCCTTCCCACTACTATAGCATGATGCTTATTGTAACAACATAAATAAAAATAAAGTGAATTTTTTATTTTTATTAATTTATTTTTATTTATCAACAATCACTTCCATAAGCTTTTGAATTTTAAATTTTTCTCCCCCTCCCTCCCCACTTCCCTCCCCAAGATGGCAGGGAATCTGATATAGGCTATACATATACATTCCTATTAAACATATTTTCACATTACTGATGTTGTAAGGAATAATTAGAGTCAATAGGAGGAACCACAAGAAAGAGAAAACAAAACAAAACAAAACAGAACATAATATAGCAAATAGTATGCTTCAATCTGCTTTCAAACTCCATAGTTCTTTCTCTGGATGTGGATAGTATTTTCCATCATGAGATGTTTGGAGATGTCTTAGATCCTTGCATTGCTGGGAAGGGCTAAGTTTATCAATGTTAGTCATCACATAACATGGCTGTTACTGTGTACAATGTTCTACTGATTCTTATCACTTCACTCAGCATCAGTCCATGCAACTCTTTCCAGGTTTTTCTGAAGTCTGCTTGCTCATATTTTCTAATAGCACAATAGTACTCCATTACATTCATATACCACAACTTGTTCAGTCATTCCTCAATTGATGGGCATTCCCTCAATTTCTAATTCTTTTCCACCACAAAAATGAGCTGCTATAAATATTTTTGTATATGTGTCTTTTTCTCATTTGTATGGTCTCTTTGGAATACAGCCCTAGAAGTGCTATTGCTGGGACAGAGGGTATGCACTTTTTTATAGCCCTTAAGGCATAGTACCAAATTGTTCTCCAAAAGGTTTGAATCACTTCACAACTCCACCAACAATGCATTAGTGTTCCAATTTTCCCACATCTTCTCCAACATTTACATTTTCCTGTTTTGTCATGTTGGTCAGTCTGATAGATGTAATGTGGTACCTCAGAGTTTTGATTTACATTCCTCCAATCAATAGTGATTTACAGCATTTTTTCATGTGACTATAGATGGCTTTAATGTCTTCATCTGATAACTGCTTGTTCATATCCTTTGACCATTTATCAGTTGAAGAATGAGTTGTATTCTTATAAATTTAACTTAAGTCTTTATATATTTTAGAAATGAGGTCCTTATCAGAAAGACTGGTTGTAAAAATTATTTTCTAATTTTCTCCTTTCCTTCTAATCTTGGTTGCATTGACATTGTTTGTGCAAAACCTTTTCAATTTAATGTAATAAAAATTATCCATTTTGCATTTTGTAATGTTCTCTATCTCCTGTTTGGTCATAAATTCTTCCCCTATCCATAGTTCTGATAGGTAAACTATTCTTTGCTCTCCCAGTTTGCTTATAGTATCAGGCTTTATACCTAAATCATGACCCCATTTTGACTTTATTTTGGTATATGGTGTAAGATTTTGGTCTGTGATTAGTTTCTACCATACTCTTTTCCAGTTTTCCCAGCATTTTTTGTCAAATAGTGAGGTCTTATTCCAGAAACTGAGTTCTTTGGGTATATCAAATAATAGATTACTATAATCATTGACTACTGTGTCTTGTATACCTAATCTATTCCACTGATCCAGCACTCTATTTCTTAGCCAGTACCAAGTAGTTTTGATGATTGCTGCTTTATAATACAATTTAAGATCTAAAATGGCTAGACCACCTTCCCCTGCATTTCTTTCACTAGTTCCCTTGATATTCTAGACCTCTTGTTATTCCAGATGAATCTTGTTATTATTTTTTCTAGCTCCATAAAATAATGTTTTGGTAATTTGATTGGTATGGAACTGAACAAGTAAATCAGCTTAGGTAGAATTGTCATTTTTATTATATTAGCTCAGCCTACCCATGAACAACTGATTTTTTTCCAATTATTTATTTATATCTGACTTTATTTGCGTCAAAAATGTTTTGTTATTGTGTTCATGTTACAGTTTCTGGGTTTGTTTTGGGAGGTAGATTCCTAAATATTTTATAATGTCTGTGGTAACTTTAAGTGGAATTTCTCTTTCTATCTCTTGCTGTTGGGCTTTGTTGGTAATACATAGAAATGCAGATGATTTACGTGAGTTTATTTTGTAGCCTGCACCTTTGCTAAAGGTGTTTATTATTTCAAGTAGTTTTTCACTTGATTCTCTAAGTATATGATCATATCATCTGCAAAGAGTGATAGCTATGTTTCTTCTTTGCCTATTCTAATATCTTTGATTTCTTTTTCTTCTCTTACTGCTAAAGCTAACGTTTCCAAAACAACAGTGGTGATAATGGACATCTTTGTTTCACCCCTGCTCTTACTGGAAAAGCTTCTAGCTTGTCCCCATTACGTATGATGCTTGTTAAAAGTTTTAGATAGATGCTACTTATTATTTTAAGGAAGGTTCCATTTATTTTTATGCTCTCTAATGTTTTAAATAGGAATGGGTGTTGTATTTTGTCAAAAGTTTTTTCTGTATCTATTGATACAATCATGTGGCTTCTGTTAGTTTTGTTGTTGATGTGATCAATTATGCTAATAGTTTTCTTAATATTAACCAGCCCTGCATTCCTGGTATAAATCCTACCTGGTTATAGTGTATTATTTTTGTGATAATTTGCTGTAATCTATTTGCTAATATTTTATTTAAAATTTTTGCATCTATATTCATTAGAGAAATTAGTCTATAATTTTCTTTCTCTGTTTTGACTCTTCCTGGTTTAGGGATCATCACCATATTTGGATCATAAAAATAATTTGGTAAGACTCCTTCATTGCCTATTTTCCCAAATAGTCTATATAGTATTGGAATAAATTGTTCTTTAAATGTTTGATAGAATTCATTTGTAAATCCATCTGGCCCTGGAGATTTTTTCCTAGTGAGTTCATCAATGGCTTGTTCTATTTCTTTTCCTGAGATGGGGTTATTTAAGTGTTTTACTTCCTCTTCTGTTAATATGGGCAATTTATATTTTTGTAAATATTCATCCATTTCTAAAGTGATGTATTTTCAAAGTTAGATAATTGTCTCTTGTAGACATTTACTACAGAAATTCTTTGCAAAACTATCTAGTACATATTCAGCTACTGTCAAGAAAACAATAAAGAGATCCAAAAATGAGTTATCTTTTGTGCGTTGCATGCTCTTTGGCTTATATTTCCACCAACAAGAAACAACACCAAGTAAAACACTCTTTGTCAGCATTATGCAGTGGTCTGATAAAATTTTGGCAGTTTGAGTCATTTTTTCTTTGATATGGAAATTCACTCAATATTATTAAATTTTCCTGTTTCCATTTAATTGAAAAGAGAATATTGGGAATTATTTTTAGAATATTTACAATTGTGCTTATGAGTTATTTTACTTATTCGACTTGTATATTTATCTCTATGCCACTAGAATTAATTTCTTTAACTACTTCCTAGACTATTTAATCATTGTTCAAAGTGGGAGAATATTATTTTTTTAAAGATTTAAATAATTATATTATTTGGTCATAGGACGGACTCATTCTCATATAGAGATTAAAAAAAGAGGCCTGTAGATAAGACTGCTTGCTTATTTGAGAAATATCTATAGTGCTATGATTTTACATGCAGCATAGGGCAGTACAGAACTAAATAAATAAACAAACCCAAGGACCTGCACAAACTCTATGGATATGTGAAATATACACTTTTATGGATCATAGATAATGAATATAAAGATAATGTCAAACAGACATTGAGTTATATTACTTAATTAATGTAAACATTTTCAATTCTTTAGATATTTTTCCTGGCATAATTTTGGTTCATTCGATACTTGGACTGTGAGCCACCAACTTGCCAAATGACTTGCTTAGGATCACATAGCTCATAAGTACCTGAGGTCAAATTTTATTTCAAATTTTTCTAAAACCAGGTCTACCACTCTATGTACCATACCAGTTAGTTGCCTAGTATTTCTATTCCCAATTATTTTTCTAATAATTATCCACAAATAGTTTTGTTTTATAACGCTTATTAAATTGTATCACTGATTGTTGGTGGAGATATGAAATGATCCAACCATTTTGGACAGCAGTTTGGAACTATGCCCAAAGGGCTATCAAAATGTGTATACCCTTTGACCCAGCAATAGCACTTCTAGGGCTATATCCCAAAGAAATCATACAAATGGGAAAAGGACACACATGCACAAGAATATTCATAGCAGCTCTTTTTGTGGTGGCAAAGAATTGGAAATTAAGAAGATGCCCATCAATTGGGGAATGGCTGAGCAAGTTGTGGTATATGAATGTAATGGAATACTATTGTGCTATAAGAAATGATGAACAGTCTGACTTCAGAAAAACCTGGAAAGACTTGTATGTTCTGATGCTGAGTGAAGTGAGCAGAACCAAGAGAATGTTCTACACAATAACAAGCATGTTGTGTGATGACTAATATTGATAAATTTAACTCTTCCCAACAATACAAAGATCTAAGACATCCCCAAAAGCCTCGTGATGGAAAATGTTATCCACATCCAAAGAAAGAATTATGGAATTTGAATTGCTATTTTTTTCCTCTTCTGTTGAGTTTTGTTTCCTCTTTCTGATGGTTCCTCCTACTGGTTCTAATTTTTACTTATAACATCACTAATGTGAAAATATGTTTAATAGGAATGTATATGTATAGCCTATATCAGATTGTGCTCTTCCTTGGGGAGGGTGGTGGGGAAGAAGGGGGAGAAAAAATTTAAACTCAAAAGCATATGGAAGTGATTGTTGATAAATCAAAATAAATTAATAAAAATTTTTAAAAAGTTGTATCACGGATATCATCTTCATTGTTATCATCATAGTCATTATTTTGGTAAGACCTGTGCTTTTAACCACATAGGAAAATCTCAGTTTGGGAGCTCCCTAATCCAGAAGAACAATTTGTTTCAAATAAGTGTCTTGGAGTAATGACAGACTTAGCAACCAGCATTGTAATACCTGGCATATAATAGATGCTTAATAGATGTTCTTTGATTGATACATTAGGAATATGCAAATTTTGGTAGGTATCTATGTAGTATATGACAGCAGCAAGGATCCATATCGAACCCTGTATACCCATGATCACACTGACTCTAAATGATAGTATTTCCTAAGTGTTTACATAAGTAGATTTTCTAGCTAAGTAGTTACCTAAATAGAACATGTTCAATCCTTCTCCATCTTGTTGGTCTTTCATCTATGTGAACTGTTCCTTTCCATTGAGATAACTACAGATAGACTCCCAGAAATTAGCTATGAGCTCCCACAGTTGATGAGGAGTTTAATATTTCTTTGAGTTTTAAGCTCATATATCATTATCTATTCTCACATAATTTGATATCACATATTCATATTTTAATAGTACTTTAAGGTTTAGAAAATATTTTCTTCATATGAGCCCTATGAGATAAGTAATGTAAACATTATTCTCCCAATTATTCAGATGAAGAAACTCAGCAGGAGAATGGTTATATGATTTACATAAAGTGACATAGATTGTGAGGAGAGAGATAGGTCTGAATCCCATGTTTTCTCATTTCTTTTTTTAAATTTAATTTTAAAAATTTTCTTTCCCACTTAATATTATTTTAGTTTTTCCAATTACATGTAAAGATAGTTTTCAACATTCATTTTTCATGAGATTTTGAGATTCAATTTCTTTTCCCTCCTCTCCCCTCCAACCTCCCCAAGGCAGCCAGCAATGTGATATACGTTATACATATACAATCATGTTAAACATATTTCCATATAAGTCATGTTGTGAAAAAAGAATCAGAATAAAATGAAAAACCGAGAGAAAGAAAAAAAAAACAAAAGAAACAAAAAAGTGAAAATAATATGCTTTGATTTGCATTTAGACTCCATAGTTCCTTCTCTAGATGTAGAAAGTATTTTCCATCATGAATCTGTTGGAATTGCCTTGGATCGTTGTATTGTTGAGAAGAACTAACTTTATCATAGTTGACCACTGCATGATGTTGCTGTTACTATGTACAATGCTCTGGCTCTGCTCACTTCACTCAGAATCAATTCATGTAAGTCTTACCAGGTTTTTCTGAAGTCTGTTTGCTCACCATTTCTTATAACAAAATAATATCCCATTATATTCATATACCACAACTTCTTCAGCCATTCCCCAATTAATGGGCATCCCTTCAATTTCCAATTCTTTGCCACCACAAAAAAGAGTTGTACATTTTTTGTACATGTGGGTCCTTTTTCCTTTTTTTATTATCTCTTTAGGATACATACCTAGTAGTAGTGTTGCTGGATCTAAGGGTATGCACAGTTTTATAGCACTTTGGAAATAGGTCCCAGTTGCTCTCCTGAATGGTTAGATCAGTTCACAAATCCACTAACAATGCATTAGTGTTCCAATTTTCCCACATCTCCTCCAACATTTATTATTTTCCTTTTCTGTCATATTATGCAATCTGATCAATGTGAGGTGATATCTTAGAGCTGTTTTACTTGTTTTACTACAATGTATTGTAGGATTCTGATTTTTATTTCACTCTGATATCCACTTCCATTTTATGGAAGAGTTCCTCCCATTCACATTCACAGTTATAATTATTAACTGTGTATTTTCCTCAATCATATTTTTATTTATATTTATATTTTCTCTCTTTTTTGACCCTGTCCCTCTTTACCAGTGTTTTGCTTTTACCACTGCTTCTCTCAATCTGCCCTCCATCTCTACCTTCCTTTTTTCTCTTTCACCTCCTATTTCTACCCTCCATTCTATCACTCCCCCTTCTTTTTCTTTCCCCTTTCCCCTCCTATTTCCCTATAGGGTAAGATAAATTTCTATACCCAATTTAGTGTGTACGTTATCCCCTCTTTGAACCAAATCAAATGAGAGTAAATTTCAAACAATACTCACCCTCTCTTTTCTTTCCCTATACTGTAATAAATATTTTGTGCCTCTTTATATGATGCAATTTATCATAGTCTGCCTATCCCTTTTCTCTTCTCCCACTGCAATTCTTTTTGCACCCCTTATGTTTTCATATCATCACATTAAAGTCAATTTATACCCATACCTTCTGTCTATGTATGCTCCCTCTATCTGCCCTAATTGAGATACAGTTCTCAAGAATTACAAGCGTCATCTTCCTCTGTAGGGATGTAAATGGTTTAATATTATTGAATAACATGTTTTTTGGGGGGCAGCTAGGTCATTCAGTAGATAGAGCACTGGCTCTGGAGTCAGGAAGACCTGAGTTCAAATCCAGCCTCAGACACTTGATCACTGGATACTTACTAGCTGTGTGACTCTTGGCAAGTCACTTAACCCCAACTGCCTCACCAAAAAACAAAAAAAAAGTTTTTTCTTTCTTATTTACCTTTTTATGCATCTCTTGAGCCTTGTATTTGAAAATCAAATTTTTTGTTCAGTTCTATTCCTTTCATTAGGAGAGTTTGAAAGTCTTTTATTTCATTGAATGTACATATTTCCCTCTGACAGATTATGCTTGATTTTGCTCATTAATTGATTCTTGGTTGTAATCCAAGCTCCTTTGCCTTCCTGAATATCATATTCCAAGCCTTCTGATCCTTTAATGTAGAAGCTGCTAAGTCTTCTGTAATCCTGAATGTGGCTCCTTCATATTTGAACTGTTTCTTTCTGACTGCTTGAAGATTTTCTCCTTGACCTGAGAGTTCTGGAATTTGGCTATAATATTTCTTGGAGTTTTCATTTTGAGATCTCTTTCAGGAAGTGATTTATGGATTTTTCAATGACTATGGTTCTAGGATATCAGGACAGTTTTCCTTGATAATTTTTTTCTGCATTGTTGTCCTCTTCCAAATTTGTGTTTTGACCTTCCCTGGCACCATAGTACCTTTCTATGGTCTTAGCCAGGGGTGGGGAACCTGCAGTACAGAGCCCACATGTGGTACTCTAGAACCTCAAGTCCAGTCCTATGACTGAATCCAAACTTTCATAGAACAAATCCCCTTAATAAAAGGATTTGCTCTGTAAAACTTGGACTAAGTCAAAAGGCCAAACCCAAGGACCTAGAAGGCCATGTGTGGCCTTGAGGTTGCAGGTTCCCCGCCCCTGGCTGAGCTCTTTTCTTTTTTTTAAGCTCATTTTAAAAAGTTGAGCTTAGCTCCAGGGGCACATGGAGGCACTGTCCCAAGCTTCTTGTGCTGGGCTTCTGGTCACTGGCTTTCTAAACCAGGGCCTCAGATAGCTTGTCTAATGGGCTGGGGTGGCCCAGTCATGCCTATTGTGCTACAGTTCTGGGGCTAGCAACTTGACTTCTGCCCTGGGGCTGGAGTCTTTACAGCTGACTTGCCAGACCACTAGCCTGCTGACCCAGGACTGAGGGATTCCAGTTGCTGATCTGGGCTTTAGCTAAGAGCCTCTTGCTGATTTGCCCAGACACCACCTGTCCTGTACTGCACTCCCCTTTTACCCAAGTGAGGCAGATCTTTCCTGAAGTCCTTCTAACTTTCTAACCTAGTGTTAACTTGAAAAATTGTTTCACTTCATCTTTTTGTGGATTCTGTCCAGTTAGAAGTTTGATTTTATGTTGTTTCTGAAGGAAGCTGGGGAGAGCTCAGGCAACTTCCTGGCTTCTCTCCACCATATTGGCCAATTGTATTTTTAATGACTTATGTTCTTCAGTCAATTTTTTGTCCTTCCCTTTCCTGACTTTGGACTGTCTTGTATAACTCCTCTCTCTCTCTCTCTCTCTCTCTCTCTCTCTCTCTCTCTCTCTCTCTCATAAATAGTAGTTCATTTTTCCCCAGTTACATGTCAAGAAAAATTTTAGAATTCATTTTTATAAGATTTTGAGTTCCAAATTTTTCTACCTCTCTCCCTCCTTCCACTGTGCTCTTCTGAAACTCTTAGGCAGTTTTATGTAGTTTATATATGTGCTATCATATAAAACATATTGTCATATTTATTACAATTTTGAAAGAAGAAACAGATCAAAATAAAAAAACACAAGAAAGAATAAAGTGAGAAAAATATATTTCAATCTACATTTGGAGCCCATCAGTTCTTTATCTTGGTATAATGGCATTTTCCTTGATGAGTTCTTTTTACTTGTTTTGGATCATTGTTTTACTGAGAAGAGCTGAATCTTTCATAGTTGATCATCACACCATGTTACTATTATTGTGCACCATGATTTCTTGGTTCTGCTCATTTCACTTTGCATTAATTTGTACAGGTCTTAACAGATTTTTCTGAAATATCTGTTCTTGTTTTTTTTTTTTTAATGGCACAATAGTATTTCATTACATTCATATACCACATCTTGTTCAGCCATTACCCAATGGATGGGCACCCCCTCAATTTTCAATATTTTGCCACCACAAAAAAAGGCTACTATAAATATTTTTGTACATGAGGTCCTTTTCCCTTTTTTATGATCTCTTTGGGATAAAGACCTAGTAGTGGTATTGTTGGATCAAAGACTATGCACAGTTTGATTGTCCTTGGGTTATAATTCCAAATTGCTCTCCAGAATGGTTGGATCAGTTCACAACTTTACAAATAGTGTATTAGTGTCCTAATTTTTCCACATCCTCTCCAATATTTATCATTTTCCTTTTTTTGTTATATTAGCCAATATGATAGATTTGAAGTGAAATCTCAGAGTTGTTTTAATTTTGATTTCTTCAATCAAAAGTTATTCAGAGTCCTTCTTCATATGCCTATAGATAGCTTTGATTTCTTCATCTGAAATCTGTCTGTTCAAATCCTTTGATGATTTATCAATTATGGAATGGCTTGTATTTTTATATATTTGACTCAGTTTTCTATATATTTAAGAAATGAGGCCTTTATCAGAGTCACCTACTATAAAGAGTGTTTTCCAGCTTTCTGCTTTCCTTCTAATGTTGGTAGCATTGGTTTTGCCTGTGCAAAAGCTTTTTAATTTAATGTAAGAAAAATTATCCATTTTACATTTTGTAATGCTCTATTTCTTGCTTGGTTATGAATTCTTCTCTTCCCCATAGATCTAACAGGTAAACTATTCCTTTCTCTTCTAAATTGCTTATGGGTTCAACATTTAAGTCTGACTCATATACCATTTTGATGTTATATTGGTACCCAGTGTGAGATGCTGGTCTATACTTAATATGTATTCTATTGTTTTCCAGTTTTACCAGCAGTTTTTGTCACATGGTGATTTTTTTATCCAAAAGCTGCTGTCTTTGAGTTTATCATACACTAGGTTATCCACTCTGCTATCTGCTTCCATTTTATGGGAAAGTTCATCACATTTCTATTCACTGTTATGATTACAACCTGTGTATTTCCTTTCATCCTATTCTTCCTCCTATTTGTCCTTTCTCTCCTTTCACCCTTTCCCTCCTCATCAGTTTTTTTTAGGCATTTGGAGTTAAGTGGCTTGCCCAGGGTCACACAGCTAGTAAGTGTCAAGTGTTTGGTCTAAGGACAGATTTAAACTCAAGTCCTCCTCACTTCAGGACCGGTGCTTTATCCACTGCACCACCTAGCTGCCCCAATCATTAGTCTTTTTCTATCTACCACCTGCCCTGATCTTCCCTCCCTTCTGTCAATCCCCAGTCCCACTCACCTTTACTTGATCTCCTCCTCTACTATTTCCCTGTTGGGTAAGACCTAGTTATACATTCAACACAATATAGTTCTGTGTATTATTTCCTCTTTGAGCCAATAATAATAAGAATAAGGTTCAAAAGATACTCATTGCCAAGCCTCCCATCTTCCCCTCCACTGTAATAGGTCTGTCACACCTCTTCATGTGAAATAATTTACCTCATTCTGCCTCTACCTTCCTTCTGCACCCAAGGTACTCTTCTTTCTCATCCCTAACTTTTTTTTTGTCATTCCATCAAATTCACTTTGTACCCATACTCTCTGTCTATGTTTAGTCCTTCCAGCTGTATTGTTAGTGGTACAATTTTTAAGAATTGCAAGTATTATCTTCCCATAAACAGTTTAGCTCTATGGAATCCTTTATGTTTTATTTTCTCCTTTTACCTATTTATGCTTCTCTTTGGTTTTGATATTAGAGGTCAAAATTTTTGTTTTATTTCTGGTCTTCTCCTTATGAAATCTTGAAATCCTTCTATTTCATTGAATGACCATTTTCTCCCTTGATGTATTATGCTTAATGTTCTTGGGTAAGTGATTCTTGGTTGCAATTCTATCTCTTTTGTCTTACCAAATTTCATATTCCATTTCCTCTGATCCTCTAATGTTGCAATTTTTAAGTACTATTTAATCCTCATTGTGGCTCCCCAATATTTGAATTGTTTCTTTCTAGCCACTTCATTTTTTTTCCTTCTTTGACCTGATCTGAAATTTTGCTATAATGTTCCTTGGATTTTCTTTTCTTTTGGGATTTTTTTTTTCTGAGGAGATTGGTGGATTCTTTCAATGCCTATTTTGCCCTCTGGTTCAAGGACATCAGGGCAATTTTCACTGATAATTTCTTGAAAAATTCTGTCCATGACCTCCTTTTGATTATGACTTTAAGGTAGTCCAATAATTCTGATATAATCTCTCCTGGATCTATTTTCTGGGTCAGTTGTCTTTCCCATGAAGTATTTGACATTTTCTTCCATTTTTTCATTCTTCTGAATTTGTTTGTTTGATTCTTGATGTTCTATGGAGTCATTTAGCTTCCACATGACCAATTATAACTTTTAAGATGTTGTTTTTCTCAATTAGCTTTTATACTTTCTTTTCCATTTGACCAACTGTACTCTTTCAGGAGTTATTTAATTCAGTGGATTTTTGTATCTCCTTTTCCATTTGATAAGTTCTACTTTTTAAGCAGTTTTTCAAGTTGTTGACTTTTTTTTCATAATTCTCTTGTATTACTCTCATTTCTTCCCCCTAGTTTTTTTTCTACCTCTCTTATGTGATTTTAAACTCCTTTTTGGGCTCTTCCATGAGTTCTTTCTGGGCTTGAGAACACTTCCCATTTTTCTCTGTGGTTTTGCCAGTAGGTGTTTTAACATTGTTGTTCTCTTCTGAGTTTGTGTCTTGGTCTTCCTTGTCATCATGATAACTTTCAATTGTCAGATTCTTTTTTTGTTGCTTTTTGCTTCCAGAGTTGAAGGGGTGCTATCTCAGGCTACTTGTGCCAGTGGCTGCTGACCCTGTTTACCTGGTGCTGCACTAATGTTGCCTTGAGGTCCACAGGGGACCTTCGTGTCTGGTGCTGCACTGAGAGGATGCAGTAGGGTTTGAGGGGGGCCATAGGTCTCTGGCAGTTTACCTGATGCTTAGTTGGGTTCCTACTGGTGGTGTCGGGTGTGTGGTGAGACCTGGTGAGGTATTTGCACATTTCTCTAGGCTTATGTTGAAGCATGTGGAAGTCCGTCCTTTGAAGGATGCCTATTTGCAAAGAGCTATGCTGAAACATGGAGTTTTGGCCTTTGGAGGATGTCTGTTACCTCTCATTTCTTTTCTCAACTTTTCTTCATCCTCTCTGATTTTTAAAATTCTTTTTGAGCTCTTCTAAAAAGGCTTTTTGGGCTTGAGACAATTTCATATTCCTTTTTGAGGCTTCACATGTAGATATTTTGACATTCTTGTCCTCTTTCGAGTTTGTGTTTTAATCTTTTTTGTTGCCAAAGTAGTTTTCTATGGTCAAGGCTCTTTTCTATTTTTCATTCATTTTAAGCCTATTTTGCCTATTTTGTGTCCTCTATGTCACAGGGAACACTGTCCCAAGCTTCTTGCACTGGAGGCCTGGGGCCTGGGGCCTGGTCACTGGTTTTCTGCACCAGGTCATTTGGGGCTCATGGCTTAGCCACTGTACTGGGGCAGCCCGGACTAATTGTGACTGTTATGCTGGGGTTCTGGGGCTGGGAGTTTGCTTTTTGTGCTGGGGCTGGAATCCTCAAAGCTGGCCTGCTGTTCCACTGGCCTTTAGAGCCAGGATGTTGGGGTTGCTGATATGTACTGTGGCTAAAAGCCTCCTGTTGGCTTGCCTGGATACTGTCTGTGGTAGGCTGCACTTCCCTTTTACCCAAGTGAGACAGACATTTCTTGAAGTCCTTCTAAGTCGTCCTAATCTGGAAAATTGTTTCACTCCATCTTTTTGTGGGTTCTGTTGTTTCAACATCTGTTTAGGAGTTTGACTTAATGTTGTTTCTGAGGGAAACTGGGGAGAGCTCGGGCAACTTTCTGGCTTCTCTCTACTATCTTGGCTCTGCCCCCTTGTTTTCTCACTCCTAATACTTAACTATTCTAACTATATTGTTCTATTAGTTCCTTACTGCTCAGGTTTATACTTCTTGATCTGGCATTTGAGTTTCTATAGTCTACTTTTTTTTAGTCCTGTCTTAAACTCTAACTGAACTGCTTTATTCACTGCCCCAAAGTGACAAACAACTATAATTTCACCTTTGGTTTTTTCTACTCTGTCTAAAGCCTACTAATTTTCAAAGTCCTAACTTTTAATTCTCCAATTTCCCTAGGAAGTCTTCTCTGTTTCTAAACTGAAGAATAATTGTGCTTTTCTATAAATTCCATTACCACTCATTCACCTCTGAATAAATGTACTACCTTATGAAGGTCAAATGAGGTGAAATATTTCAGGTAAAACATAGTGTCAGTGGAAGGGTGGCTATGACCACTAGGCTAATCAGTTTTCTACTAAGGAGGCTACAAGGAATTATTAAAAGATTGGAGAAATTTTTTCAGTCATGTCCTTTTCTCTTTCAGCATAGAGTAGATATAGCATTTTATGGTCAAATTCCCCTTGATGTCAATAAAATGCTCTTCCATTGTGGGTGTTCACATATCCTCTCCAGACTTGCTCTGGGAGGTGTCTTTCCTTACTATAAGCCTAAGCTCTGGCTTCCTTCCTAACATGAGCTAAGCAAAAGGATGTATAGAAAAGATTTGGTGGAGCAAATGGGAAAAGATCTGCTATGTTTAATGTCCCCATATGAGTGTAAAGATTCTGTAGGGAAGAGAGATCCCAGATCAGGCTCAAGATGATAGCTCATCTCTGCAGTGTGAAAGAATATACTCCTGCTTCACAGATTTGACCATATATAGCTTACTACAATGGCAACTGGGGTTGACCTGAAGGTCTATGGAATGCCACTAAGGGTAAGAAATTTGACCAATGAGATCTTTTCTAGGTGGGCATGTTGATTCAATATTGCAATTCAAAGCTTGAGGACTGCCATGTTCTACACTTCTAGTGTGTAAGATGTTTGGTAATGTAGCTGCACCCCCTTCCTCATGAACTGGTGTTGATGAGGACTGAGGCCACATCAGTTTCATAGTAAATGCTATGTATTTATTTGTTTATTTATTTATTTTTGTTCTTTCCACCCACTGAAGATTTGAAGTCAAAGCCACCACTCTACAATTTGAAGATTCTACCTTCTCTTTTTTTCAAAGTTGACACAAACTTTTCTTTCTCTAATCCTTAAGCACACTGACCAGGTCCCCAAGATTTCTCAAAAATACTGGCTGTGCCTTGGCAATTATCTCTACTAATTCAATCAGATCACCATAATATAGCTTATGAACTTGTGATTCGGGGCACTTGCATGCTCTTATCAACTCTTTATCTACCAAATAAATATTCATAATCTCCTGTTTTGGGCAAGGTGCTATATATGCATTATGAACGGTCCCAAAGTAGGCTAGACATCTTGGCAATAACATTTAAATGGCAAATAAAGGAAATTTTGCATAGGAAGAGTTGGTGGAACTTGTAAAGTGACTTAATATGGGATGGTAGATAGGTGAGGGAGAAGGAGAAATGAAAAGTTATCTGAGCTTATCAGCTCAGATGATATAATGGTGATGTCATTAACAGAAATAGAGAAAAAATAATAGTGGATGTTGAGATGTTTTGCTTTGTTTTGTTTTTGGACTGGGGTCTTTCCCTCCCAGTTTGATGTTTTTTGACTAGGTTAAAGAGGTCATTCTTTGCCTCATTTTTTAAAAAACTAGCCTTAATCCCTGAATGGACATTGCCTCAGTCAAACTGAAACCTGTAAGAGATCTTACTTTAAAAAGCCAATGTCTTCCACTGCATCTGGGGCCACCTCCAGTCCTGATGTGTATTTGGCCACTGAACCCAGATAGCTTCAGAGGAGCAAGTGAAACTGGTGACTTTGCACAGCCCTCTCTCACTTAAATCCAATTAATTTTCATGTAATAGCATCACCTCCCTGATGTCATGATCCTTTTCAAGAATGAAGGACAAAAAAAAATAATAAATCAAATGTCTTGTAAAATGTTACAATTTCTTTCCCCTGTATACAAAGACAACAGTTTTATCTAGTCTGTTATTCTGTAATTCCTTGGGAATCTTTACTAAAAGAGCTGTGTCTTTGAGAAAATGCCTACCAACTAGTTAGAAATGTGCCAACTTTGTTTAAGCTGCACAATTTTTCTTATTCCAATTTGTTATAGCAATTCACATTGATAGTGAAATGAAGCAATCAGCTGTCAATAGTTGCCAAGTAAGAACAGATTGAACTTTTGGTTTGTATAGATAAACTGACTCAATTTAAACCAAATGATTCTGGTGATACATAGGGTGCAAGTGAGGTTTCAGATTTGGGTGCAACAACAGCAACAACAACCTCTCAATCATTGGTTTGAATTTCTGGCAAATTGTGAAAGAAGAGGAAGCATCATTTCAAATGTAAATATCTATAATGTGGCCCTTTTTAAAATCAAGATATCTTTGAAATATATAGTAAATAAACATTGCTTGAGTAGTTAAAATATGTGTAGCTACCTGTTCATTTTCAGAAATTATTAATGGTAAACATGAAACAAAAATTAAAATGATTCAGCCTTCCTCATTTCTGCCTGTTAATTTCAGCTGTGACCTTGATTCCTTTGATGTGTCCTCATGACTTAAAAGTAATTCTAAATTTATTGTGCATGCTCTTATATAAAACAAATCATAAGTTGGTTTATTATTTGTTTTTTAACCTATGCTGTCTGCTGCTGCTCAGTATGAAAGAGCATTAATGTCATCTGTATGAAAGGCTTTCCAAATCAGTGACTGAACTGGGCCAGACAGAAGTTGAACAAGTTAAGTGACAAAGTGATGTGGCCCAGTTGTTATTTGATACTGCTCTTTTGGAGCAGAGATCACTGGCTGCTTTTTGCTCTTTCTTGGGCTACCATGCATCAAAAGCTGCCAGTCACAGTTTGGGGAAACCTATCACCAAGATCAGTGTCATTAACCTATCAAGGATGATCAAGGTGAAAATTGCTTCATTTATTTCTAGGCAATTCTGACAAACGAGGTTTAAAAAAGTCTCAGTCAGCTTAGAAAACAATGGTATGAAAACAGTGAAAATCAATGAGCTGAGAAAGAACTGTTGAACCATTTTCCTTCTACTTTAAAATCACCCAATCACAGCCATGCCCATCTACAGATTCAGCCCTCTGACACTATTCTCATAATTTATTATTTTCCCTTTCGTCTTTACCTACCCCAATTTGATGGTCTCAGGTATCCCCTGATACCTTGGGAGGGGAAATTATCTGCCAAAGGTTAAATCATAACATACCCTTAATCTGTTATGCTCAAAGCCCTTTGACCTCCTTTATCAATCCAGCCTCAAAGTAGATACCCTCACTCAATCCAAACTTTTCTCAAATTCCAGCCTATGTGGCAATGGCTCCAGCCATCCTTTCATATACTCTCTCATCCTTTACATACATAGTGATAGAATCTCAAATGTTATCTGAGGCTAAGTTTCCTTATTTGCTTAATGAAGGGGTTATATTAGATGACCTCTGAAGTTTCTTCTAGGTCTGTATCTATGATCCTGTGACCATCCTCAGGGGAACTTGTTTCCTTTCCTCCAAGGGATCATTCTTTTTCATCATGATAATTCAAAAATAATTTATTCTAAGAAACCTCTAGATTAGTTTGCTGAAACAGGTTATTTAGAATCTAATACTAAATCATAAGAGATGTCAGTAGTTGTAAATAAGCATTTTAGAAAGCTCTAGTCTAATTATGTAATAGGGTATTTAAACATGAGTTAAGATAAAGAAAGTTATAATTTGGAGAAATCCTAAGGAAATATATAGGAATGCTGTGCTGCTCTCTTAAATAGATGTCTTTGGGATTCTATTTTGTTTTCTCTCTATTCTTTTTATTCCATATATGGAAGATGACATCATATCCTTGTGATAAACTTCAGGACATCTAATTTAAATATTTATTTGTAGTTTTTAAATCTATTCAATTATATCTGTTGAGTTCTTACATTAGATTCTGTTTGACTCTGAGGATGACATAATAGATAATTGATTTGAGTCTTGTCAGTCAGTCAATAAACATTTATGAGGCATCTATTATGCACCAGGTACTATAATAATTTCTAGATATTTTAAGAAAGATAAAAAAGACTGTCCCCATCATCATACACTTATATAAATTATGTTGTCTTTTTTTTCTTTACATGATTGTGGTAGTTATGACCAATTGCATTACAGTTTTAAAACTTTCATTTTCCAAAAGGCAATAGAAAAAGGAAGGGGTACTGTAATTGTGGATCTCATTCTGTTGAATAAGAATATCTTCTTGACAATGTAGACACAACAGGAGTCTTATTAGAAAGTAGCCATGAAATATTAAATGTCACGAATTATAAAAAAAAGAAAAAGCAGACATAGGCTAATAAACACTTTGTTTTTGGAATGAGTCGATTTCAAAGAGTTTGGGGAAAGGTAGATAGAAACTTCAAGATCATATGACCAGCAAGACAGTAGATAAAGCACATTTTCCAAAAACCTTTAACTCACTAATCCTCCATAAAAGGAATTATGTGCCAGATATAGAGCAATTATAGCTGAATCCTCCTACAAAGGAATAAGAAGCCTAATTATTTTAAAATCCTTATGAGTTAACACTGGAAAATGCTAATCCTTAAAACATACACTCATCACCTCTCTTCTACTAGATTCTCTGAGATTATGACAGAGACAGAAGCTTCAGCCTGGGTGCTATCTTGGCATCTCCCACCACTACACTGAGGCAGAGATCCTGTTAGAAATACACACTTTCACTCTTTCTCAGACCCTTTAAGTAGAAGAAGGGTGGATTGATGTTGAAAATATTCTAACTGGGTTCCTCCCTATGTTAGAGACATCCCACATTGAAGAACTCCACCAAAACATCAACTTTTTTTTCCCCCTTCCATCTCATAATAGTGTCAGGTATTGTTCAATCTAAATGAATATTGGTAGAAAGAAAATGAATGTAGGAATTGGGGTTTGCAGAGGGATTGATGTAGTTTATTTTGTTGGATTGAAGGAAAAGAAACTGAAATCTATCACCTCAGTCCCATTCAGGGAATATACACAGGCCAGTGAATTCAGGAAAGGAGAACTAAAAAACTGAATAATGATGAATGATGAGGAATGTTTTAAAAAGGATAAAGCACCAAACATTCCAAAGAAAAAAAGCCAAAGTAAAAGTAGATAAATCAACCTTAAGACCAGAATAAATAATTAACAATAACTCCTCAGAAAATAGAAAGAGCCCTTAAATATTTCAAGAAAAATTAAAGTTAACCAATATCTAATGAAATATATAATTTTATGGAGCATGAACCAACAGCAAGAAACTACTGAAGTTTCAAAAGAGAAATGAAATTCTGAAAATAAATTAGGAATCAATGAGAATTAGAACTTAGAGCTTTTAACACAGCTTTTAAAGAATTTGAAAAAAAATCCCCATTGAACAATGTCTTTAATGAAGTGAAAGAGATATTAAAAATTTTGGATCAAAACCAAAATTCATGGACAGTTATGACAAGGAACTTGAGATATTTCCAAAAAAGGAAAATTTTACATGTGTGTGTGTATGTATATATGTATGTGTATACATGTATATGTATACATTTATGTGCTTATATATGCATATATATGTGTATGTGTACACACACACACACATACACACTATATTCAACTTACAAATAGACCAAACCACAGAAACATAAAAAAAGTAAGCAAGTATAACAACAAAGTAATGATTACCAATGAAGTAAATTACCATAGTACACCATTTCAAGGAGAGAAGGTGAGTCAAATAGACAAAAATATTGACCAAGACAGAAATATTTGCAAAGAGTAAAATAAATTAAAGAGAGTGGGTCTTACCTAAATGGAGGAGGAAGCCCCATTAAGAAACATACCAATGGGATGAGAAATGTATTCCTGTATTTAGAGATGGGAAACTTATGATGGATTTATTATGAGGGAGTGTGTGTTGTATGGGGAGTTCATCCTGTCCAGAAAAAAAAAAAAGTACTGAGCCTCCATGGATAAGATTGTTGTCTAGAAGAGATTTTTAGACCCTAGAGACATCCGACAGCAGAATTAGTTGGAATGTGGGATAAAATTAGATGGTATAGCAGTTAGGAAGGAGAGAAGAGGGGTTAGAATTAATTTCCTCTCAGCAAGGTGACCAGAAAAGATATTTTTTTTCTTCTGTCCTAAGAGGTATAAGCTAGAAGATTAAGTATATCCAGGAATCACCAGGTAAAAGATATTTTCTGAGACAAGATAAGACCTAGATAAAAATAGTTTGAGGGATTAATATGAAATGGTTGTTAACTCAGGGTGATGAAGTGAATCCAATTGAGGTTTTAAGAAGATTTCTAAGTTTTGACCTTCCTAGTGTACTTCCCATGGACCAGAAACTGAGTTCATAGAAGGTGGAGCATTTTATGAAGGAGGAAGTCTTGATATGCATAGGGTTGTATATTTGGGATGTAGAAAAAGTCAATGAAGTAGGTACCACATTTATTGTGTAAGATAGAAAGTAACCTGGGGGTCTATAAATGACTTCAATAGGGATCTGGACAGGATGGGGTGAAGTTTCAAGCATGGAAATTTACTGATGAAGAATGGAAATAGAGAGAAGGAATTGGAAAGTAAGAGTCATGAGAATAACTGCTTTCAGAGAATATAAATAGAGGGGTAGCTAGCCTTGAAGAGATGATAAAAGATGTCATATTCAGGAGAAACTGGGGTTTCACTGGGAACCAGAAGATGAAATGAATGGGAAACAATGTATAGAATGATAAAATTCAGAGAGAATAGTAGAAAGGGAGGGCTAGAGAAAGTAAAACCTGCAGAAGATGGGCTAATTTCACAGTGGATGTAGAAGGAGGGTGGCAGTCAAATAAACTGCACCCTCTGTCATTAAACCCTCTCTCATCTTTCCATTGATTTCCTAATTGATCTCAGATGCTTTCCATGATTTGGCTTCCCAGATCATTAGATGAATGCCCTCATTATATTTTATCCATCAAATTTAAACCTCAGAAGAGGGGAATGGTGCATGCAAGACCATGGTGAGAGGAAATGCAAGACAAACTATTTGAGCAGGTCTGTTGGATAACCTGAATTTCATGAAATGGGGAAGAGTGGGAAGCAATCCCCTCATCCCACTCCAGGTATCAGTTTCTAAGGAAAAAAAAATTCCAGCTGTCCTATATTAATCATATTTTTGTCTTTTTTTTTGAGAGAGAGAGAGGCTACAGACCATAGCAATAAGGAAGTCAGTGTGTCAAGGAAAAGAAGCAGATAAATCTACACATATGATTGGGTCTTTAATGAAATCATCAGTCCTATAACTTTCCAGGATTACACTTAACTCCAGAGAAAGACTAAGGACATAACTGTGCTACCACAGTTTTGATCTTAGAGAAGCTTAAATTTAAAGATAATCTTGGGAAGGGGATTGATTGAGTGAAAAAAAATGTAGCTGATATAGTTTTCATTAATTTAATAATAATCTTCTGAATTGCCTGTTCTATTATAATAACGAGCAACTAAATACCTGTCTTTCAGTCAATAAGCAAACATTCCTAAATTTCAGAATGGATAAAGGAAAATGAGTCAACACAGGTGAAATGTCATTAATAGTTATAGAATATTGTGTTCATAGATTTAGAACTGGATGGCATATGACAGATTAATTAGTCCACTGCTTTCATTTAATAGAAAGAACTCAGATCCCAACAGATGAAATAATTTGTCCACACAATTTGAACCTAAGTCTGCATAGGTCCATCCCATGATACTCAATAGTTTTCATGTCATTAAATGGATAATTTGTGGAAATAAAGTGATCACTGAGACCTGGCAGCATAAATGCATTACTTTTTTGACAGGATTACCAAGCTAGAACATAATAATGCAATAGATATAGTATACTTGGATTTTCAGCCACACAATTGACAAAGTCCCTCATTAATTTTAAAATATATGTATGCATATATCTATATAAATATGTATGTTTGTATATGTATACATGTACATGCATACACAGATATATATTTCAAGTACATGTGTGTATATACACATCTTAACATAGATTGATAGAAATATATGTATATATGTGCAGATAGATAGATAGATACATAGATACATAGATACATAGACAGAGGTACAGATATAGCTAGAGATAAAGGGGGGGTGAGGTATATACAAAGACATATACACACACATATATATAGATTAAACACACTAATACATAAACACATGCAAATACATGTGAAGAAGAGTTAGAGGACAGTTAGAAAGTTTGTGTCATGCTTGGTTTTCTGGAATAATGGATTGTTATTATATTGGCAATAATTCACACAGATTTCAAAGATATTTGTCCTTATGTTGGTGGTGTTTTTATACACATTCTTCTGCATTTACCCATTTCATTCCTCATGAGTTAATAATAGACTTCACAATTGTTCGTTTTTATACTACAGATGTCATAGTATCAGTTTTTCTTCTCGTTCTGATTTTGAACAAGATGAAACATTGTGGGCTGAGTGATTATATTTAGATAGTCTCCAAACTTGTTGAATGACTAGAACCAAGAAGTAGTGATTACAAATATTAACACCATCCTGGAAGGATGTTTCTAGTAGAATCTACCAGCAGTGTATTCCTTTCCTAATTCTCAAACATTTACATAAATTATTTCTACAAAAGCATAGATCCAGGCTTATTGAATGTATAGATAAAAGGAAGCTAAGAAAGAATACTGATAGAAATAGATGACAAAAACACAGTTAAAAATTTATATTTTTGAAAATAGGCAAATGTAATAAAATTAAATATAATGGAGATCCCTACATTCAGATTTTAAAAATTGGTTAAAAACATATGGGAAGCTACTGTTATAGTTAGACTGAAATAATTTTCTTTTTTAAATTAATCTCATTTAGAGTTAATTAATTTTGTTTTGTAATTTCCTAATTCATGACTTTTTGTCTCTGAACTAAATTCAGAAATTCACCTGGTCTGTAATGAGGTAGGTTTAGCAATCTAGTTCTTTTGTTGATACTGTTCTTTATTTGTGTCAAAGAAATCTGTTACCTTAAAAAATTCAGGTGGACACCTGGAAGTCTGGTATAGCATCTTTACACCCCAAGCTATCCTTCAGGAATGTGTGGCTTGTTATCCAAAGAATTCTGGTACACTTTCTCTAATCTTGTAAGTCTTCTGAAACAATTAACATTTCTAAGTTACAAGACAGAAGGAGGGAAATGGCAGAGACAAAATGGTGGAATAAAAGCAGTGACTTGCTTCAGCTCTCCCCCAAACCCCTCCAAATACCTGTAAAAAATGGCTCTAAACAAATTCTAAAGCAGAAGAATCCACAAAAGACAGAGTGAAACAAATTTCCAGCCCAAGACAACCTGGGTGGTTGATTAGAAAGGTATATCACACAGGGCTGGAAGAGGAGTGCAGTTCTGTGTAGGTGCACAGGCCTCAGTGAACCTGGATCAGGTCTCAGAGGATTGAATCACAGGCAGCTATGGTGGTTTCCAGACTTCTCAACCCAGTAGGAAAAGTCTGTGTCTATGGTGAGAGGGAAGTGAGGTGCAGTCCCAGTCCCAGTCCTGGAGCATAGCCTCAGGGTGGGGCTGCCTCCAGAGCTTCTGGCCCACAGACTAAGGGGGAATTAAGTGGCTGATCAGAGGGGTGTTGCAGGGATCTCTTTTCTGGTGCAGTATTCTCTTGCTTTGCCTGTGCTTGGATGTTAGTCACAGTTCTAGGTGATGATCTGGGGGCAAGAAGGAGTGCTGGTGTGGTGGAGCTTGTAGTGGCTGTGGAGAGAGAATCCTCCTCACAGTTCCAAGACAGAAAAGGGTTCTTGTGGTCACTCATAGACCAGAATATAGGCTAGGAAAGGAGCAAACACCTTGCCCTTGATCATAGGACCTTGGAAGAACTGAAAATTTACAGTTCCCTAGAAATATCTCTGAAAACAGATGTACAAAACTCCCAAAGCTTGGAACAGTACATTCTCCACACTGGAAGCAGACCCCTACATTAACAAAAAGTTTATATCTCATGTAATTGGTTGGAAAAATGAGCAAGCAGCACAAAAAGAGTCAGACCATAGAATCTTTCTTTGGTAACAAAGAATATCAAAACATACCACCAAAAGATGACAACAAAGTCAAAGCTCCTACATCCAAAGCATCCAAGAAAGATATGAATTCGTCCCAGGTCATGGAAGAGCTGCAAAAGGATTTTGAGAAGGAAGTAAGAGAAGTAGAGGAAAAACTGAGAGTGATGCAAGAAAATCATGAAAAACAAGTCAACAGGCTTGCTAAAGGAGACTAAAAAATATATTGAAGAAGAGGGAAGGAGGAAGTTGTTGCTAGTCTTTCACTTCCAGTTTCCAGTGATATGCATCAGCTCTGTAATCAACCATATTGTTTTTGCCATTGATAATATAGAGCTCATTTAACCAAATAGGACTTGTTGATTGCCTCTGGAGTTCTGTTCTTTGTGTTTTTCTTCCCTAAATTATAAAAGAGAGCTCTTCCCCTCAGTCAGGGTCTTAGCTTATCAGGTGAAACTGAGATCTTATTTATCTACACTTAACTAATAAATTGATCACTCTAAGGACTTCCTTTCTCAGTTTACATTATTTTGACAATTACATGACAATTATTAAATCAAATGTTAAAATTAAACTATATAAAGCTAATAGATTTCCAGTTCAATGCAAAAGCCAAAAAAAAAAAAAAGGTGACTATGGTCTTAGGCTGCAATATTTTATGTACAATCTGTAGAATTATCATGTTAGTGTCATTGTATACAAACTAGAGTGTTATCATCAAACTCATATAGAAATTTCACTATTCAACCATACATAACAAATGTTGTTGCCACATATGCACTTAGAAAAGCACATACTAACATTATCTGTGTTCTGTTGTATCAAAAAAAATATTTCCTAAGTACATGTTGATCTGGTTCTGCTCATACTAACACCTAAAATCTAGAGGGTGTTTTTTTTTTTATCTTTTGTGTTATTTTCATTTCTGGGCACCAAGTTTCAGAACAAAACAATCTAGAGTTTCAGAATATTAAAAAAAATTAGAGTGGATCCAGAGGACAATAACAAGAAAGATGAGACTATTAGGAACCATGTTATAGAACAATCATTTAAGGGATCTGAAGATATTTAACCTAGAGGACAGACAGCAAGAAAGAGCATGATGGTTGCCTGCAAGTATTAAAAGGTCTGCCACATGGAGGGCTGTTAAGAGTTGTCCAGCTTGATTAAAGAACTACATATATCATATGCCTAACCATAGCAACCTTGGTTTGGAAGTCTTAGAATTTCAACTTGATGTAAGGAAAAACTTCCTAGCAATCACAGTGCTTTGAAAGCAGAATGTACTGCTAAAGAAGAGAATTAATTCTCTATTTTTAATAATAAAAGCATCTTTTTAATAGTTTTTTTTTATTTTCATAGTACTTTGTGCCTGAAAGGCATGCATCGTATATTTGTTGATTGAATGATTATCTCTTGCAATTAAATATTTCCATTACTCAAATGATTTCCAGCACAACCTAAAAATGAGATTATTTCTTGTCCTTATGCAAAGGCACAAAGGAAAGTATGAAAAGAAGCTGAATGAGAGCATAAATATATGATGGGATGAGAACAATCCAGCTAATTTTAATGAATGTGGTTATGGTTTATAGTATACAAGCCCTTGAAAGCCAGATTCATTGAAAACACTGAATATGATGAAGTTCTCACCTAAAACTAGGTCTGGATGACTGTTTTTTTTCCCCCAGACTACTGATATTTGAGAGACATTGACAACATTTTCATTCCTTTAGCAAGTAGACACTACTGAGTTAGAGCCTGCTTACAAAGAATATTTAGATAAAATAAGAACTACCAGATGATGGAAATAAGCCAGATAACTCTCTCTTCAGCTTGACTCCATTCTGAAGATGCCCTAGATGGCAGCCTATCTCAAAAAGTGAACCATTATAACTTTCTCTCTCCAAACCACATGCATGCATACATGCAGAACAGCTTCCATAGTTTTCCTCTTTCCCCATTGAACTTAGTATCAAGATCTGAGGTCTCATTATCTTCCAATTATTTGTTATAAAAAAGCTAATTTCAGCATGCCTTCCATGGTGTTTGTCACAGTGCCAGATATGTTAGTAAAGCTTGATAATTGCAGATGATACTCTCTGATCTTCAATCATATTTTATATTCTACTGTGGTTCTATCACTTTCCATCATACAGTTTTTGTGTGAGTTTTTTTTCTCCTTTAATACAATATAAAGTCTATAAGGCAAAGTACTGGACCTAGTCTTTTGTATCTTTTGTATCTTTTACAATATGCTGTAATCATATGGGCTCAATATATACATATATATATATTTAAATTATTGATGTAATAATTGTAAGTGGTGTGTCTTAAGAACTACATTAGGAAAGGAACCCTGCCCTTGCTTCTATAAAGGTTCAGAGATAAAATAATAGACTAGAGTATGTAGAGAAAAACTGTCCAAACTTAGTTGACTAAAAATTTGTTTTCTTTTATTTTGTTAGAGTGAAACATTCAAGAATGTTGAAATAAAAATAGGTCATAAATAATGAATTCAACAACATAATACTTTGCTTTCATAAAACTTCTATGTAAATTCTATGGGTGCTCAGGAAAGACTAGTACCTCCAGTGCCAAGGCTGTTGAGCCCCTTTCAGGGCTGATTTCCACATTTGGTATTAAATATCACATATGGCTCCAAGAAGCAACAGCATGTGCAGCAGCCACACACTGGGAAACTGGTTTGGCAGATGGGTTAAACCAGATTGGAGGTAACCCAGTCAAACCCATTAATGAGTTAGGAGAGCTGTCTTCCTCAAACACGTGAAGATTTCCTCTGGAGGAATAGCTAGATGAGAACAGTTTGTTCCAACAGCCATGAAGGCAGCTGAAGCATCTGCTGTGGTATGCTTAGAGTTTGATTCAATATCAAAGACACATCTCTGTCTTTGTTAGAGGAATGACTTTAACATTAGCACTCTCTTATTTTAGGTTTGGTGTTGGTATAAAGTGAAGTACTGCCAATTCCTTGAACTTTTAACAAAGAAGGCTTACTTTGCTCTAGCTCAGCAAGAGTATTCAACTAAGATATAGTGGTACATGACTTCTTTGAATGCTCATGCCTTTCTACATTTGGAAACCCATATAGTCATCAGGGCATAGTAACTTGTGTGGTCTTAGACTCTCACCAAGTCTGAGTGGGTCAGAATCTAAGTGGCTAATTTTTTTTTTTATGTTCCTATATCACTTGGGATAATGAAGGCACGTAGTGAAGATCTAATTGCCCCTGAGACTGACTGGATAAGAGGGTATGACAGGCTTTAGAGTAAGGGAGAAGACACACATCCAATCAGCCAAACTTAAGAATATCATCCTTTCCTTTACAGATCCCCTTCTGGGAATTCATGTCTACAAGGCCAGAAATGAACATTTCTCCATCTCAGTCACCTAAAAGGGGTCATAGAACATTTCCCTTCTGTAGACTCCAATAAATTTACTTGGCTCTGCAGATCCTCAGAAAAGTAGGTCTTCAATTTTTCCCAGGCTACAGAAGTCAGTTACTCAGTCAATAAACATTTATTAAACTTATACTATATGCCAGGCTCTGACCGAAGAGGAGGGGATACAGATAAGAAAAAGAAAGAAAATCTCAGCCTGCCAAGAAGCTTATAATCCAATGGCTGAAAATAATACACAAAATGAAGCTGAATTAGAGGAGATGGGGGAGAGGAGGCATTGTGGAATCCAGTCTAAGGACTACAGTTGGGAAATAAAGAATTGCTTTGCCTGGAAAACTTTTTTTTCCCTGTTACAAACACACAGACACAGACACACACACACACACACACACACACACACACAATGTATATAGTCAAGCAAAAGAAACTACCACATTGGCCACATTCAAAAAAAGTCTCTATTTGAAAAACAGTCTATCATTTCTTATTAGGAAATGAGTATCCTGTTTTGTCATGACTCTGAAGTCATGGTGAGTTGTTCTGTTCAGAGTTCCAAAGTCTTTCAAAATTGTTTAACTTTACAATATTGTATATTTTTTTCCTCCTGGTTCTACTAACTTGACTTTTCATCAGTTCATATAAGTGTTCTCAGGTTTTTCTGAAATCATCCCCCTGTTACTTCATATGGCATAATAGTGTTTTATTACCTTCTCCATACCATAAGTTGTTCAACCATTCCCCAACTGATGGACACTCTCAATTTCTGATTCTTTGCAACCTCGTCCCCTAAAAAGTTGCTATAAATGATTTGGTAAATCTGGGTTCTTTTCCTTTTTCCTTGATATCTTTGGGATAAAGATCTAATAGTGTTATTGTTGAGTCAAAAGGTTGTATAGATTTTGGGGCAAAGTTCCAAATTGCTTTCTGATATGTCTGGACTGGTTCCACATTAATGAACAGCTTCATCAACAGTGAATTAATGTATTTTACCCCATCCCTCCAGCATTTTTTGTTTTCCTTTTCATGAACTTTGCCAGCCTGATCAGTGTGAGGTAGTACCTCTCAGTTGCTTTAATTTGCCTTTCTTTAATTATTAGTGATTTTCAGCATTTTTACATTTTAGAAATGAGATCTTTGTGAGAAAATCTTGTTAAAAAGTTTTTTTCTCACTTACCAGCTTGTATTCTAATTTTAATTACATAAGTTTTGTGTAAAACCTTTTGATTCTATGCAATTGAGATTGTCTATTTTACCTTTTGTGAGCCTCTCTATCGTCTTTGGTCATGAACTCTTCTATTCATGGATCTGAGAAGCTATTTCATGCTGAGATCATTGGGTTTATTAGATACTGGGCTACTATTCTTTGCTTCTGTGTATTGTTATTCCTGGGAACAGCTCCCAAAATCCAATGTCACTTCCAAGTCTTCTGTTGTTCCGCTGTCAGTCATGTCATGTTCACCACTTCATCTTCAGAAACCACTGCTGCCAGAGGAGTTCTGTGTCCTGGGCCTGGGTGAGTAGAAGATATAGGCTGGTATTGAAGGGCAGCTGAGCAGATTCATTGCCTGGTTTTGGAGTCTGTCTGAAAGCTTTCTTTAAATTGGAAGTTTGGGGATAATTACTTTGATCCATTATGCAGCCTCTCTACTTAGAAGAGCAGAAGGCAGTGAGGGTTCTAATGAGGTTTATGAAAGATGATGCAATCTCACAGGATGATGAGTTTCCTATTGATAAGGTTTCTTGGGACCATAATCATAGTGGATTCCAGCCCAGGGATTCCAGGTGATGGTGAATGAAAGTCCACAGCTGAGATTATCTCAGCACTGATTCCATTAGATTATGTCCTTGAGAGCTATAGCTCCAGGGAGTCCTCAAGTTTACATTGAAATCTTCTTGCAATTGCCTCAGCTTCTTGATGGAGCCAGTATGCCTATAGCCTGATATCTCAGGACAAGGAGTCAATGTCTCTTCCTGGGAGCAGAGCTTTCTTAAAATCAGTAGGAATTCCCCAGGCTCTGCCCCAAGTCTGTTTTCCTTTTCCAGTCTCATTGTTCCTATTTCTGCATAAAATGGAGTCTCTTGGTCAGACATTAAAGGGTGGGTTCCTATTATGGAATCTCTTACTTCCAGCCCATGTCAACAGAGATGCATTCACTTTTTAAGTCAGCAGGTTCATTAGCTGTCCCTGGGCTTTCATTGAATAGTTTTGGAAATCTAAGAACTGTGTCTTTAGTTGCTGAATATCCTGTCTCAATTTAATTTCAGTTGGACTAAGCTGGCAGACCAATTTCTGTAGGATGGTCAACAATAAATAGGGAATGGTTGCCTTTATGCTTTCTTTGTCCTTCCAGGAAGCCTGCTAAAGCAACCATTGAGCTATTTATTCTGCTGTAAGAGAGGCCTGCTCCTTTTACCACACTGAGGACTAACCATACATCATATGAAAGGCTCCAGTAACAGGGAGTCATGTAGTGTCCCAAAATCCAGTTACCTCTCTATATTTATATGGTTCTTCCCCCAACTCAACCACCACATGAGCCAGGAGACTATCTTCTCTCTTCCTACTCTATGCCAAACTTGAAGGCACAGCTCAATCCACAAAAAAATGGCTAATTCAGGTTCAGATTCAGGTTGAATATTGGGATGAAATGAGGTACATTTATTAAAGGAGTTTTACCTTGTTCTAATACAGCAAAAATAAGCACCCAAGATACAGTGGCCTTGATCTTCTCTGGACATGATATAATTTGATTCCTTGTCAAAACTTGTCTGATCAGTATGTCAGCAGTCTTAGGCACCCACATTCTGAGATGCCTATAGCTGGAACTTCTTATGCCTCTAGATGACCAAGAAGCAGAGTCAGGAAATCCAGTGCCAATAAGATCCCAGGAACAGCTTGTCTTAAGCATAACACATTTTGACTAGCTTGCTAAGGAAGAAAACAATTTCTGAGAAGCTGCGGCTAATGGGCTCCCAGGAGCAGCTTTGTCCTATAAAAGTCTCTTTTCCTGTATCTCTCTCTTTCTGTGGTTCTCTGGCTCTGTCTATATATTTCACTGTCTTTCTCTGTCTCTGTCTCTGTCTTTCTGTCTCTCTGTCTCTGTCTCTGTCTCTGTCTCTGTCTCTCTGTCTCTGTCTCTGTCTCTGTCTCTGTCTCTCTCTCTCTCTCTCTCTCTCTCCTTACTTTCTCCTTCAATATTTTTCTCAGTTTTTCTCTATTAATGTTGCTAACTCTTAACACACTGCAAAATTTTAGGAGGTGGTGAGCTGACTTGTATAGGCAAAGAACTTAATTTTTCCCTATGAACAAACCAATCATGATGTCCTGAGGAAGTCTAAGAAGTCTAGAATCCATTTGAACAATGAAATTGTAGTAGCTTAAAACATATTTATTAAGACCTGTTCTGGGGAGGGGGCAGAGCCAAGATGGCAGAGTAAAAGCAGTGGCTTGCTTGAGGTGTCTCCCAAACCCTTCCAAATACCTGTAAAAATGGCTCTAAACAAATTCAAGAGCAGCAGAACCCACAAAAAGACAGAGAGAAACAAATTTCCAGCCTAAAACGGAAAGATCTATCATACCAGGCTGGGATAAAAACACAGCTCAGCTTGGATGTGCATGCAAAACAGGCCTCAGCAAACCTGGAGCAGGCCTCAGAGGACTGAATCATGGACAGCTGTGGTGGTTTCCAGACTTCTCAACCCATAAACACCAAAGACAATTTAGAAGGTCAGTAGGAAAAGTCTGTGACTGTGGTGAGAGAAAAGCTCAGTTCCAACCCCAATTGCGCAGGGGTAGCAGCTGCTTCCAGAGCTTCTGGCCCACAGACTGAGGGGGAATTGAGTGGCTGATCAGAGGGGGATTGCAGGGATCTCTTTCATGGTGCTGAGGCGGGATTCTCTTGCTTTGCCTGTGATTAGATCTGGGTCACAGTTCTGGGTGGTGGTCCTGGGACTAGGAGGAGTGCTGGCATGGTGGAGCTTGTGGTGGTGGTGGAGAGGGAATTCTCCTCACAGTTCCAAGGTAGAAAAGAGAGCTTGTGGTAACTCATAGACCAGAGCACAGGCCAGGAAAGGAGTAAACACTTCACCCTTGATCATACCACCTTGGAAGAACTGAAAACTTACAGGTCCCTAGAAGTATCTCTGAAAACAGCTGTACAAAACCCCCAAAGCTTGGAGCAGTACATTCTCCACACTGGAAGCAGACCCCTACCTTAACAAAGAGTTTAAAACTCAAGTAATTGGCTGGGATTATGAGTAAACCATGCAAAAGAAAAGTGAGAACATAGAATCTTTCTTTGGTGACAAAGAAGATCAAAACATACTACCAGAAGATGACAACAAAGTCAAAGCTCCTACATCTAAAGCATCCAACAAAAATATGAATCAGTCCCAGGCCATGAAAGACCTCAAAAAGGATTTTGCAAAACAAGTAAGAAAAGTAGAGGAAAAACTGGGAAGAGAAATGAGAGTGATGCAAGAAAATCATGAAAAACTAGTTAACAGCTTGCTAAAGGAGACCCACCCAAAAAAATACTGAAGAAAATAACACCTTAAAAAGTAGCATAAACCAAATGGCAAAAGAGGTCCAAAAAGCCAATGAGGAGAAGAATGCCTTTGAAAGCAGAATTGGCCAGATGGAAAAGGAAGCTCAAAAGCTCACTGAAGAAAATATTTTCTTAAAAATTAGAATGGAGCAATTGGAACCTAGTGACTTTGTGAGAAATCAAGACATTGTAAAACAAAACCAAAAGAATGGAAAAATAGAAGACGATGTTAAATATCTCATTGGAAAAATAACTAACTTGGAAAATAGATCCAGGAGAGATAATTTAAAAATTATTGGACTATCTGAAAGCCATGATCAAAATAAGAACTGAGACATCATCTTTCAAGAAATTATCAAGGAAAATTGCCCTGATATTCTAGAACCAGAAGGTAGAATACAAAAAGAAAGAATCCACCTATCAGCTCCTGAAAAAAATCCCAAAAGTAAAACTAGGAATATTTTAGCCAAATTCCAGATTTCCTAAGTCAAGAAGAAAATATTGCAAGCAGCCAGAAAGAAGAAATTCAAGTATTGTGGAAACACAATCAGAATAATACAGGATTTAGCAGCTTCTATATTAAGGGAGAAGAAGGCTTGGAATATGATATTCTGGAGGGCAAAGGAGATGGTATTACAGCCAATAATCACCTACTCAGCAAAACTGAGTATAATCCTTCAGGGGAAAGAATGGACATTCAGTGAAATAGGGGACTTTCAAGGATTCATGATGAATAGACCAGAGCTGAATAGAAAATTAAACTTTCAAATACAAAACTCAAGAGAAGCATGAACAGGTAAACAGGAAAAAGAAATCATAAGGGACTTATTAAGGTTGAACTGTTTACTTTCCTACATGGAAAGATGGCATTTGTAACTCATGATACCTTTGTCAGTATTAAGTTAGTTGGAGGGAAAAAATTATATGTATAGGTAGATAGATAGATAGAGGGCACAAGGTGAGTTGAAGATGAAGGAGTGATATCAATTTTTTGGAATGCATTTTTTGTTAATCATTCTAATATTATTTTCAGATTAGAGCCATTTCTTAATTCATCTTTATTTATTTTAGAATTTTGGAATAATGTGTAAACCAGGTTTATGATAATAATAAAATTCCATATCTTAAGCTACAGAACTTACATCTCTAGAGAAGGCCTCAAGCCATGCTGGACTCCTGGGAGACCTCCTAAAAGCCAGGTTGCAATGAAAAATACATCTTATCAGTTTGATTCCTTTTAACAATGCAAGAACATCTGAATAAATACCTCAGATACTTGCTAGCTGTGTGACTCTTGTCAAGTCACTTAATCTTTATTTATCTCTGTTTCACCATCTTTGATATGGGCATAATAATAGTACATATCTTCCCAGGTTGTTGTGAGAATTAAATGTGATAATGAGTGTAAAATGTTCATTTCAGTGCCTGGCACATAGTAAGCATGGTATAAATGTTAGGTAACATTATTATCAGCTTGCACAAAGTACTGTTCTAAATACTGGGGATAAAAGGAGAAAAATGAATACTTCATGACTTCAAGAACTTTAAATTGAACAGGGAGGAAGGAAAGAGAAACATTAGACATGTACACAGAAAGAAACAAAATGGTATTTGAGGATGGATAGAATTATTATTATTATTATTACAAGAATAATGGAAGGCCTCCCAGTGGAGGTGACACCTGAACTGAGCCTTGGAATGTAGAGGAAAAAGGAGGATGAATTTTTTTATATGAGAATGAAATTGTCTAAACGTGTGAAAGTTGGAGATGGAATGCCATATGTGAATGAGCAGTAGTAGTATCTATTGCTTAGCATGTGGAAAATACAGAAGGGGAAAATGTGAAATAAGTCAGGAAGGGTAGATTGGAGCTAGACTGTGAAGGGCCTTATAAGTAGGCTGAGGAGTTTTACTGTAGAGACTTTAAAGACTCAGAATGGAATAGTCAAACCTGATGTAAGATTATTTTGATAAACGGAAATATAGAAAGACTTACATGAACTGTTGCAGAGTGAAGTAAGTAGAATAGAATAATAATTTATACCATAATAATAGTATTATAAAAATGCACAATTCTGAAGAATTTTAAATACTGATAAATAAAATAAATAGAACCAGAAGAATAGTTTATATAAAAATGACATTCCAAGACAGTTTTGAAAGCTCTAAGAACAATGATCAGCAGAGAGACCATTCATGATTCCAGAAGAGAAGATCAAAGATAAAACATACCATCCACCTTCTGACAGAGAGTTGTCAGATTTGGGGTTCAGAAATATACATACATATCTATATCTATATATGAGTGTATGCACAAATGTATTTGTGTGTGTGTGTGTGTGTGTGTGTGTGAGTGAGTAAAATCCCTTAATAAATGCTTACTGGTTGAACTAAATTTGATTAGTTAATAGCATCGCCAGTATCTATGACCATGTCTGATATATTCATACACAAACACATCCATTTCTTTTATTTCAGTAAACATATAGGTTAAGGAGATTTGTTTCCTCTTTTCTCTTTTTTTCAATGTGATGGAAGGTGGGAAGGAAACAAAATAAAATTTTGTTAATGTGAAAAAGCAATTGAAAATAGGAAGTTTTAGAGGTTGCTACAGATGTAGAATGTTGCATGAATTTTTAAATAAGGTCACTATATTGGTTATTTTAACTTTTTTTATTTTAGCAGCAGAATCCCATCATGGTGTATAGGGAAGTAATCTATAAAGGTCTGTAATGTAAAAATGAAACATATTAATAAAATTCTTACAGATAAATATATAAGATTAAGAGCTTTTTATCAGACTATTTTGAAGATCTTGCCCAGAATTAACTCTATGATTATTAGGGTAACTTTGTATCAGATGTAAATATAACTGGATGAACCAATGAAATATTACTATATATGACATGTGTACATGCACGTATATTTACAAACATGCATAAAAAAGATAATTTATACTCAATCTGTGACTTCACTGGTGTAGGAAATCCTTTATTAAGAAAGTATCTGTATAAAAGCACATCAGCAACTGCTTTGTATCTTATGGTTTTAAAGATGTGCTTTAACATTTTATACCAAAAGAGGGATTATCCTTTCTATCTAGTGATTTAGCTGAATTATTAGGCCAATTTAGCAAAACATGAGTATAGTTACCAATGACATACTTTTAATCTATAGTCATTCATGAATATTATAATTCTGTAAGCTACACATTGTCAATCTCTTCTTTTATTTCAACTACAAAGGATATCTATTTTAAATGTTTGAATCTTACTTTTTATTTTAGGAGGACACCTATGATTATTATTTATCCAGTCTAATATCATGTCCCTGTTTGTTTTTTATGCATTGACATGTACTGACTGCTTTAGAAATAGCTTCCAACTAACTTGTAAACTCAATGTTAGAATTTGCACAGTTTGAACTGAGTTTTCTCTCCATCTGTGGTTGGCTGATAGCTATTGATTTTGTTCAGAATTATAACACTTTAGGCTTCTCCCATCTGTAATTTTTTTAGATTTCTTGGGATAAAATTACTGATGTAGTTACTTTTTTGAAGTAGTACCATACCATCTCCATCCTCTTCCTCTCTACTAAACAACAAAAACAAGTCCTGAAGTCAAAAGCTTTCATCACTAAAAAAAATTAAAAAGAACTTTTCTAAACAATATGGTGTTACTAACCAAATGTCTACACATTGGCAACTTTTTACAGGTAGAGAATACAGAATTATTCAGGAATCCTAATAATACATTCTCATTTTCTCTCCTAGTTCTTATTGTGATCAGTAGCACATATTGGAAAAGTGGCAGGTTATAGTTCACTATGTGAATCCCAAATGAAATTTTCTCTCCCCAATTGTTTTGAAACACTCCTTTCCATTAGGAAGAAAATTTGAGTGAGTATAAACCAAACTAAGTCAATAAGGATTTATTAACTGCCTACTTTGTGTCAGGAGCTATGCTGAATGCTAGGGATAAAAAGAAAGGTAATAAAACAGTTGAATGAAGGAGATAGCATTCAAACAACTATGTGCAAGTAATATATACATATATTACATGATACATATTATATGTTAATATATGCTTTATGTGGTGAAAATATATATATATATATATATACATATGCAGGATAAATTAGAGATAATTTCAGCATTAAGGTAGTCAGGAAAGGCTTATTGAAAAAAAAAATTAAGATTTAAACTAAAAATTGAAAGAAATGAGGGAAGCCAAGAGGGAGGAATAAGGAGGGAGAGAATTCCAGGAATCTTGGATATGCACTGAAAGATGCACATAGTCATGATGTAGAGGAATAACAAGTTTAGTGTCTCTAGATAACGGATATGTAGAGAGGAGTAAAGCATAAGAAAACTAGAAATATAAGAGAGGAAACAAACTATGAAAAGTTTTAAAAGCCAAATGACCAACATGCTTTAAATTCACTGGAAGGGGTAAATAGAGAAGAATTGTAGTTGCTTCTACCAATGTCCTTAGTTGCTGCAATAACTTTGCATGTATTTTATCTTACAACTGATGAGAAATCTGGAATATATTAAAGAAGAAATTACTTATGGTATAGTCTCTGACCATGTCATGCTCCTTTTGGAGTATGTGTATATATATGTATGTACATAACCCAGAAGAAATATAACAGTACAATAGTGCAATTTTCTCTGCCTCTCTGTCTCTGTCTTTCTTCATCTCTGTCGCTCTCTATCTCTGCGTCTCTCTGTTTATCTGTCTGTCTCTCTCTGTATGTGTGTATGTGGGAGGTAAGTGCTATTATTATCTGTATTCACAGATGAGGAAACTGAAGCCAAGAGAGCTTAAGAAACCTTGGCCACCAAAATAATAATTGTCTGATTAGTAGAAATAGAAACCCAAGATAATTTGGGTTTAACTATTTGGGTATATCCCAAGATAGTAGATAGATAATAGATAGTAAATAGCAGAAACTGAATAGATAGTACAAAAAGAAACCCAAGTTTTCATGGTCTCAAATCTAACATTCTTCGAATAATACTAGGATATCTTAACATCATGTTCAACAGGATGTGATAGTATTTCTGCACTTGGCCACAACTGGGCCATAGTCTGAAGTTTCAGGCTCAGTCATGAAACCAAAGTTTTAAGAAGAATGCTGACAAACTGAATGTCACTTAGAGAGGCCTGAATGGAACAAGTCTAAGTCAATCCAATCAACAGGATTTTATTAGGGACTTATAATGGGCCTGGTCCTATACTAAGTGTTGGAGATAAACAGAAAACTGAAAACAAAAATTCTTGTTTTCTATATCATCTGAAAATGAGTCAAATGTTTCAGAAATGTTTACATAATTGTTATTCATTCATTTCAGTTGTGTCCAATTCTTCATGACCCCATATGGGGTTTTCTTAGCAAAAATACTAAAATGATTTGCCATTTCCTTCTCCAAATTATTTTGCAGATGAGGAAACTGAGACAGAGGGTGCCCAGCATCACATTTGATCATAGATCTTCCTGACTATAGACCCAGGGCTCTATTCACTGCAACACCTCACTGCCTTTATTATAATGACTTACCTTACACCAAACTTCATGAATTTATTCAATCATCCCTTTAACAATTATTTATTAAGTAGTCAATATGTGTAGAGTACTATGTCACAAACCATGAAAAAATGAACAAACGTAGTGGAAACATCATTCACAATATTATGAAGCTTAAAGTTTACTGCATAGTAAAATTCAAAAAAAATAATAAATGATATTACATGATAGACATGTTTTAGAGATGCAGAACCAAGTGTTATTTTTATAAACCACTCTCCTGGTTCTGCTCACTTCATTCTACATCAGTCCACACAAGTCTTTCTAAATTTCTCTGAAAATGTTGCCTTCATCATTTCTAACAGTACAATAATATTGCATCATGTTAATAAACTATTATTTGTTTGACTATTCCCACTTAGTTTCCAGTTCTTTGCCACCACAAAGAGATGCTAAAATATTTTAAACATGAGACCTTACAACCTTTCCTTGACATCTTTGGGTTACAAGCATAGTAATAGTAGTAGTAGTAGTAGTAGTAGTAGTAGTAGTTGTCATCATTGTCGTCATGTAATAGTAGTCATCATTGTCATCATCATCATTGTAGTCATAGTCATAGTTGTATTAGTTGTTGTATCACTGAAGCAAAAGTTGAGTACAATGTAATAACATCTGTAATATATTTTCTGGAATAAATGGAGTAATTCAGAACACTACCAACCATGAATCAGGCAGTCTGCTTTTGTACAACCAGTGCATTAATTTTAATTTGGGTGGGGGTCATTTTTGTTAATCTTATGGGTATGAAGTGAAACTTCAAATTCACTTTTATAGTTTCTGTAATTATTACTGATTCAGAGAAGTTTTTTTTTGTGTCTACTTAAAGTTTATTTTTTAAAGAAAACTGTTGGTTCATGTACTTTGACCAGATCTACTAATTAAGAAAATAATAATGAAATCTTAAAAGTTGATGGATGAATTGGAAAGCAGAGAGAATAGAGGGTGGATAAGTGTCTAATGAAATTATTATTATATTTTAAATAGGTATTAATGAGGACCCAAACTAGGTCAAAATTAATATCATGATCACTATGGTAAATAAAAGAGAACAGATGTGAAAGATTTATCTGCCTTCAAATATTTAAATTATTATCAGGGAAAAGAAGGATTAAATTTGTTCTGAATATTCAAAGGTGATTCATGCTTCATTTAGGAATTGAACTATATGCTGCCAATGGTCCCCTTCAACAATGGGATTCTATAATTCATACGCATAAACACAAACACACACAAGTAAGTATCAAAATACATCACACATTTAAATAGAAACCTTGACTTAATTTGAATCATAGAACTATATAATAAAGCACCTTTTTAAATATCTGATGAAATCAATAGAGAAGTGTAGCTTGATTGGTAGAGATATAGACTTGAAATTGAGAAGATATGAATTCAAATCCCATGTCTGATACTTATTGTGTAACCATGGGGAAATCATATAATTTCTTTGTGTCTCAAGTAATTCATTAAGACTATAAATTATATGTGGGTTTAAATCTGCATTAATGGAGGAAATCATGTCTCTGATTACATTACAGATACTTGATGTATTGGGGAGGTCTATAATTGAATGTAATCAACAAATGGATCATAACAAATATGAAAGTAAATCAAAATGACTATTTTTATTATTTTAGTGTAGTGAGGAACAATGCAAGTAAAATTCATTAATGTTCTCTATAGTAACTTCATATTTGAACTCCTCTTGTATTCTTTACTTCTTAGCATTAACTAAAATCAAGATTTCATCTAAAGAAAACAAAAACATTAGAATCATGTCACAATTTGGAAGGAACTTCAGAGGGCATTTAGTTAAATTCTAATTAAGTTATAAATAATAAAATTTCACTTTCAGCTTACTTGGACACCTACATACTACTTAAGGGAGCTTCAGGAATGAGGTCAGATTTTTTTTTCAGAACAATGATTAAATAGTCTGGTTGAACATGACACATATTACTAATTAAAAAGTAAAGAAAATCAAAGAGACCTTTATTTTGGTCTACATAATACCTAAAGTGAGTTACCTCTAATTGCACTCTACCCCCTAAAAAAAGAAGCAGAAATATGGTTTTGGTATCATATTGAGCAGGTCCGGCATTAAGCATGGTGCTTGGCAAATAATAATGCTTTTCATTCATTGATTTATTCATTTATTCACTCATGCATTCATATCATGGTAAAAATAGGTGAGGAAGTAACTTTTTACCATGTATTTTCTGAATTTTATTAAATTATTATGCAAGATGACACTTTAACAGAACACTTTCAAATGCTTTATGACTTTTAGCCTAGGATTTTTCAGATTCACATGAAATTTGAATTACACAATCATGAATCGCATGACCATATTAAAAAGTTATTTATTGTTTTTGTATTGTTCAGTGACTGAGTAGCTTATTATAAAAACACTTTAAACCAACACTTTTTAAAATTACATTTGGAAATAATTTAGTATAATGTGTCAAGCTTAAAGAATCTGAGTAAAATGTGAAAACATTTTTACAGTAAAGAATAGTATTCTGATTACTCTAAAATCAGCATAATTTTTAACTAAAGGAAAAACAAACTGTCAAAATGACAGCATAGATAATCTGGCTTTATTTTTGTTGTGTGTTCATTGTTGCTCTAATAATCTTAAAAAATCACCCAGGGCTGGTTTCAAATGCCTACCATTTTAGAGCCTACTAAAAACCCCAGTCATGGTTAGGCATTGTTCTCAATAATTATTTTTCCTCAGAAAGAATATTTGTGTTCTAATACCTCACTATGAACCTTGCTATATCATTTTTCATCCAAGTTCTATTAAAAAAAAGATAAAATCTGCTGCCAGTTGGATTTTCCTTTAAATTCCTTTGACTATGTTCCTCAGTCAATTTCCACTGAACCAGACTAGTTGGTGTTAATAGTATGTGGGATAGAAGCATTAAAGAGCCCTTTATTCTTCCTGTCTCCATTTTCAGATGCACCACTGAGAGTCAAGATTCAGTCCTGCTGAATAAGGCTGAGGTATATCAAACTGATGCCAGAACAACTGGGCCGTTTAGTCAATAACAGTTTAGAAGTATCAGTTATATCAGTAGGAGAAAATCAAAGGCAAAATCCCATATGTATTCATTCAATGTTGAATGAGGAGCTACTGGAGTATCCAGAAAAGAAAGCAAAAACAGCCAAATTGTAATTAAAATAAATAATTCATGAAAAATATTTTAAGAAGCACAGAGTAGATGATAAATCCAGTCTCATGTGATTTGTTTGCTCTGAAAAGTGAATGAAATAAGGCTATCCTACATCTAGGTTTATGGAAAGATGTTGCTATAATCTGGGAAAGATTCTTTTGAATTCTTTAAGGTGAGACTAAGTTTTGACATTTTTCTTTTTAATTTTCTTCTTTCTTCTCTATGTTATTCTATTTATTGATGTTTTACATTTCTCTTAAAAGAATGCAAAAGAGTGCATGCTATTAATAACCATAGGGATTGCACATATTCACTCATAATCAGAGAAAACTAAATATTATCCAATATGTCCCTGTGAAGGCCAGCTAAACATTCACTGCTATGGTTCATTACACTCATTCTAGCTGGATGAGGGAAGACATTTCATCTCCAAAAGCACCCTTCTCCCCTAAACTATTTTCTTTACTCCGTCTCCTCTCTTTGCTCCTCCCCTTGTCAAGGGCCACACAAAACCTATCTGTGCTGGAGGCTTCCTCACATTGAATGGATGAGATGAGAGTCATCCATGCTTTAATTTTAGAGTCATTTTTAATAGGTATTTGGAGAGGCTTGGGGGGAAAGCTTGAGCAAGTCACTGCTTTCCCTCCCTACTCTTTTATTTTAGATAAGAGGGAGGCCCTCCAGACTTTATCTGATCTGCAGGTAAACTTTCTTTTGTGTGTGGGCTCCCTCAATTAGAGTGTAACTTTTTGAGAGCACAGGCTGTCTTTCATTTTTTCTATTCCCAATTTACCACAGTACCTAGCATGTGAGATCTTTAATAATGGCTTTCCCATTCATTTATTCATACAAAAAAGAAACAGTAAATCACATATTAAATGATAACAGAGTGCAAAACAATCTACAAAGTCCAGTCAAGTTTAAAATGTGGATTTAACACAAAATAATGTTTATTTATTTTGCCTGACTGTCCTAACTTACTAAAAGGAAAAAAAAAAACTTCTATTTAGGGCAGCTAGGTGGTACAATGGATAGAGTGCCAGACCTGGAGTCAGAAAGACTCATTTTGCTGAGTTCACATCTGTCCTCATACACTTATTAGCTGTGTGATCCTGGGTAAGTTACTTAACCCTCTTTGCTTTGTTTTTCTTACCTGTAAAGGAGCAGGAGAAAGAAATGGAAATCTATTCTAGTATCTTAGCCAAGAAAATTACAAATGGGGTCACAAAATGTCAGACATAATAGAGATGACTGAGCAACAGCATTCCTATCAAAGAGATAGTTAATAGTGATAGAATTTAAAAATTAAAAAAAGAAAAAATCAACAATTACAAAATACACAGTAATGGACAAAAATAGATTCAGAGGGGGACACAAATAAGTGGGACACATTTTTACTAATTTCTAAAATTTAATATACACTTCAAATATTTAAGTTCATATTTTCTTGGGCAATCTTTTTTATTATTATTTCTATATTGAAAAATTACTGTTTGTTGATGATTGGTAAATTCATAATAAAAATAAAATTCTAATTAAAAACTGGTTTGAGGAAACTCTTCTGTCTTATATTTCCCTGAAACTCATCATGATTCATGTGTTTATTATTTTTCAAATTAAAAAATAAGTTTGGCCTCCTTGAAAGCAAATTCTGTCAGCAAATGATTTTATTTGTACAAGAGGTGAGAAAACTGCAATCTTTAGAAGAATCCTAGCAGACTTTATAAACTACTATGGCTGTTTTAAGCATACTTCAGGGAGAAGAGGGTGAAGAGAGGAGGAATATTAGACATAATCTCAAGGTGCTGACTTTAAATTTTGGCATGATTTCCACATAGAAATATCCAGCAGGCATTTTTAAGTTTGGGACTAAAAGTTGAAAGAGTATTTCTGGTCTAGAGAGGAATTTTGGAGTCATCTGCACAAAAGTGATAGTTGAAGCATTAGAAATGAGAATGCCAAAACAAGATAATGTAGAAAGATCAAGTAGAGTGAAAATAAATCTAAGTAAACTCTGACATTAAAGAAGCCTCTGTATTCTACAATGTACCATGATAAGCACTATAGGTTGGGTTGTTATTTTTTTTTGCTTGTTTGTTTGTTTTTAATGATAGTCCCTGCCTTCAAGAAACATACATTCAAATGGAGAATCATACAGACATTAAAGTAATACAATACATACAATATAATGCAAAATAATCTTGAGAGGTGCAGAGAATATCAAGTAATAGGGAAATCTAGAAAGTTTTCTTGTGAGAAATGGTACCTGAAGAGTGTTTATTTGATTTGATTTTTTAAATTAATTAATTTATTTTTAGTTTTCAACATTAACTTTTATAATATTTTAAGTTCTAATTTTTTCTCCTTCCCTCCCCTCTCCCTTCCCCAAGACATCACACAATGTGATGGATGTTATACATGTATAATCTTATTAAATGTATTTCCACATTAGTCATGTTATTTTTGTTTGTTTCTTTTGTTATTTTTTTTTTTTTGGTTTGTCCTTCATTCTCAAAGAATACCATGACATCAGGAAGATGATGCAATGACTTGCAAATGATTTGGATTTAAGTGAGGGAGGGATGTGCAAATTTAGCAGCCTCATTTTCTCCTCTGGAACCATCTGAGTCCAGTGGCCAGATACAGGTTCAGACAGAAGCAAAAAGAAAAATCATGAGAAACAGAGAGAAAGAATGAGAGAGAGAAAGAGAGAGAGAGAGAGAGAGAGAGAGAGAGAGAGAGAGAGAGAGAGAATAGAATGCTTTTATCTGCATTCAGACTGCATAGCTCTTTCTCTGGATGATGGACAGCATTTTTCATCATGAGTCTTTTGGAATTGTCTTAGATCCTTGCATTGCTGAGAAGAGCTAAGTCTATCAAAGTTACTCATCATACAGTGTTGCTGTTACTGTGTACAATGTTCTCCTAGCTGTGTTCACTTGACTCAGCATCAGTTCATGTAAATATTTCCAAGTTTTTTCTGAAGTCCATCTGCTCATCATTTCTTATGAAATAATAGTATTCCATTACTAAATTCACAACTTGTTCAGCCATTCCCCAATGGATGAGCATCCCCTCAATTTCTAATTCTTTGCCACAACAAAAAGAGCTGCTATAAATATTTTTGTACATGTGTGCCCATTCCCATTTTTAGGATTACTTTGGAATACAGATCTAGAAGCAATATTTCTAGATCAAAAGGCATGCACAATTTTATAACCCTTTGGGCATAGCTGAATGGTATTTTAAAGGAAACTAGGTATTTTGTAGTGTGAACTTGTAGAGAGAGTTTGGTCCAGCCATGGTGCTACCTATGAAAAGGCAGAGAAGAGATGAATCTCAGTGACATATATGGAAGTAGCAAAGTTAAAGTAAGCTCTTATGTAAATATTTGGATTAACACATCTTATTCTATGTGCATAATCTCACAAACAATTTTAAAGAAACATTTGTTATTATTCAATCCTATTCAACTCTTTATGACATCATTGACCATAACATGCCAATACTGTCCATTTTTTGTTGGTGGTTATTTGTTGGCTTCTTTTTGACAAAGATACTGGAGTGGTTTTCCAGTTCCTTCTCTAGTAAAGTAAGGCAGAGGTTAAGTGACTTGACCAGGATCACATAGCTAATAAGTGTCTGAGGCCAAATTTGAACTCAGGTCTCCCTGGCTCCAGGCCTAGTGCTCTATCCTTTTAGCTACCCAGACTCCATAGATGGAAAAGGTAAAATATTCATAAAAATAACTAATTATGCTTTTGTGAGTTCAAATCTGTGACCTAATTGGTATATGCAACTTAGAGTGCAGATATCCTTTACCAATAGAAATCAGTGATTTTTCTGTAATTTAGTTTTGAAGAGTTGTTCCCAGCAGGTTTGCTCAGTTAATATGTGTCATAGACGTTAATCTGAACCCAGGTTTCCTACAGTTTCAGACCCTGTCTCTGTGTACTCATTCTTCAAGCTACTAATTATTATTAGTATTCTCTTCTTTCAGTTAGTTGACAAACATTTATTAAGCACTTATTACTTTCAAGTACTGTCTTAAAAACTAGGAATATAAAGAAGCCAAAATAAAACCATTTCAGTCAAGTGTATGCATTGGAATGCAGGAGTCAATAAATATTTAGAAGAGATATAAATACTAGATAGAAGGGAACCTAAGAGCTGATAGGGGAAGGTATTTGCTGTTGGGGGATGAGGGGATCAGGAAAGCTTCTTTCAGAAAGTGGGATTTGGGTAGAGTTTTGAAGGAAGTCAGAGAAATTAAGAAGTGGACAGCAGGGGGAAGAACATTTCAGTCATAGGGCACAGCCAATATGCTTCTGGGGAAACTTGGTAATTATAATAAGAAAGATAATATCTTGCTTTTTGATACCCTGGTTAATGTAAGAAAAAGACTGATGTTTTTTGTTTTGGAATTGTTTTTCCTCCAAAGTATGTTCATTAGCTTTTAAACTTATTTTTCAGCTCTTTTCATAAGCATATCTTGAGAATTTTAATTGTCCTCATTAGTCCATTACTGTCTATGAAAACAAGTTACATAGGTCTGTGCAGTGAACTTCCCTGAGGAGCAAAACATGGCCCACCTTTTATAATACTTCCCTTTACTGAAATTTGCCATCAACCATTAACTTACTCTCTCAAACTCATAAAAGTGTCAGAAACAAAATGAGTTAAAGTTTTTTTTATTTATTTTGCTTTTTGTTATTGTGCAAATACAACCTCCCATAATTTCTTTGGTCTGAGACTGACTAGCATATATACAGAGGGAATATGTGCATTAGGAAAAATAAATTTGTATAGATATTTGGTGACTTGAGACCATAAATTAGGTCAGTTAAATACTATGGTTATTCTGTGTCTGTGGCCACTCATCCTTCCATATTTCTGACTGACACTGGGAAGTTGGACAAGAACAGTCACATTCTATAAATCTATCACCTTACTCTAAACAAATGGAGCCAGAATGGGACAGTGGGTAGAGTGCTGGACTTATAGTGAAGAATAAAAGGGTTTGAATTCCCCTTGCTACTTAATACTTGCATGGCACGCAGCAGATAACTTAAACTCAGTTGCAGTTTCCTCATCTATAAAATGGGGATGATAATAATAATACCTATATCACAGGGTTGTTGTGAGGTTTAAATAATATAATACATGCAAAGTATTTTATAAATATTTTAGTGCTATATAAATGTAATCTATTGTTTCCTATTAAGTATAAGTTTAGTTTAACACAAATGCAATCCTTTTCAGCTTCACAGCAAGACCTCTTAATTTCTAAAGCATAATATCTTTAAAAATTCCTCTAACTTCCTGTTATTGGTTGGCTAATAATCATTTTCACTGACCTAGGGCACTTTGGGGCTCAATATTACTTAATTATCACGGAATATTTTTCATGTTTTTGAGTGACAAAACAATTACTATTCAAATCTCTTGCCAGCTGACAGGCACTAAGACCCTGGGATATATTAAATAGAAAAGTCTAGGAAACAGAGAACTGTCTTTCTTTGATGTTGAATCTTCCAAGAAAAGTGGTGCCAAACTATATAAAACCAATTTATTTTGTCCAGAAACAGGAACTTCTATGAGTAAGTTTCCAACTGGCACTTTTCTAATTGCTTTGTTTCAGTGGGATCTGGTGTCTACTTCCTTCTTTTATCTCATCTAAAAAAATTCTGAAAAGTCATAAAGGGCATAATAATCTGTAAAGGTAAACTTAAAAATATGAGCAAACATAATCACAACAGTCATTTCATAAATAATATACATTCCAGGTGTTTCACTCCCAAATTTCAAATTCCTATGTTTTAAAACACTAATCTTTTTATGATAATGCTATTGAAACATTTAATGACTTGTTCCTACAATTTTCCATTTATCTGAAAAGAGACAAAAGGCTATATAAATTATCTCTTAAGGGTCTTTGAGCAAAGTGATGTGACCCAAAGCCTCTGAGATTTTGGGAGACAGGTTGAAAACAAAATTTTACATCATCATTTTAAAAAATGGTTTTCATTAAAAGAAAAATCATGTAACAGATAATTTCATCTATCTTAGTTTCCTTCAACTGCATAATTACAGTTTTTTTATCTTACTAAAATATGAAAACAAACTTACTCTATTATGCTGTCATTCAAGTAAAATGCCAGTCAAGAAAGAAATGACACTTCTTTAAGAAGCAACTAATTTAAGACACTTCATATGATGAATGGGGGGAAAATGTTATTTGGAGGTAAGAATCAATACTGAAATATGTTAAAATGTAGACTTCTGTTACCAGCAATTTCATTCAGTATAGAATATAGGTAAGGATTGCTTACTCTTTTATCCCAAGTTGTAAATGACAATTTTACATTTTGCAATAGTTGTGGATTCCTATTCAATTCCAAAGAAAAACAATCAGAAACAAGGGGAATAGTGAAAAGGGAATAAGCATTTATTAAACACCTACTAAATTTGGCATTGTGTTAAGCACTTTGCAAAATATCATATCAGTTGATCCTCACAACAACCCAGGAGATAGGTGCTATTATTAGCCTCATTTTGTAGTTGGAGAAATTGAGGCAGGTAGAGGTTAAAGCTTGAAATGACTTTGAACTCAGATCTTTCTAACTCTAGGTGCAGTCCACTATCTCTTGTGCCACCTAGCTATTTCTAAACAAGGAAAAGGAAATTGAGTCTGATTGAGCATGGGAAATTCTATGAAAGAAGCAAAAAAAAGAATATTCAAGTTAAACTAAAATCTTTGTTGAATTTAAATAATATAAAATTAATTGAAAACTCTTACTCACAGATCACATACTTACATTTTTTTATATACTAGAGCTCAGGAGAGAAATGAATCCTGAACAAGTAGAGGTCATCTGTGAAAAGATGAAAATGTATTCCAAGGAAGCACATGAGATCATCAAGGGAGTAAAGAGAGAGTAAAACAGAAGTCTTAGGACAAAGTCTTAGGGTACATTCATATATTAGGTGTGTGACATGGATGATAATCTTGAAAAGATTATAAACATATGGAAGGCTATACAGGATTGGATAAACAGGTAGGAAGGAAAACACAATAAAGCGGAATCCCAAAAATCAAGAGGGGAATATCCATAAAGAGGAAGTAATCAATAATATCAAACACTGAAAAAATATTAAGGATAAAAAGCTAGCTAAGACCAAATGACTTAAACATAAAGAGATGATTGTCGACCTACGACAGGTTAGAGAGTAGGTTCAATAAGAATAGTGGGGTTGGAAACTAATTTCCAAAAGATGGAGAGGTGAGAAAGTGTAGGCTTAGGAAGCAAGTAATTTAAATAGTTTTCCCCAAAAGTTTGCCTGGGAATGGGAATGGAAAATATGATAATAACTTGAGAGGGTGGTAAGATCAAGTGATTTTTTTAAATACGTCACGGGAGATCTAAATGTGTTTATAGATAGCAGAGTAGGATCTTGTAGATAAACATGTTAAAACTTATGGAGAGAGGATGATTTACAGGTCAAAATCCTAGAAGAATAAGGAAATAAGATCAAGAACATAATTGGAGATGTTTGGGATTGGCAAGGAGTCTCTCTATAAGAGTCTGGAACAACAAAGCAAAGAAGGGAGATAATGCAGAGAGGATTTGAACTACAAAACTGGGTAATAGATAAAGTTTAGTATTTGTTGTTGTTTTTCATTCATTTTCAGTCACGTCCAACTCTTCATCACTCCATTTGGGGTTTTCTTGGGAAAGAAAACTAGAGTGGTTTACCTTTTCTAGCTCATTTTACAAATGAGGAAACTGAGGCAAAGAGGGTTAAGTGATTTACTCAGTCTCACACAGTTATTATGTATCTGAAACCAGAATTGAACTCAGAAAGATGTTTGCCTGACTTTCAGGCTCAGCACTCTATCCACTGCACCACCCAACTACTATTTGTTTAGTATACTTGCCCTCAAATTTTTTTCAGTGCACTATGCAGAAAGCTGGAAGGACTTGAGGTTATAGTGAAAGATGTGGATGATGATGAGATTAAGAAGATAGTTATTTTCTTATTTATGACTGTTCTGGAATGAAGGGGCAGATCAGGGGAGTTTAGGAAGTGGTTATCCTGGGAAACAGGTAGATTTTTAAAATTTTTCAGTAATTTATTTTGAATCACCAACAATCACTTCCATAAACTTTTGAGCTTTAAATTTTTCTCCCCCTCCCTCCCCACCACCCTTCCCAAGATGGCACATAATCTGCTGTAGGCTATACATATATATTCCTATTAAATATTTTCACATTAGTGATGTTGTAGGTAAGAATTAGAACCAATAGGAGGAACCACCAGAAAGAGGAAACAAAACACAACAGAAGAAAAAAAATAACAAATAGTAGCCTTCGACCTGCATTCAAACTCCATAGTTCATTGTTTGGATGTGGATAGCATTTTTCATCATGAGGCCTTTGGAGATGTCTTAGATCCTTGTACTGCCGAGAAGGGTTAAGTCTATCAATATTAGTCATCACACAATGTGACTGTTACTGTGTACGATGTTCTCCTGGTACTGTTCATTTCACTCAGCATAAGACCATACAAGTCTTTCCAGGTTTTTCTGAAGTCTATTAATCATTTCTTATGGCACAATAGTATTCCATTACATTCATATAACACAACTTGTTCAGCCATTTCCCAATTGATGGGCATCCTCTCATTTTCCAATTCTTTGCCACCATAAAAAGAGCTGCTCTAAATATTTTTTGTACATGTGGGTCCTTTTCCCATTTGTATGATCTCTTTGGGACATAGCCCTAGAAGTGCTATTGCTGGGTCAATGGGTATGCAAATTTTATAGACCTTTGGGCATAGTTCCAAATTGCACTCCAAAATGGTTGGATCATTTCACAACTCTACCAACAATTTATTAGTGTTCCAATTTTCCCACATCTTCTCCATCATTTATCATTTTCCTGTTTTGTCATGTTGGCCAATCTGATATGTTTGATATGGTACTTCAGAGTTGCTCTGATTCTCATTTCTCTAATCAATAGTGATTTAGAACATTTTTTTATATGACTATAGATGGCTTTAATTTCTTCATCTGAGAACTGCTAAAACAGGTAGATTTTTGACATATAAATTGGGTACCAGGTATCAAGACAAGAGTTGTGTTTGAGAGGAATTTTGTGAACCTTGTACTATGATCATTGAGAAATAAGGGAGAATAATTTTGGAATTGGCAGAACAAGTACCAGGATTTGGATGATATATATGTATATATATGTATATATATTTATATATACATATATATACATATAATATATTTATATATATACACATATATACACATATATTTATTTATATACTTACATACATATATATATACATACATATATATACATATATATATACATGGTAGGAAAGATTGGAAGCCCCATTCTTTATAGATATATATCTATATGTCTATATGTCTATATCTATATATCTATAAAGAATGGGGCTCCCAATCTTTCCTGCCATGTACAGAGAAAATAGCTCTACCAGAAAACAATCACTGTATAATAGTTCACAAGCCAAAATTGCAGTGTCTTTGACCAACAGCCCTTATAAGATTGCTTTGTGACAGTTTAGAGGGGATAACTGATCAGGTATGGCTAGTTACTACTTCTAAGTCCTTGAACAAATCATTTAACTTCTCTGCTCTTTAGCTGCCTCATCTTAAAAATGCAGAGGTTGAGCTAGTAAATCTTTATGGTCCCTACCAGCTCTAAATCTTATAATTCTGAGGATATAGTTATATCTTATTTCTAATTAAGCTCAGATTCCATAATTCTAAGCATATCTTCATATTTATCTCACATACATGTATAAACAAAATAGTTTTTATTATTTTCAATTTCATTATAGTGCATTGCTTTATAATTTCATAAAATCCCTTGACAATATAAAACATTTGGGATGTAAGTTATTGATTATATTTATAGCCAGTAAATAAGATTAGTATATTGTGAAATACCACCAAGTTATTTTTGATACTAAGTTTTAGTGAACAGAGCAGCTGGAAATTTATCATTGTATGGTAAGAAACTGTTTTCACTGCTGGGTCATGAATTTTCAGCACTCTCTACATAATTCTACAAATAGGCATATAATCGTAAATATACTAGGAAAAGCATTAACTTCAGTCTCTTGGCATCTGGTGACTTACCTTTGAATTCATTACAAAATATAATGATATAGCATATTTTTAAATTGCTTGAATAATTTTATAAAGATGATATTTGAAAAACATCAAAGTTCTTAACTGTATGGTGGCAGCCAATTAATCCCTGAATATTATTTTTAAAATGAGATGAGATATAGAAATGAGTAAGAAGCAACAATGTAGTAGAAAGAGCTATGAATACATAATACTTGGATTTAAAGAACAATTCCAATACTTTCCAGTTCTGTGGCCTTGGGCCACAGTCTATGTGTCACAGAGTTGGTAAACTGCTTTGTGTCTCAATTATATTATCTGATGAAGCAATTACTTGTACTACTAATTGCATAAAGCTCTTCTGGAAGCATGTGGCCACTTTGAAAGGTAAAAAGCATTATATAAATATAAGTTTACTTTACTTGTGTGAGCAAAGTACTTTTGAAAATTTAAAGTGTTAAGTATCCTGAGTCTTTAATGTGATTTTTATAATGAACCTTCAAGGTCGCTAATGACCAAAAAACCAAAACAGGTTGTTTTTTTGTTTGTTTGTTTGATTGTTTTTTGTTTTGTTTTCACAACAGTTCTCCTTGACTTTTCAGTAGTATTTAACTATATTCCATTTTAAGCGGTTCACTTGTACACTTGAATTTCATGATACCACATTCTTAAAATTTGCATATCTCTTTGACTGTTCCTTTATTTTTTTTGGTAGTTCACAATTTTCCTTCTGCTTCTTAAAACTGGATTTTTTACCCCAAAAAGTCTATCTGATGACTTTGTAGGTCTTCCTTTTCATATTCTCCTCAATCCATTTTCATGACTTCAATTATCACTACTATATAGATGACTGCCAAATTGATATTTCCACTCACAAACTCTAGTGACCCAATCTCATTTTTCCAACTGCCTGCTGAATATCTGTTCCTATATGATATACTACGACTTCAAATGTAACATCTCTAAAATAGAACTCATCATCATCTCCATTAAAACTGCTCTTCTCCCTAACCTTTCCATTTCTGTTAATGATGCTAGGAATTTTCTGTTTCTTAATATTATAACCTTGGAAGCATCTTTGAATTTCCCTTCCTTGCTTTCCATTCATTGAACCAGTTTCCAGGTCTTATTGTTTCTACCTCTGCAGCATCTCTCATTGCAGCCACTTTTATTCATTCTCTCATCTCATATTGACTAAACTCTCATAATAGCCTTCTCTTTTTCCCCTTCTGATCTATCACTTCTTCAATGCATTTTAGCTAAAGTTACCTGAGTAAGCTCCCTATTGCATAGTTATACCACTATATTTAAATTACTCCCTGGCTTCTACTTGGCACAGTTGAACTGAATCCTACCAATCTAGCTTTCTTTCATACTATTTTAATTTATTCTACATGCCAGCCAAATTGCTCTATTCTCCTTTCTTTCAGTAATCTTCCTACCTTCCTTTGGTCTATATCACATTTCTGGAATGACTCAGCCTCCCTTCTTACCACACCTAAACTTAATATCTACTGCCTCCATTGTCTGTTGAAATCTCTTTTCTTCAAACCTGGCCTCAGATTTCATTCTCTGTTTACTTTCTCTGATTCCCGAAACTGTATATCCTGTGGCACCTTAGAATCACTATACTCTAAACTGAACTCTTTCCCTAAAAATGATATCTCTCTTCTCACTTTCCCTATTTTTTGTTTTAGACACTACCTCCATCAAATCCCCATAGCTCCTGTTCTAAGGATCATCCTTGACTCTTCCATCTTCCTCACTCCCTACATTGAATTATTTGACAATGCCTGAGAAGTGTTTCCAGAAAATTTCTTGCAATTATTCACACTTTTACACTCATATGATCATCACCTTAATTCAGACTTTCAACACATCTCTCTTTGAAGATTTGAATAGCTTCCTAACTATTCTCCCCGCCTTTTGTTTCTCACCTCTCCAAATTCACAAATGCTGCCAAATCAAAATCTTCAGTGACTCCCTATTGCCAATGAAACTAAAAATTTTTAAAAAAAAGATACCTTAGGCTGGTATCCTGATCTTGTCATTCCCTCTATCTATCTATCTGTCTGTCTATCTATCTATCTATCTGTCTGTCTATCTATCTATCTATCTATCTATCTGTCTATCTGTCTGTCTGTTGGTCTGTCTATCTATCTACCTATCCATCTCTCACATGGACTTCCTCCCTCACCTGAAATGTACTTCGTCTATATAAGAGTCGGTTTAAATGTTTTGATTCCTTTAAGACTTACATGAGATGCCACTTCCTAAAAAGTATTTAATGAGATATTTGGAAGTAATATAGCAGTTTTTAACTTTCTATTATATTTAGTTTTATACATACACACATATTTATAGGTATGGTTATACATCCTCTCCTCATCAGAATGTGATGTTGTTGAGAGTAAGATTTTTTTTTCCTATCAGTACCTATATATCCTATATATGAACTTGCTTTCTTCTTTTTGATTGAATTTGTGATTACATTAATATAGGGATTACTGCCACCTTCTCTATTCCTATTCACAATCCACTGAACATAGCTGGAAAGAATCCTGCAGACATGCTAATAGGGCATATCACAAATTCATGTTATTCAACCTCAGCTGGGATTTTACTTTGAGAAGGAAATCCTTTAATTCCTCCCTAAATGATTTCTTACTTTACAAAAAGTGTAAAAAATTATATCAAACTTTTTCTTCTGTCTTCAAGTCACACATCTGCTTCTCCTTCTTTCTCAGCTGAGAAAGTTGCCTCTTCCTTTGCTCTAAATAAAGCCTTTAATGTGAGCTTTTCTCCCATTTTGATTCATTTCAAAACTTCATGTCATTATTTTCCACCCTGCTCCTTTCTTCCAGTCTTTCAAAATGTAGTGGTCCTTTTCCTTTCCAAGGCTGATACCCTCTACAAATACTTTATCCCATCCATTCCAGGTTCCATTGAATAAATTGCATCCTCAATCATCCCCCTCTTCTCTTGACTCTTTACTCTATTAACTGGTTATTTCCTGACTGCTTTCAAGTTTCTCCAAGACTATCTATCCTTAAGGGAGAAAAAAAAAACCTTCCCCAAACCCAATAATACTTCCAAGGTATCATTCTATCATTCTCATATTTTGCTCAAGTAAACTTCTTTAACTAAGAATTTGAACACTTTCCACTTTTGCTACTCAACCAACTTTTATTTCCTACTACTTCTATAATAAAATATAAACTTCTGTGTTTAGCTTTGAAACCCAAGATAATGTGATTCCACTCTACTTTTCCAGACCCACTGTACATCATTCCCTCTACTACATTCTCCAATCCACCCAACATTTACTGTGTTCCTCATTCATGAAACTCTCTATCTCACATCTGTGTTCTTGAACTGACCATTCAGTACACCTGAAATGTATTCTCTCTTTTCTCTGTCTTTGTCTGTCTGTCTGTCTCTCTCCATATATATGTATGTAATTTATATAAAACATGTACTTTATATTATATAAAACATACTAAAATCATATACAATATGTGTGTATATACATTCACAAAATACATGTATATGTGTGTATACATATATATGTTAAGAGCTAAGGTATCATCTTTTGCAGGAAGATTCCCTTACCCCAAAATTTAGTTTTCTCCTTCTTAAAGTATTTTATATTTAACTCTCTTTATGTATTTGTTTTTCTTCACTTTTTTCTCTATATAACAGAAATATGTACTTGTCTCTTCCATTAGAATGTAAGTTTCTTATGCATAGTGATAATTACATTGCTTGTATTTGTATCTTCAGTGCCCAACATATTGCCAGGCAATACAGTAGTTGATTGATTAATTATTTATCTCCCTCTATAAACATACAGCAGCACTTTCTCTGTAAGTTTTCTTTCCCAAAGTTGTCTAGAGCCAATGACAAATTAAATGAGTTCACTAAGGTCTCATGCAAGTATACAGCAGAGTAAGGACTTTGACCCAAGTCTTCCTAACTTTGATGTCAGCATTATTTCTATCCATTATGCCACACTATGTCTTGCATGTTGCATTCACTTAAATGTTTATGAAATTGAATTGATTCAATTGAACTAAATAGTCCTCCTCCAAAAACAAAGAACTTCAGGCTTTCCTGGAGGTATTCAATTTCTACCAAGTTGTTGTTTTATTTTAATTGTCTTTCACAATTTCAGATTGTTGGATCATTTAGAATCATGGATCTCTGACTTGAGAGAAACTTAAAGGTCAACTACTCCAACCACATCATTTTACAAACATGGAAATTGAGGGCCCTAAATGCCAAATTGGGGCAGCTAGGTGGCACAGTGGATAGGGCACTGGCCCTGGATTCAGGAGGACCTGAGTTCAAATCTGACCTCAGATACATACTAGCTGTGTGACCCTGGGCAAGTCACTTAACCCCATTGTCTAACCAAAAACAAAACAAAACAAAACAAAAATATCAAATGACTTGCAAAAGTCACAAGATAATGAGTTTTGGATGAATTAATTGCAAAGGAATCTATACAGTGAATATGGGAGTCATAATGGACCACAGTCACTTCCACAAGAAAGCATGCATTATTTATCCCAATCAAAAGTCTCTTATATGACTTATGCACCTATATTCTTAATAATGTTACTAATCATGTCATTCTGTGTCCAGGATTTATGACTTATTGTTTATGATGACACAATTGCCTTTCAACTCAGAAGAGGAATCTTAAATGTCGAATTGCCTACAGAGTTCACTTTTGATTGTGATTCTTAACTGTAAGTTTTGATATTCAACAGCCTGGACCAATATTTTTGGCTGATCAGATCATTAGACTGACAACAAAGGGTTAAAGATGATCCACTGGGGGGGGGGCAGCTAGGTGGCGCAGTGGATAGAGCATGGGCCCTGAGTTCAAGAGGACCTGAGTTCAAATCCGGCCTCAGACACATAACACTTACTAGCTGTGTGACCCTGGGCAAATCACTTAACCCCATTGCCTAGCCAAAAATAAATAAATAAATTAATTAATTTAATTAAATTAAAAAAAAAAAGATGACCTTTTGGGCATAACAGGAGTATTCAATTAAGAAACTACCTGAAGAAATCAAGCCATTCCTAAGCCTTTCTGAAGAGCTGTGTTCCCTCAGAGAATATTATTATTGGAAATGACAGTTGGTAATGGTATATCTAACTTTTGTTAAATACTGAATTACCACCTGGACTTATACTTATGTAACAGAGGTCTCTCTTGCTCTCTCTCTCTCTCTCTCTCTCTCTCTCTCTCTCTCTCTCGCTCTCTCACTCTCTCTCTCTCTCTCCCTCCTTCCCTCTGTCCCTCTGTCTCTGTCTGTCCACTCTCTCTCATCTATCTATCTATCTATCTATCTATCTATCTATCTATCTATCTATCTATCTATGTATATGGGTGTACACAAATATATGTTTATGCATATAGAATATACATATATACACATATGCATGTGTGTATATTTGTGTCACCAACAGTTTACTCCTCTGTCATTGTTAGCCATTATGGGGTAGATATTCAAAACAAACACCTATTATGTTCTAGGCATTTGTAGTTCTCTAAAATACCTAATACCATTCAACACACAACCATAAATTTTTAGTTTCTTTTGTTGTGAATTTCACCACTCTATGTGATCGTGTGAGTCATTATTGTGCTGAAGCTAAATTGAACTCTCATAAAAGCTGATTATTACATTTTCAGTGTGAACATGTACACCTTGGAAATCACCAAATGCTACAAATCATGGTTTGATTTATTGGTTTGTTTATGGTATAGACTTAAAAATTGTTGCAGAGAATGTTAATGCAGATTAAACTTGAATGTGCTGTGCATACATTTTGTGTTAAACATTTACCAGAATATGGAGTATAATGTTGGAAGCACAAAAATAGTAATTCTTGCATCTTATTGCTATGCTCTCTCTACTCTGTTTTGCTTTCAGAAAGGAGATATGAGGTGCATGTAAGAGGTTTTATCTCTGATAACAGTTGAAGGAATACTAGAAAGACTCCTTAAGGCTCATCATTGTTTTGACATATTGCTATATAAAGAATGGGCTGATTCTGAATAATGTTTGCTTGCACTGGGGCTGCTTATTAGCAGATGATGATCCTATATTAATTCAGATCTAGCATTTGATTAATGAGAGATCGTAGGAGAATTCACTTTGTCAACCTTTTTTTCATTGTATGCTTATTTGCTTTTAATGTCTTTAAAGTTTTTCATTTTAATTTACTGAGGTTGACTAAGAGAAGGTATTATTCTAACATCATATATTGTAGTAGTAGTGCCAAATGTATATCACAGGTACTAGATATGTGGTTTCATTTGAAGGCACTCTTGCCATAATGCAAGGCCATAGGAGGAGATTTCATAGTCTGAGATATGTCCATGCACAAAGTATAAGAGTTGTGTTTTTTTTAATTATTTTGTTTTTGAATATTCTTATTTCATAGCTTGAGACTCTGGATGAAGTATGTGCCTGTGGGTGAAGTTCTATGCCAGTGCTCAGAATCAAAGTATAGGAACATATAAGAAATAAAAGTCCTTTGATTTTGAGCATAAGAATATGGTAACCACTTCTAAGATTTATGAAGTTAGACCTACACTTTCTCTAAGCCCATTCAGTGAATAAAAAGTAAAAAATAAAAGAGACCTGTGATCTCATTAGCATACAGAATGACAGGTTGCAGTAATTCCCTCTCCCAATGCAGAGAGGCAACTTCTCTGCTACATATAGACTTATAAATTTACCTAAAACACTAAGATCTGCCCAAATCATCCAATAAATATGTATGAGAAAAAATATTAGTTGAACCTAGTTCTTCCTAGTCCTAAAGTTCTATTCACTAAGTCAGGATGACTCTCTCCTTAATTAACAAATGTTTTAATTACAGTTGTAAAACCTCATTTAACATTTTTCACTAAAATATTTGCTTTTTTAATATCAGTGTCTATGTGATATCAAGTATTGATTTTAACAAAAGCAGCAAAACATTTTGTTGCACTTACCTAAGCATGTTTGTATTTTTGTTTTTGTTTCTCAGGCGTACTTAAATAGAGAATAAGCAAATTCTTTTCCTAAGTATCAAAGTAATCCAAACATAGAAGTCTTACTAAAGATAATCATTCACTGTGATTTCTTGTGCAATAATATTAATAAATATTTTATTGGTGAATAATTCTCCTTTCTTCTGGGCACTAGCCACTAAATTAGCTATAACAGAGATTCACAAACAAGAAATTTGATTTATTAGTAATTAGAATGCATTAGAAAAATGTCTTGCAGATGATTGTTGCACTTACAAAACCCTCATTTTCTTATTATTTGCCAAGTATTCATACTTTCAGAGCTCATGGATTTTCTTTTATGTCATAATCGTCTATAATTTTAAAAAGGAAATGACTATCTAACCTAAGGATTAAATCTGTTATATTAAATTGACCAGCTTACATGCAAATGAAATATCTTGTTTTGCTTTTTTGTAGAAACTGAAGTATGACCCCTCACTTTTTAAACTTTTTCACTAGGTGCCAATAACCCTAGGATATTAGTATTTTTGTTGCTGTTATTGTTCCAGGAACTTTGACACAACAAAACTGGGACCAGAATCTCTTCAGGTTATGATATCTTCTCTAGCTGTGAAACTGCCCAGAATGCAAAGAAGTTCCATGCACAGAAGGGAGGAAAAGGCATACAGAAGGAAGCAGGTGCTAAAATGGTGAGTAATACACAAAAGGCTGCTCTGCTCACCTGGCACAGCATTCCCTGACTGATAGGAATTGTTACTTTGGCTGAGAATAAGAGAACTAGATGCTAGCTGCTACTACTGTTTGTTCATTAGTATCAAGATGCTATTCAACCTTTGTGCAATACTATTAAGTAATGATAAGGAAGAGACTTATCTCTCATCACTCACTCTCTCAGATACTTTCCCCATCTTTACCTATTGTCTTCAGTATACTTGTTTGTAGCATGATGCCCTATAGTCCCTAAAGTATGATTTTTACTTGCCTCAATTACATGCACAGATTTTTCAGTTTCTCCAGAAAAAAAATACAATCACAATTTGTTGTTATCACTCAGCACTAGAAAATTAAGGCAGACAAGGTGTGCTATCTATATTCTTCTGTTACATGATTCTAATAATGAAGTCGATCATTATTTTGAAGCATTAGCCGGTCCAAATTCAGTGCCGTCCTACAGACTTCATTCTCACTCAACCCACATATCTAGGTAGTGGCCAAATATTCTTCCATTTCCACAGCATCTTTAAAATATCAATCACTCATTTAGGAAGATCCAGCTCTTTGCCAGGCATTATGTCATATATTAGGGATAGAAATGTGAAAAAGGAAGATATGTTCTTCCCTTAAGGAGGTTACGATTTAACAGGGGAGGCAACATGAAAAGAAATATATAGTAAACAGGCTATGTACAGAATAAGTATGAGATAATTAACAGGGAGAAGACATCAGAATTAAGAAAGTTTGGAGAAGGCTTTCTGTAGAAGGTGGGATTTTTTGGGGGGAGACTTAAAGGAGAAGTCTAGTCAGAACATAGAAAGGAAAACATTGCAGGCTTAGGGGAAAGCCAGAGTAAACATTCAGAGCTCAGGGATGCAATGGCTTATTCAAGGAACAATTAGGAGGCCAGTTTCACAGGATCAAAGAGTACATGCTGGGGAGTAAGGTGTAAAATTACTGGAAAGCAGGAAGTGGGAAGGTTACAAAGGGCTCACTTTGCTTTACTAACATGGCGACTACTTTACTTCAGGTCTTCATCATCTCTCCCATGGAATATTACAATAGGTTTAAGGTTACTTTCACTCCAATGTATTGCACATACAGTCACCAAAATGATTTCCCAAAAACTCAGTTCTAGGTTATCTCACATCTTTACTCTATAAATACATATGTATATATACACATGTGTATATATTTGCATGTATTTATACATACACGTACTATATACACATATACGCATAGACTATATATACATATATACTATATATGTACACAAAATGCATGCATATATATACACATACATACATATACACATATATTTATATATCCTTGTATATACATTTTGATTTCTCCATGATAATATAAACTCTTTGATCATACACACACACACACACATATATAGTGTTGGAATGATATAAAATGATATAAAATGGATGAATGAGAAAGAGAGATGTCTTCAGTGAAAGGGGAAGAGAGTGGAAGAATGGAGGATATTATATTACATAAAAGAGGTGATCAAAGAATAATAATTATAAATTATAATAATTATAAAGTTCTTGGAAATCTATGAATCTTCTTATATAGAAAGGTACACAATTTAATCTTTTGTCCTTATAATTTCTCTTTCATTTTTACTTTTTTATGCTTCTCTTGAGTCTTGTTTTTGAAAGTAAGATTCTCCATTTAGCTCTGCTCTTTTAAACAGGAATGCTTGAAAGTTCTCTATTTCATTAAATATCAATTTTTTTTTCCTTTTAAGTAATATACTCAGTTTTGCTTGGTATAATATTCTTGGTTGTAGTCCTAGCTCTCTTGCCTTCCATAATATTATATTATAAGCCCTCTATCCCTTACTATCACTGACTTGAGAGTTCCCAAAGCTGTTCTTGCTTCTGTTTCCAGCACCTGGTCCAACCACTTGTGTTGAATCCATGTGGTCTCCAGGCCAGCCTCTACCTCAATGTCAGAGACATCTCCTTAAACCTCCTAATTTGTCTTGTACTTAAAGAATGTCTTACCTTTAATGTCTCACCCCAGAATTCAATTTGAGGAGTTATTTTAAAGTTTTTTTGGAGGAGAATATTGAGAGAACTTTGCTGAGTACTTGTACTCTGATTAACTTGTCTCTTCCCTGTACACACATGTATGTATGGTTGCATGTATGTATGTATATGTATATATGCACACATACATACATATGTTTGCAAACATTTAGAAATTACATAACAAACTAGCTACTACCTGCATACCTAAGTAAATACTAAATAGAAAGAGGATGGTAGGTCAACATATATGGTTGAAATGGTGTGGGGCCAAACTTGGCTTAATAAAAAAAAATCATGCAACTAGTGGCATTTTTATTAAGGCTTTGAATAATGTAATGGATGAACTCCGAAGATTTGTGCAAATGACTTGTAATGTCTGTGTAACAAGCACTTCTGATAATGATAACTTTAATGTTTAATGTAAATATTTAATTATTGTTTATTGTCATTTACAATGACAGAATTCCAATATGGAGTTACTTAGGCTAAGTGGCCCTAGTGTTTATAGAAGGATATAGGTAAAAAAGACAATTTGTACTTTTCCACTGTTTACTCTGTGTGTCATGTGGATAAGGCTTGCAGCTCTTTACTTGTATAAATTCTTGATGTGCTGCAGGCACTTTGAGTCATTTTCCTTTTGCTGAGTTAATTAACACTAAACTTTCCTACCAGGGTGTTGTCCAGATAATGAAATTTTCCCTACCTGGGTTTTACCTGGTCCTTGTAGTGATAAGGGACCCTTTTCAACCACATCTGGGCCTAATTAAGAATGCCCCCTCCAACAACTGCACATATAATCTGTTCTCAATCAAGCCTGTTTTTAATGTATATTATCTTAAGACTTGAACTCCAAATTGGAGGATGTACACTCCCCAACAGGTCTCCCTTGCTTTTCTGGCTGAATTGTGTTCCTTACATGTGTTGACAAGACTCTTTCTGTACATTTTCCAATACATACATACATACATACATAAATACATACATACATATACACACATATATGTATTATATATATATACATATATACATATATGCTTTTGTTTGCCTGCTTGCTGTGTTGCATAATGATAAACCTGATGATTGCATCCTTTCTCTGAGTATTAATTTTCAGAAATCTCAAATCCATATATTTTGTTTGACCTAAACCTAGAAAGGCTGAATAAGGCAGCACTATATTATTCCTTAGTAATTTAATATATATTTAACAATGTAATTGAAGAAACAACTTATATGCAAATAAAAATGTTATGAAAAATTTTCATCAAATTAAATAATACAATTTTTATCCCCCCAAAATCTTTCTTCTATGCTCCACGGTTATTTGAACCAAATTCCTACAACATGAAGATCAAATGCATTTAAAGCATATACATATATTTACTCATAAATATTTGAAGTACTTTATTATATATAAATGATATCTTTTTTGGGTATAGAAATTAAAAATAGGTATTATGAGAGATATTGCCCTCTAGCCTATTAAAGTTCATTGAAAGTTTAGGAATCTTGAAGTTTACATTGATGTAACAGAAATAATAAAAGCATAGTAATTGTCCATTTTAATTGGCCTTCAGCATTTTAAGATTAAAAGCAATTATACCAAACTATAGAACTGAAATATAGTGTAAGCTTTGAAGTATCTGCTGGAATAATTATGTGCAGCAATAATAGAATGATGTTTTCTTCTGTGACAAGAAGAAGAACATAAAATGGGTACAAGAAAGAGCTCATCTGAGATGCCTTAAAGGCAATGGCTTTACTTTAAAATAAATACCTTTAGGATTAAGTATTCATGCCAAAATTACCCAATATGAAATGAATGAATTTAAAAAAGAATAAATTATAAAAAAGTAACAGTAAAATTCACCAACACATAAGGTTACTCTCTTATGAGGAATGATATTTGAAGTTTCAGCTTTTTTCTTACAATGTAGTGTTGGTTTAGATTAAAAATCAGGAAACTCTATATATCCTATTATACCAGTTATTATAACTTCAACTAACTGAACCAGTTGTTATAGTTTCAATTTCTATACCAATTTCACTGCTTTGATCTAAATTTGTATAAACAAATGTCAAATTAAGTTCGCTGTTTATGAGTTTTGGGAGCACAGTCAGTTCATTGATTTAAAAAAAAAAGTCATGCCAGTTAAAATCAGTATGATCGATTTATGAAAATGGTGATATTTGTCCTCTAAAAGTAATATGAGTTATCAAGGATTTATATTTTTACTAGAATATTTTTGCTGCCAAACATGTAGATAAAACCTAAATAAAGAGCAAATATATGGTTGTTATCTATATTTTTGTTCTATTTCTCTTCAAATATATTAATGTCTATGTTGCCATTGTCATCACTATCACTTCATTAGTCTTATACTTCACTGGGAAAGCAGGCCATCTGAAATACTTTTTCTCAATTTCTTAGTTTTTCAAAATTTAGCTTCATCAGGCATTTTTAGTAACTTCCATTCTGTCTAAAACAAAACTGTGTTCCTGCTCCTTGATAATGCAAATCCCTATACTTGTGTCCTTGATTTCATCTCTTTCTAGGCCCTGTAGAAAAAAAATCTACAATTATCCACTGTTTCATGCCTGTTCAACCATTTCCTCTTCATTGGCTCCTTTCATACCACCTAGAAAATGGTTATGTCTCCCAAGTCCTAAAACAAAACCTTCACTTAGCACTTCTAACCCATATAGGAAGCATATCCTTTCCCTCACTGCCAATTTTCCTTTTAAAAAGACCTGGAACATTTTCTACCAACATATCTGTTTTCTCAGAATTTACAGTTTCTGGAATTTGGCATCTGTCCACAACACTCTATGGAAACTGATCTCTCAGAAAACATTTATGATTCCTAACCAACAAGTCAAAGTTCTTACTGTTTTTGTTTTCATCTTCCATGCTATCTCTGTAACATTTGACACCATTCATCATACTTTTTCACTTTTGATAAACCACATTGGCTTCATCATTATTGTACCTTTCTACTTATAAATCCTGCCTTCCTCTGATATTCTTTCTTATTTCTTCAGGAAAATATTCAGCAAATTTATGTTATTTCTCTCTCCACACTCCTCCTTAGTAATTTCATTCAATCTGAATTTTTTTTTTGTTTACCACCTTTATATAGATGGCTCTTGCATCTATATTTCTATTTCACTCCATTCTTATGAGTTTTAGACATACTTCTCCAACTACCTCTTTCATATAAATAAATCTTTCTTTCTCTCACTTCCAAATAACCATCTTTTGTAATAAACAAACAAATGAACAAACAAGTGAATGAATAAATAAATAAACAAAGGAGAAAACACAAGGCAATTCAACAAATATTAAGCCACATATCAGCTGTGTATGACAGTATATAGAATATTACAAACAGACAGGTAGGTAGTACAGTGAGTGGCATACCAGTTCGGGAATCAGGAAAACCCTTCTTTTGAGTTTAAATCTGCCCTTAGATACTTGCTAGCTGTGTGAACCTCATCAAGTCACTTAACCCTGTTTGTCTAAATTTCTTCATCTGTAAAATGAGCTGCAGAAGAAAATGGCAAACCACTCAAGTATCTTTGCAAAGAAAATACCAATGAGGTCACAAAGACTTGAACATAACTGAAAATAACTGAACAACAACAACACAAACCCATGGTCGCACACTTCTGTAAAGGAAGGATAAAAGTATACTTTCTCATCATATCTTCAAGGCACAAACTTGGTTATTATAATTATACTATCTTCAGCTACATTTTGTTATCATTATTCTTTTCATTTATGTTGTTGCAATTAGTGTGTATGCTATTTTCCTAGTTCTGTTTACTTCACTTTGAATCAGTTCACATATCATTTTATACTTCCCTTGAGTTATTAATATTCATCATTTTTTAAAGACCAGTGATATGTCATTATATTCATGTACCATATTTTGTTTGACCATTCCCTAATTAATACATTGATACCTAATTGAAAGTATTTTGTTTCCAATTGTTTGCTACTACAAAATATGCTGGTCTTGCTAGTCTGGCATGCATGTAACTTTATGTATTTGACATTCCTGTAGTATATATCTAACACTAGAATCACAGGATCTTCAATGCAGAACTGGGGAGTTCCTTAGAGGACATCTATTCCAAAGCCCATGTTTTAGAGATGAAGAAACTGAGGCCAAAATAGGTAAATAACTTGTTTAATATCACACAATAAGCATCAGAGGTAGAATTTAAAGTCAGGTACCCTAACCTTACAGTGATTACTCTTTTTACCATGCCGTGCTACCTTTTAGGCATACAGTATTAACATTTTCATTGCTTTCTTAGCATGTGGTATCTGGTATGTTTGTAATATTCTGTAGTGGGCAAAACCAAAACAGCATCCCATGGCTGAGATTACTATTTTACTTTGAGATCCTGTTACTAACATGTGGCACAGTTTTAACATGACATTATTTAAGTTTTTCACAAAAAGATTTACATGGAGGAATACATAGAAGAATATAGTGAGGAAAAGAGGGAATCTGATCCCTCAAGATTCAGATCTCCAGCATCAAAGCTATTCCATATTACCCTCAAGCCTCTAGGAGCCTTGGTTCAAACATGGTATCTGTAACTATTCCCTGAATGAATGTATATTCCTCATTTATAACTGAATCCTTTGACTCTTAATCACAGGATCAGGTATATGAAGTCTAGCTTATGCTATGGGGAATCTAAGAACAATTGACAACTGTGTAGGTCATAGAATACCTGACAGTGAAGTGCTGGATGTGTTTCCATTAGAAAATTAGGATGGTGGGGTAAAAGCAGTGACTTGCATGAGCTTTCCCCCAAATCCCTCCAAATACCTGTAAAAATGGCTCTAAACAAATTCTAAAGCAGCAGAACCCACAAAAAGACAGAGTGAAACAAATTTCCAGTCCAAGACAACCTGGATAGTTGATTAGAAACATCTATCATGCTGGGCTGGGAGAGGGACGCAGTTTGCTGTGGGTGCACAGGTCTCAGTGAACCTGAAACAGGCCTTAGAGGACTGAATCATGGGCAGCTGTGGTGGTTTCCAGACTTCTCAACTCATGAATGCCAAAGACGATTTAGAAGATCAGTAGAAAAAGTCTGTGTCTGTGGTGAGAGAGAAGTGCTATGCAGTCCCAGCCCCAGTCTCAGAGTGTGGCCCCAGGGTGGTGGCTGCCTCAAGGGCTTCTGGCCCACAGACTGAAGGGGAATCAAGTGGTTAATCAGAGGGGGATTGCAGGGATGTCTCTGCTGGTGCAAGATTATCTTGCTTTGCCTGTACTTGGATCTGGGTTACAGTTATGGGTGGTAGTCCTGGGATGAGGAGTGCTGGCGTGGTGGACCTTGTAGTGGCTGTGGAGAGAGAATCTTCCTCACAGTTCCAAGACAGAAAAGTGTGCTTGTGGTCACTCAAAGACCAGAGGACAGGCCAGGAAAAGAGTAAAAACCTTTCCCTTGATCATAGCACCTTGGAAGAACTGAAAATTTACAGGTCCCTAGAAATATCTCTGAAAACAGCATCACTCTCAGTTTTTCCTCTACTTCTCTTACTTGCTTCTCAAAATCCTTTTTGAGTTCTTCCATGGCCTGAGACAAATGCAGCAATATTTATTTAGTGACAAAGAAGATCAAAACATACAACCATAAGAAGACAACAAAGTCAAAGCTCCTACATTCAAAGCTTCCAACAAAAATGTGAATTTGTCACAAGAAAATAATGAAAAAGAAGTCAACAGCTTCCTAAAGGAGACCCAAAAAAATACTGAAGAAAATAATACCTTAAAAAATAACCTAACCCAAATGACAAAGGAGATCCAAAAAGCCAATGAGGAGAAGAATGCCCTAAAAAGCAAAATTGGCCAAATGGAAAAGGAAGTCCAAAAGTTTACTGAAGAAAATACTTCCTTAAAAATTAGAATGGAGGAATTGCAAGTTAGTGACTTTATGAGAAATCAAGACACTGTAAAACAAATTCAGAAGAATGAAAAAATAGACAACAATGTGAAATAACTCATTGGAAAAACAATTGAACTGGAAAATAGATCCAGAAGAGAGAACATAAAAAATATTGAACTATCTGAAAGGCGTGATCAAAAAAACAAACAAACAAACAAACAAACAAAAAAACCCTAAACATCATCTTTCAAGAAATTATCAAGGAAAACTGCCATGATATTTTAGAACCAGAGGGCAAAATAGAAATGGAAAGAATCTACCAATCACCTCCTGAAAGAGATCCCCAAAGGAAAATTCCTAAGAATATTGTATCCAAATTTCAGAGTTCCCAGGTCAAGGAAAAAGCATTGCAAGTAATCAGAAAGAAACAATTCAAGTATTGTGGAAATACAATCAGCTAAATCTGATGAGAACAAGATTCAATCATTCCCTCTCACCTTCCCCCATATCCCCTCCACTGTAAAAGCTTTGTCTGTTTTAAGTGAGATAATTTACCCTATCATATCTTTTCCTTTCTCCTTCTCCCAGTACATTTCTCTCTCAGCCCTTAATTTTATTACACAAGATTTAGCAACTTCTACATTAAGGGACCACAGGGCTAGGAATATAATATTCTGGCAGGGCAAAGGAGATAGGATTACAACCAAGAATCACCTATCCAGCAAAACTGAGCATAATCCTTCAGGGGAAAAATGGACATTCAGTGCAATAGAAGACTTTCAAGCTTTCTTGATGAAAAGACCAGAGCTGAACAGAAAATTTGACTTTCAGATACAAGACTCAAGAAAATCATGAAGAGGTAAACAGGAAAGAGAAATCATAAGAGACTTATGAGTCCTTTGTCAGTATTAGAGTTGTTGGAGAGAAAAATATGTGTAAGTAGATAGATAGGTAGATAGATAGATAGAGGGCACAGGGTGAGTTGAAAATGAAGGGGTGATATCTGGAGATTAAAATTAAGGGGTGAGAGAGGATTATACTGTGAGAAAGAGAAAAGGAGACATATAATAGGGTAAATTACCTCATTTAAAACAGACAAAAATGTTTTTACAGTGGAGGGGATATGGGGGAAGGTGAGAGAAAATGATTGAATCTTGTTCTCACCAGATTTAGCTCAAGGAGAGAAGAATATACATACTCAATTAGGTATGGAAATCTATCTTACCTTACAGGAAAATGGGAGGGGTGAAGTGGAAAAGAGATCAGGAGGATGATAGAGGGGAGGGCAGATTAGGGGAGGGAGTAATCAGAAGCAAACACTTCCAAGGGGGGACAGGGTCAAAAGAGACAATAGAATAAATGGGAGGCAGGATAGGATTAAGGGAAATATACTTAGTTTTTCACATGGAAGTGTTTTGCACGACTACACATGTATAATTTGTATCAAGTTGCTTGCCTTCTCAATGAGGGTGGGTAGGGAAGGAGGAAGGGAGAAAATTTGGAATCAAAGTTTTAACACATGTTAAAAAAATTGTTTTCACATGCAACTGGGAAATGAGATACACAGAAATGAGGGATAGAAATCTATCCTGCCCTACAGGAAAATTGAAGGAGAAGGGAATAAGAGAAGGGGGGAGAGATAGAAGAGAGGGCAGATTAGGAGAAGGGGTATTCAGAATGCATGCTATCTTGGAGTGGGGAGAAGAATGAAATGGGGAGAAAATTTGGAACTCAAAATCTTGTGGAAGTAGGTTAATGTTAAAAAATAAAAATAAATTAATTAATTTTAAAAAATAAATGAAAAAAATGAAAAAATGAATAAAATAAAATGCCTAATTAGCAGCTTTGAAAGAAAAAAAAATCTGCTTCGTGTGTTAATGAGGCTTAGTTAGCCTCCTTACCAATTATCTGCAGCTATGTTAAACTACTGAATCTTATTCTAATCACTGTGAAAGGCACACTAGAATTCTTTCATGTTAAGCATTGCCTTTTCTGAGTGGAAATAAACTTGTTCCATAATGAAAAAAAAAAGAAAATTAAGAAAGAAGCAAATTTTATTCTTATCCATCCTTGTCTGAGATACTAAAAATTCCAATGAAAATCAGCAACTTTGTGACTAGAATTTGCTAGGTCTCTACAACAGAATTAATATTTATGATTATCAAAAGTATAGAATTTCCAACAGTATTGAGAGCACAGTTATTCAGTTGAACTATGGAATAATAGTGTCCACTCATATTTACATGGGACTTTATAAATGACAGGGCATTTTTTACTCATGCCAAATTGGCAGGTATTTAATAAACTTTCATTATCCACATTGTATAACTAAACAAACTGGGAAAGGGAGAACCGTTCTATTTACCTACCTATAATCATTCAGGCTGAGAATTCTAGCTCAGGTCTTCTCATGACAAAATCATTGTTCTTTCCAATATCCTTGCCATTTAGATCCTTTGAGAAATCAAGCCTGCAACAATATTTCAGAACCATTGGCTTTTCAGAAGCAATAAAAGGACGCTAGGAATAAAGACGGGTAGAAAAAGATCTCAAAGGGCATCTAGTCCAAAACTTCATTTTACTGATGAAGAATATGAAGCTCCAACATATTAACCTACTTAATGTTCTTCAGGTGGTAGATGCCAGGATTCCAACCTGGAGCCTATGATTTTCTGATTGAGGCAACAAAATGCCAGATGCCTGTCATTCTTCTGGCCTCCCCAAACCTTGGGCTGCAACATCTCTATGGAAGTGATCGTCATTGAGCATGAATGAGAATTTATTTGCATAGTTTTCACCAATATGGTAGATACTATTCTAACAGTTAAAATCACATGAAATCAACTCATCATGATGACTATTACTTATTGCTCTGTGCAGCATGCTAATCTACCCAAGGCTGAGAAGTATTTGTATGAAGTAAATGTAAAAGCTTTCCCAGGAATCATGTCAGTGTCTAAGGACACTTAGTTTATAACAAAAGACTAAGGGACTAGATTTATCTCATTGAGATTCTAGAATAGTGAGAAAAGGTGACAAGCAAGTAATAAGAAATATATATATGTGTATATGTATATGTACATAAATTTTATTTAGAATATAGTTTAATTATTTTAAATGCATATTTATATATAATATAATTATTACACACATTATATTACATTCAATATATATACTTATGTATATATGTAGCTTATATATAATTATTCTAAATAATTATTTTATATATAATATATTATATATATTTTTTATTTATAACACTTTGTATTTGCTCTTCTAACTTGCACTAATACTGACTATTTACCTCATAATCCTCCATACACAATAAACACATATGTATGTATGCATGTAAAGACACACACACATATATAAGGAGAGAGAGGGAGAGAGAGACAGAGACAGAAACAGAAAGGGAAATTTTTTTTGTTAGTTGAAGAAAGAAATTACAAAAAAATTAAATGATGCAAACTGGAAGAAAATATAATCATTGAATTTGATGTGATGAGATATCGCTATATGACATGTCTGTTGTCTTTTGTGAAAGCCTGCCTTAAATAAGCATATTCTCCACTGGGACATCTCAAGGGCTGAAAAAAAAGGCAACAGGAAAAGAATGGATTCTTTATGGCACTAGTGCCAGGATGATCATCATTAGTGCTCTGTGCCCTTTCTGTCCCCTCAAACTAGTTTAATCCAATTGCTGAGACAAATACAAATTAGAGAAAAATAATGGATCCTGTTAGGAGCACCTTGGCCCAAGCATTCTGTGGGCATCATTTACACAAATGAAGTGAATAGATATTCCTATATGGTAAAAAAAAAATGTTGTCTGAACCAACACACATTAGGGAAGGTCTAGGAATTTTCCAATTCAGTTCATAGTTACTCTGAATGACTTCTCTATCAACTACAAATAAACTGTTTTTCAAATTATAACTTTAAGGCTTTAAATATTAAATCCATTGCTAAGAGCAAAGATCTACTGTTTTTTTTTTTTTTTTTGGATAGGTTAGCAGGAAGTTCATTAAAGCAGAAGAGAAGCAAGAGAACAAGAAAAACAGTTTGTTCAGGAAAGATGTCTCAGTGTTCCAGGTCATGCTAAAGATGTCTAAAGTCAACATATCACATTAGAAGAGTCTGTAACCTAAATTGATATATTTAAAACCAGCTCTCCCAATACTAGAAGTTCAGTGCTATACAGCATAAGGAGAGAATGGGAAAACAAAGTGGTCATAAGATCTAGATTTTTAAGGAATCTTACAGGAAAACATTTTATACAATAACACACACACAAAAAAAAACCTCTTTAAGTGATGTCTCAGGAAACAGAATAGCTAATAAGTTTCTGAAACAGGATTTGAACTCAGGTCTCTCTAACAGCAAATCTAGTCCATGTACTCTGTTACAATGGCCAATGTAGTTATTCTTACTTGAGTTCTCTGCTTATTTCTCTTTTTGTGTTCTTTATGTGCTGTTTTTTTTTTTTCTAATGATAAGGTCAGCTGTATCTGGCACTTTGTTAGGAAATTGTGTCAGTCAACTGGCTAGTCTCATAGGAAAGGGCTATATTCAAGAGAAACTTGAGATACAAGAGAAACATACTTGATCACTGTCTTCTAAAGCCTCTTACGTCCTTGACAAGGTGTGCTCATGGGTTTGCATGTGAAATATTGTTTTGTCCATGTCATAAAAACACTACACAAATAAGTAATGACAATGAGTAATGACACAGTTAACTGTCATGGTCATGGAAAGAATTGTTCTATTAACTGAAATAACCTTTGTACTGGATATACTCAAAGCATGCATTGGGGACTTCTCAAGGGTGTCACATTTTAATATGATTAAAATCTCTCTCAATCCAATACACCTTCTTATATATGATTTAGGAACAAGAATACAAGCTTCCAATAATGTTAAACTCTTTACATATCCATGATACTGTTCTCTCATGGTTCTGCCTCCTACTTGTCTCACCCCTTCTTCTCAGTATTCTTTGTTGGATCTTCACACAGGTCAAACTCACTGACCTTGTGTTTCCCAACATTCTGTCCTAGGACCCTTTTCTTTTTACTCTATAAAATATCACTTGATGACCTCATTCATTCCCATGGGTTCAACTATCATAGTTATGCAGAGGAGGTCTATATCAGATTAAAATCTCTCTCCTGAATTCCAATCACAAGTTATCATTTGTTTTTTGGGCAACTCATCTTACAGACATTAAAAAAAAATCTTTCTGTTCAAAACAGAACTCATTTTTTTCCCTTCCCCCTCAAAAAAGAAAGCTTCTTTTCTAACATCTTGGTTATTGTCCATATATCCACCATCCTACAATTCACCCAGGATGACAATCTTGGTGTCATTCTCTACTCCTCACTTACACTCAACCCACTTGTCTAATACACTGTCAAATTTTGTTGTTTCTAATTTTACCACTTCTCTTCTATAAATCCCCTTCTCTCCCTTTGCACAGCCATCATTCTAGTCTAGGACTTCATAATATCTCATCTAGATTATTGCAATTCTAATTGACCTCAGTGTCTTAATTCTCTTCCTAATCTATTCTATCCTCTAATCAATTTTTCTACAGTTCAGGTCTTACCATGTCCCCACCACTCCCAATAGAATAAAGTCCAGTTCCTCCCTCTCTGAGACTATACATAAATAATAACAACTAGTGCTTATATATCACTTTAATGTTTGCAAAACACTTTACAAATATTATCTTATTTTAGTACTCATGGCACTATGTGGTAGTTTCTATTAGTGTCCCCATTTTTCTGATGAGGACACTAAGGTAAATATAGTTGAAATGATTTGTCCTGGGGTCACAAAGACAGTCGTTGTCTGAGACTAGATTTTAAGTTAGATCTTACTGACAAGAGGTGGGACACTTATACACTATCTCAACAGCACTCAACAAAGATGGTAACAACTCCTTAGCTGGACATTGCAAGCCCTTTGCAACTTGACCCCTTTCCTACCTTTCCAACTTTTGTACACTATAATCCCTTTTATTCACTCTGTAATCCTGCTATTCTGAGCTACTTGCTGTCCCTCAAACAGGACACTCCTTTCCTTGATTCAGTGCTTTTGCATTGGCTTTTTCCCATGTCTAGAATGATCTACCTCCTCATGTCTGCCTTATGACTTCACTATATTCTGTCAAGACTGATTTCACATCCCATTTTCTGAAGGAGGAATTTCTCTTCCTACTCTCCTTTTACCTTCCCTCTGATATTTCCTTCTATCTCCACTTTACATATCAGGGAGATACATGGTTATCCTCCCAATTAGACAATGGGTTCCTTGGTGGCAGGGGTCATGTTTTTGCCTAAGCCAATGTTATAAGTCTTTGGGGATACAAGGATCTTACAGGTAGTTGAGAAAACCAAAACCAAACCAAGCCAAAACAAAACAAAACAAAAAATCCATTTTGTCTGTAGTTCCTCTCTTACCCCAAAACTTGTTTGTATTATAGTACTGTCAGTGTCTTTCCTTTGTATTGAAATATCAAGTATTCTCAATAGTTCTATCTATTAGGGTGGAGTTACAAGTGATAACTAACCTGAAGAGGAGCCTTTTTTTTTTTTACTAGCCCCACCAACAGATCAGGTCCAATCAAGGAATACCACATCCCCTATTCCTACCCAACAAGCCCCCAGTGATCAGCTCTATCTAATCTGGAGGTATCCCACACCCAATTCACCTCCGACTAAGTTGAAGCCTATATAAGCTTTATCTTTTAGTTTCTCCCACCATGTGGGTGCATCTCTCTTGTTGGCAAACTCAACAAACCATCATTGGTTTAAAAATTTCTGATTCTATTTCTGGTTTGTTCTGGCACTGATAATTTTATGTACAACCCTTTTATAACTGAGTGCTTATCACATTGTCTTACACATAGTGGTCAATATCTACTTATTGAGCATTTGTTGACTACATAGTTACTACTTCAATGCAATAAGTCTTTATTTCTGATAAATTTGCCTTATAAAATGGAAAATATTTAGCTTGAGTTGTGGAGGAGATGGGAGGAGAATAATGAAGAAAGCAAGAGGGGGGCTAGGTTACATCAGGATCAGGGCTCCTCAAGATCCAACCTGATCTCTGGAAGTACTAGAGGCATATGACTTTGCTGAAGGTTATGAATTGTCCCCAACTCCACTACCACTTTTAATGTCAGAATTAACAGGTGATACCTTCTGAATTTTTGAAAAGAGAAGTGGAGAATAGAGCACACTCTTCACCCCTCCATCTAAATTCTGCCTAGAGAGAAAGCTTTTTATTGTTTGGAAGAACTAGTTATGGCCTTATTAATTCAAACTATGGACCCTGAGGAAAGAGATGGATCCTTCTTTTTTCAAAGAACAGATTTCTTTCCAAACTGATCTCTGTGGGCAGTTGGTCCATTGTGGATGCTCCTGAATGACCTACAAGCTACTAATAAGTACAGTAATTATGTTTCTCGTGGATTGCTAGATTTAAGAGGGGGATATATGTTTGACCAATTAAACAAGAATTAGGGCATAGAGCTTGTAGAGTTTGGTCTCTAGACCTTCCCTCCTGCTATTATCTTGCCTGTGAACTCTCTGGCCCGCAACCATATGGGAAAGAAAAACCTACTTACTTTTCCTCTCTTGGCTGCCAGTGACCAAGGAGCGGGAATATAGTGGCTGTACTCAAACTTTTTCTCTTACTCCTTCTGTTATCCCAGAACTTTGAACCTATTTGCCTTACTGGTTGATATACATCTGATTTGAACTAGAATTGACATGAATGGCACAAGCCTGATTTTGCATTTTCCCCTCTTCTTTTCCTTATACAAGGAGTTGAGTAGTAGTTCACCCAGAATCCAGTTAGATGCTGCAGGCCTTCATATAGATATCAAATATCATCCATTGTAATCAAAGTATCATAGATTTAGAGCCAAGAGGTTCCATCTTCCTTAAGGAAAACTTGTGTTTTTACATGTGGATTTTATTGTTATCATACATAATTTTTTTTCAACAGCTTACTATGTTGTTGAATTAAGGAAACCCTTGGTGGTCTTTTACTCATAAGTTGGAAATTTGAAATGCTATTAGTTTTACATGTTATTTTTTGAGCTAGGAAATCCCTAATAATCTATATTTTAACAGTTCCATTAATTATTTCTCAACCTAGAAAAATAAAAACAAATAAAAAAACCTGAAAAGATATCTTTGGGCAGGGTTTAATTTTGTTTATGCAATAAAACCAAGGTACCAAAACTCCTGGCACATTGACTGATTTAGAATAGCAAGAGATTCAAAAGCTGGTATTACTTTTGGGACCTTCCACTCTGTCCTTTCATAACTAGCTGCCTTTTTAAAACTTGGTCTTTGATGAAGTGATATTTAAGCATTGGTGGGGAGAAAAAGGGAGCAACGATTATGAAAGAGGTGCCTGTACTCCTGATACCCAGGGTATTTCATCAAAGTCACTGATTAAGTAAACAATCCAAAAAAATGTTAATTTCATAACATGTTTAAGGAACTATGTTAATTTTGAGGATAGAGATAAAAAATTCACTAAATTTATAGAAACTAATCACTAGGTTGGAAATGATGTCATTTTTTTGGCCTCAATAACTCATAAAGACCATCTATAAAGGGATACAGCAGGCCTTCATGGCATATGTCCCACAGACCATTTGTGATGTACCAAAAATTTTTGGGTGGCCCAAGAAAGAATGTAGAGGATGCAAAAGAAAGTAAAGAAGTAACAAGTGATTTGCCCATGCCCTACCTAACCTGCCTTCCACTAGTCATGTAAAATGGCAGGTGGGGTGCCACTGCACACTGTCTCCTGTTTGTCATGTGACCCTCTACAACCAATCATTGTCAGTCTGTCTCTAGTCTGAGAGGAGCAAGAGTCATATATTTTCACTGTGTTTTTGGTCATTACTGTATTGAACAGGAACAAAGTAAGTGCAGCCACATACCAATGAAACTGATGCTCACTATGCAATGAACAGCAGCAACACAAGGACTTCTTCTCCTCCCTCACTGCACAGCTGCCCTCTAAGTTATGTGAGTGTCTGACACACTCTCCAAGGTCAGACACTCAGTTCAGTATTTCTTTATATGTGAGCAGTTGCTGTGAAGATTTTTTGGTTCTAACATTAAAGTTTTGTGGGTGACTTTGTAAAATGGGTGTTAAAAAGAAATGGAAGATTGAATCAGAATACAGTATTTAATCCAGACTGGACAAATAGATATTTGTTTAATTACATGACAAAAAAATATTGTGCCTTGTTTGCTGAGAAGTAATAGTGATCCTGAAGAAATACAATCTTTGTCACCATTTTGAATCAAAACATCCTGACTTAAGCAAATTGGTTACCAATCAAAAACAAATTAAAGCATCCAAATTGTTGAAAAATCCCGATGAGGAACAATGGTTTTTCAACAAAGTACATTCAGAAAATGAGGTGGCTACTGAGGTTAGTTTTCAGATTTCTAAAGAAATTGCTGCTGCTGGAAATCTTTTACTGAAGTCGACTTCATAAAGAAGTGTTTGCTGATTGTAGTTTCTGGATTATTTCATAATAAATGAAGTGTTTTTGAGAAATAGTTTAATCATAAAGTATACCTTTTCTTGGAAAGTGAGCCACTAAAAACTTATCTGCAGCCCAAAAAGTCTAGCTTGTTTTAATTTTGGCCCCTACCTACTGCCAAGTTGTGTAGGTCTGCCATAGAGTGACAAAAATCCTGAGAAACTGAAAAACAAAGTATTGTGAAGCAAATCTACATGCAAGAAAAAAAGCACTGTTAAAAATAATAACCAGAGAGGTAGATATCCATTTTTCACCTTAGATTTCAGGTATCTAGAAAATATTCCATTTTACAAGGTGATTTTCTTAGAAATCCTCAGATTTCTTCTTTATTTCCATCTTCATAGAATCTTTAAAACCATATAACTAATGCTGTGGAAGGTCAGGAATACTAATATATTCTTGGTAGAACTATGGATTTGTCTATATGGAAAGAAAGTAATTAAAACATGTTTAGCTCTTGTAGAGATTCTGCATGATAGGAACATACCCCAAGGATGTCAAAGCCTAAAACAAGAACAACGAACACCTTAGTGTACTTTAATATATTTGTAGCTGCACTTTTCATAAAAACAAAAAAAACTGAAAAGAAATTATAAGCACATCTAATGGGGAAGGGCTAAATACAATGTGATATAATAATGAAATGTAATATTATATTTCTGAGTGAATGTGAAGAATAGAGGGAAGCACGACTTCTCTTATATGAACTAAAACAAAGTGAAATAAACAGAAAATGGAATACATGCAAAAAAATAGGAAAAAAAACATCCAAATAGATTACAGGGTAAAATAAAAACCAATTTCAAAGAGAAGAAGTAAACCAAGGATTAAAGTTAGACTGAGGCATCAGGTCTTGAGTTAAAAAGGTATTAGAGAATGGAATTAAGGTTAGCATTTAGAGTTATGTTAATTTTTTTCATATATCTCCACTTGAATTAACCATATTGGATGAAATAATCAGTTATTTAATAAACATCAGCAATTCCACAAAGACAAATTATTTATTTATATTTAAATCTTAAGCATATGATACAATGCACCTAATGAAGTAATTATTTCAGTTTTGCAAAGACAGAACTTTAATAACAAGATTCACAAATACAAAGAGACCATATAAAGTGAGAACAGAAAACTATTAATGTTTTTTTTAATTCATGTTCCAAGACTGTATTTTAGTGACTTATAAAGTATTGTGTCAAAGCCTTTTCAGAGTGCGAAACCTCAGAGGAACAACTTTGACAGGAAGGGCAAAAGTCGACAGGAAAATGTCCACTTGTTTGCTGGGTGATGATCTTCTGTCTCTTTTTGACATAACCTTTGTCTTCAATACATCTTTTCATGTGTATAGTCTATTTTTCTCTTGAGCAAAAGAAATGAAATTATGCCAGTAAGAAAGATACAGGGTGTAGCTATCACTTATTAAAATAAAGTTCCAAAATATCAATAAATGACCATCACAACATAAATTCTGAACTCACTGGAGGAATATGTCTCTTGTGGAATCATATTTTCTGTATTTTATAGTATTTGGTATGAATTCCTTACATTTTGGAATGAATTTGTTGGGGTATTTATGAATTATTTGTACTAAAGTATATATATATATTATATATATATAATATTATGTATATACATATATATAGTATTTGTTACTAGGAAAGTGAAAATATGGGACTATGTGTTTTATATATGTGTGTGTGTTTGTGTGTGTGTGTGTTTAAAGTCTCAGAAGGGAGAGAGAGAGAGACAGACAGAGAGAGACAGAGAGAGAGAGACAGAGAGAGAGAGAGAGGAAAACGGGGGGAGAGAATGAAAGGGAAGGGAAGAAGAGGGAAGGGAAGAGAAGAGAAGGGAAAGGAAAGGGAGAGAAAGGAAGGGAAAAGAAAAAAGAGAAGGGAAGGAAAGGAAAGGAAAGGAAAGGAAAGGAAAGGAAAGGAAAGGAAAGGAAAGGAAAGGAAAGGAAAGGAAAGGAAAGGAAAGGAAAGGAAAGGAAAGGAAAGGAAAGGAAAGGAAAGGAAAGGAAAGGAAAGGAAAGGAAAGGAAAGGAA
>NW_020950792.1:13545014-13583667 GCF_900497805.2 Vombatus ursinus
GGAAAGGAAAGGAAAGGAAAGGAAAGGAAAGGAAAGGAAAGGAAAGGAAAGGAAAGGAAAGGAAAGGGAAGGAAAGGAAAGGAAAGGAAAGGAAATCATATATAGTATGCTGGAGTCAGTAAGATCAAAGTATTTATCCTACCTATAATACATTTTATCATAAATATGTTGTCAGTCATTCATTCATCACATTTAAATATTTTAAGAAACTGTGATTTTGTTCATATGGAAAGTTTCGGAACTAAAACAGATCACTCCCCATCTTTAACTCAATGCTTCCATGACTTACCTGAGGCTCTGTAATATTAAATTGATTGATCATAGTCACACAATTAGTAGATGTAAGAGGAAAAACTTGAATCTAGTTACAAGACCTTGATACTGCTTTAATTCCAGCATAAGACCACACAGTGATCATGCCAAAGACTTGTAATTTCATTATTGTAGGTATGCCTCACTAAAATCAACAAGATCTCCATTTTCAGTAGGGAGTCTTCATAAGTTTCTGTGATGCTAAGAATTCCTCACTTGTTGACCAACTTTGTAGTTCTGAGCCCCTACAAGATTAAGGGACTGATCACCTGATGACAACTACTGAGATCATGATTGAATCTCTCCTTTGAGTCTACCAGCTTTTAAGACTTGCTTGGTTAGACACATGATGATATAATGAATACAGAGCTAGCCTTGGCAACAAGAAAACCTGGATTTAAGTTCAATCTGTGCTTCATATTGGTTGTGTGGTTCTTAGTTAGGACATACAATGTCTTGGTGCCCCCAAAAATTGCAGAGAAATTATGGATATACTTTGGTGGAGCGTGCCTCAACTAAAATTCTTTATAACATTGAAATCACAATGATTACCATAATTTGCCTCTTCTCTCACCCCACTGACAATGTTTTAGAAAATTTAACAATACAATTTAACAAATATTTATTGAAAAACTCTTATGGGACAGAGCTAGCACTTATCAAATACAAATTATATTCAAAGCACTGTGCGAAGTTCTAGGGATGCATGGTAGTAAAGTGAAGAAGGACAAAAAGTATCTGCTCTTAAGGGGCTCACATTGTAATGGGAAGACAAAAATAAAAGTCAGTAGGTACATACAAGATATATACAGAATAGATGAAACCTACCTGGAGTGGCTAGATTGCAGGAAGATCTATCACTACTGGGGGCACTATTCAACTCCTGCCTTCACTCAATTGTTTCCCAACACTTTGGCACTAAGAATCCACTCAGAACGTTTGACTGCTAATGTTTATCCTTCATTTTCAAATAGGACAATGACATCATGGTTTAAATAAGATGTAAGTCATTGGGTTAATTCCTTCTGGCTACCACCAGGAATTTTCATCTTCTCAGCACTATATCTTAAGTTGAAGAGATAGTCACCATATGTTACTACTAGTCACTTATCTGATCATGTTTAACCAAAAGCATCTGGTCTTGGGAAGTTGCAGCATTTGTGCTTCTTCCCATTCTATGGAAGTTCTGAGGAAGTCTAAAGTTCCCTATGTTTCTCAGAGAATGGGTGGCCTTTCTTTTCTTAGTTCTGTCTGTCTGTCTGTCTGTCTTTCTGTCTCTTTGTTCCCCATATGTCTTTCTCTCTTTTTTTTACACACACACACACACACACATACACACACACACTGAATAGACCACTGGGCCTAGAGTCAGGAAGACCTAAGTTAATATACAGCTTCACAGTTACTCACCATGTGACCTTCGGTAAATAATTTAATCTTTCTGTTTGGTTTTCCTCATCTGTGAAGTGGGGATAATAATACACCTACCTCCCAGAGTTGTTGTGAGGATCAAATGATATAATACTTGTAAATCACTTATGAAAGCATCTGGCACAGAGTAAGCACTGTATAAATGTTAGTTTATTATTATTATTATTATTAATTATTATCTAGAGTTCGGGAATTTTTTATCTATTTAACCAATATAAAATCAACTCTAAGTCCCAACTTCTGGCAAACTCCACATGCTCTATCACCTGAATCCATTGTAATGAAGTTTAGTAGCCAGACCTTGACTCATGGAGTTGACTCTCCACAAAAGCAGACAAATATGTATTTATGCAGAATTTACTTCTAAAACAGAGTGAATTAAAAATCAATCATATACTATAACAGAATATAAGAATATACTATTTAAAGCAAAATAGAGCGTATAACAGGCATTTACCCTCTAAGAACCCCCAATGTCATCAACCAGTAAACAGAATAAATTCTTATGAAGAAATTATTGCAATTTCACTGTTTGAGTAATACAGTGAGTGGAGCCATTAACTGGCACTATCAAGACAAAACTTGATGCCATTCTTACCATGGCTGCTATGGCCACTCCCCAGAAAAAAATCTCCATCAATCTCAACAGAAAAATAGAGGAGGGATGGAAATTTACACTAAAAATAGACATTGTAGATAGATGATATACAAATACATACATTCACACACACACATACATATACATACATACATACATACATAGAATATGTGTTACTTTGGTGGGAACATTGATTCAGTCATCTATTTTGGTAACTGAGAAAATGAAAATTAAACACCAGTTCAGCAACAACTACTATAACTAACTCCCAAAATGCGAGATTTAAAGTGTTGTACATGTATGACATAGGAGTCATCTTAAGCTCAAGATGTCCTAAATTTGGCTTATTATTTTTTCTGTTCTTCCCTTTGATCTCATTATTTCTCTCAGAGATATCTATCACCACCAAAACAAGTGCAAAACCTTATTGTTGCTGTCATTGTTTTTCTTTGACTCTTGGATTTCCCTATCCTTTTAGATATAACCAGCTGCCATATAGTATTCATGCTACCCTCTGTAGTATATCTATCTTCTGTCTACCTCTTGGTATTTTAACTTATACTACCCATTTACAACATTGACAATTACTTGCACAATTGCCATAGCTATCATTCATATTCTGCCTCTACTCTTTTCTCAATTCAAACCACTCCTTATACTGTGCCAGAATCATCTTCCTTGCAACAGAGATTTCATTTTGCCACTCACATGTCCAAGTACTTTAATGATTTCCTATTTCTTGTTAAGTTTAGATTCCTTGGTTTACCATTAAAAGCACTCCACAGCCTGATTTCAACTTGCACTTTCAGTTTTTATCTCCCATTATTCCTCTTTATGACCCAGTCAAACTGGACTATGAGCTACTCCACCTTTTACTTTATTTCCTCTTATATTCCCTATAATTTTGTTCTATGCTTTGCTGAGATTATTCTCTGTTTTCTCCATCTACCTCCCTTGCTTATAAAATTCAACAATATTTTAAATCCTAGTTCAGATCGTATCTGTTCAGATGAAGACATATTTCCTGATATCTATTCCTTGACATAGTTGTTAATGATATTTCAATCTCAGATCATACATCACATAACACTTTCATTGTCCTTCTTTTATGTATGCATCATGTGTTATTTTGTAGTACAATTATTGGTGTATGTGTCAAACATCAATATTACACAAAAAACTCTATCGAATCTCAGTCCATATTTTATTAAACTCTGTGTGTCTCCCAATAACAATCTAGTTGTCTGCAGACTTTTTTTTAAATTTGTCTAAGAATTAGAAAAATCTCAGCCTACATTATATTCCAAATATTAATGACACAGAGCTATTTCAAAAGTGCCATCTCTCTCAGTCTTGTCTGGGTTTTATTTGTCATTGTTGTTAATGTATGGCCCATATTCTCTCCATGTAGGAATCTTTCAGTGCAAGTGTTGAAATTCTGGAACATGTATTGCACATAAATATCTTCCAGCCTAGAGACACTACCTTTGGGCAGAGGTAGGATGATGAATTTCTCTTTTACTTCACATGGATGACCCATGGTAGCTGTGAATACAAAGCAGGGTGTATAATGCATGAACAAAGTCTTGCCATATATTTCTAGTTAAGAATGTTATCTATAAACTCAGTGCCAAAAGACAGTAGAGGGCCTTGGCAAAAGAAATAATAATAATAGTAACAACAGTATATAAACCCAGGAGGATATTGATATATGTTATAAATATATTCTATAGACTAGGTTTTAATTTTAAGTATTTATAGTTTGACTCTTCTGCACATGATAAATATTAATAAGCTGTTGATGCATAAGTGCAATGCTTTCAAAAATACTTGTTTTCTTAATATAGAACTTCAATGGAAAAATTTTTGTAAGCTTTTTTAGAATATGAAGACAACTGATTTTGTTTCCCTTTGAAATAACCAACTTATGCTCAATATATAATGTGAAACAAATTTTGAAAATAATACTTATTACAGGAAAAAATTCATACAGATAAACTATATTGTTTTCATGCAAGAAGGAAAAGTTTTAATTCTGTGCAGGAATTCATAGTACTCACTGATGTTCATTTGACTTTAAGTGATAGGAATATGTTGCAGTAGTACAAGTATGTAGCATTTTACATATATAAACATACCTACATGTGTGTGCATGTATCTATTACTAATACAATAAAATATTTGTAAAGAGAGAAATGGAAGTCCAGAAGAATTTTTGCTTAGTTGAAACTGCTGCCTGATTTTATCACCACCCTAGGGAAAGGAAGATGGCAAATTACACTATACAAAGCTAACTGCCTAGAATTGCTTCGGTCCTGCAGTGCAGACAGCATTTTTCTCATCATTAAGGAATGTGTCTTATAGAATTCTATCTAAAATGTGTTTCTGTACTTCAGAGACAAAACTTATTTCCTTCAAATGAGATATGAATCAGCTTTCTTTTGTATAATATAACTTTAAATGACCACTTGAAGCTTAATAATGTAGGAATAACTGCATACGGTGAATGATGATTAAGCCATCATTAATACTATTATTAACATTCATATTTTACAACTATAAGACTGTACCATTTACAAAGAATTTTATGTTTATTATATTTTGACCAGCACAACATCACAACAAGGATACAATATTTCAGAGGAATACCAGCCTAGTAAAAGTAGCATGTAATATTTCAAATAGGGGGCAATTAGTTAAAACAACATATTCAAATTCAAATACAATAAACACTTAATAAATGCCTATAATGATAATAATAATAACCACAATAGTTGACACTTATGAAACTCATTAAAATGTGCAAAATATTTTCAGCTACATTATTCAATTTAAGTATCACAATAACTCTTTGAGGTAGGTACTACATATGTAATTAGGTACCTTTGATTGATAAAGAGACTGAGGGTCATGGATGATAAGTGTTATAGTTATTGATCATGAAAACAATATTAATAATGATCTATTTTATACCTATTCTTCTTATATGGACAACAACAATAACTTCCATTTATTAAGCTCTTTAAGGTTTTCAAAGTACTTTGCATCAATTATTTCATCAAATCCTTACAACATCTTATCAAGTAGGAAGTTATAATGAATCTTGGTGAGTCTGTGCTGCAGTGCCACTAAGACTCAATTCCTATCCATAGATATAAAATGAAGAAAAAAAGGGCAGCAAAGAAAGCAAGAATTTAAGTAGGCAAAAGCAGGAGAATAAGGTTAAAAATTAAAGTGGGAATGTTAAACGTTTGCAAAATAGAAGATTGAAATAGTCTTGAAAACATGTATCAAGTCATATAGATTCTGCAATGGATCCCAAAATGAATGAGATATCTCATTTTTGGAGCATAAAATTAGTAACAGTGAGGGAGGTTATTGTGCCTCTGATGTAGTGACTCACACATCTCTGAGGATCCTATTATCAAAGCAGAAGGAGGAGAAAGAAGAGCAGGAGGAGGAAGGGGAAGGGGAGGAGGAGGAGATGATGATGATAATGAAGAACAAGAGGAAAGTAGAACAAGAAGAACAAAAACAACAAGAAGAGCAAGAACAAGAAGGAAAGAAAGAAAAAGAACAAAAAGTTAAAGAACAAGAGCAAGAAGAATGAGAAAAAGAAGAACAAGGAGAGGAACAAGATAAAGAACAAGAAGTACAAAGAAAAGAACAAGAAGGAGGATTTCTGAAAGTATGTTTAATTAAACTAACTGGCACTAATGTGCTCCTCCTTTAAAGAAGCTAGCTCTTGCTTAGATTTTCAGTCATGTCTGACTCTTTGTAATTGGCAAATATACTTGAGTGGCTTGCATTTCTCTCTCTAGATTATTTTACAGATGAGGAAACTGAGTCAAACATTGTTAAATGATTTTCCCAGGGTCACATAGTCAGTAAATGTCTGAGGCCAGATTTGAATTCAGGAAGAAGAGTCTTTCTGACTCCAGTCCTGCACTCTATCTGCTTTGCCATCTAGCTTGCTTAGATTGCCCTGCTACTAATTTTATACCTTTTTCTTTCCTTCAGTTTATTGTGTCTTCCTTGTACAAGCATCATTCTGAAGTAGCAGGATATTTGACGCTCAGCAGAATCTGTGCAATGAATCTATTGATAATAGCAAAATTACAGAATCAACATCAAACCATTTCAAATGTAGAGATTGATGGCTGTTTTGTTTCTTCCCATGATTAAAGGGAATTATAATTTAAAACTGAAGAGGGAAAATAATTGAACCCATTTTTTACAGAATAATATCATTTAAAAATATTAAGATAGTAATTCAATTTAGTTCCATGGTTAACTTAGCTTTCACGAGGTAATTGATAGTTGCTATTTGAACTAGAAATTTTTGAACTGGCAAATAACAGAGCCTTGATGATTGCATATAAAGAAAGAGCTACATAAGAAGACATACTCAGCTCTTTGTGTTAAAGGCAAAAAAAAAAAAGAACTTCCTTTTGGAAGATGACTGAGTTAATTTTTTTTCATACCTAGTAGGCATTCAATGAGTCTTCTTATAAATAAGAAAAAGAAAAGAATGCAAAAGGAAATCCTCAAATAATTAATTTCCCCCACTGCTGTCAAAAATCCATGTAATTTTGCTCTTGTACTAGTGGAGAGCAAAGCCATATGCCCATGTTCTGTGCTACTTCTAAAAAGCAGAACTGAGATCCTGCTTTTTTCTGTTCGGTGTTTGGTATGTTGTGAAAGTTCAGTAAGTACTTAACAACAACTGTTACGCTCATGAGACCAAGCTGTTAAGATATTTGGTATTTGGTTTTGTTGTTGGGGGAAAGGTGGTATTTAATGTAGAACATATTGCTAATATGATTCTACAACTATACAGAGTGTCCCAAAAGCCTTAATGCCATTTTAAACTTTAATAGAACCTTTTCCCATATTAAGCTTATCATTCCCTATTTGCTTAACAGTAGCTTCAGTAGCACTAAGACTTTTGTGACACCTTGTGTTTGTATATGTGTGTGTGTAAACCACACTCATATATTTGTATACATATATACACACATGTATATATGAATATATGCATCTATGTATAGACACGTATTGATGCATATATATATATATAGTATAACTTCTCAGAATGCTTTCAAGGCTAGTTAATATTACAGATTATTCAAACATTTGACAAAGAAATAAATTATCCCTTGAATGAAACACAATTAATATAATTTAATTCATGTTAAATTGAATCACTCCAATAAAGCCTTGTTTTAATGCCTCAATATATTGGGGAAGTAAACCTGGGTCCTCAAAGTTTATGCCACTGGAATGCAAATTATGAAAACAAACTGGAAAGCGTTAGTGAATCAAACAGAGATAGATAGTTTTTCTTTTTTTCTGAGGAATAGCCTAATAAATTCAGAGATCACATTCTTCTTTTTCTCTCACACTACATACCCTATCTGTTGCCAATCCTGTCAATTCTCCCTTTGCAAGCTTTTTTGTATATTCTTCCATCCTCTTCTCTGATACTTTCACCACCCTGTTGCAGGCCTTCATCACCCAATAACAATAATTTGCAATAACCTGGTCATCGGTGTCCCTGCCTCAAGTTTCTCACTATTCCATGCCATCCTTTACTCAGCTACCAAAATGATTTTCTTAAAGTGCAGGTCAGATTATCTTGCCCCTGTATCCAATATACTCATGTGGCTCTCTCTAACTTTCAAAATAAAATAAATAAATAAAATATCACTTGGCTATCAAATTCTATCTGCTTTCTGTCTTTCCAGATATCCAGACTTTTTACTGGCCACCTGTACCTTTTGATCCACTCACACTGGCCCCCTTGCTGCTCCACATGCAAGACACACCATCCCCCAACTTCATGCAATTTCACTAGCTATCTTCAATCCCTGGAATACTCCACTTCCTTGCAAACACCTCCCAGTTTCATTGTCTTCCTTGATGTCTAATCTAAAATCCAATCTTCTGCAAGAAACCTTTCTCTGTCTCCCTTGATGCTTGTACCTTCCCCCTGAAATTACCTCCAATTTATCCAGTATAAGTCTTGTTTGTACACACTTATTTGCATGTTCTGTCACACTTTAGAATGTGAGTTTCTTGAGGCCAGGGGCTGTTATTGCATTTCTTTGTATCCCTAACACGGGGCAATTTCCATTGCTCTATGCTTAATAAATGCTGGATGATTGACATATTGATTGAATAGGTTGTTGATTATCAAGTGACTAATTGTCCTTGGTTACAGAAACTAATGTATCTACCTACTTATTGACAGGTTTAAATCTCAAGTCTGCCACTTAATGTTGTAAGATGTGGAAAGTTGCTTAACATTTTCGGGCAGTTAATTCATGAGTAAAATGACAGGTTTGGACTAGATACCCTGTGTGTATGGCTTTTTTTAAAATCTCTAAATCTATGATTTATGATTCTATGTAGTTGTTATAATCTATGTTAATGTAGGGAATGTTGAAATCACAGCTCCTTGAAATATTGAATTAAACAGTTCTTTAAAAAACAGGTAAATTGAGGCAACTAGGTGGCACAGTGGATAGAGCATCAGCCCTAGATTTGGGAGAACCTGAGTTCAAATCCAGTCTCAGACATATAACACTTGCTAGCTGTGTGACCCTGGGCAAGTCACTTAACCCCACTGTCTAACCAAAAAGCAAAAAAAAAACAAAATTGGTAAATTAGAACCAAATTCAATCAGTTTATACTTTCAGTAAGTTGGTATACTTACTGTGCCTGGACTATGTACAGTCAACAGAAATTAAAAGAAACACCACACCTAACATGATGTGATGTAAAAAAAGTACTTATATTGTTGTGATAGAGGGTTGAGGGAGTGAGAAATAGACAAAGACAACAGAAACAGGCAAAGACAAAGAAAGACAGGAAAAGAGACAAAGATATGCAGAGAAAGACAGAGAGTCAGACAAATTGTATAAAAGAGCCAAAAAGATGATCTTGGAAATGAAGGCAATGCATTGGCTGATGTGATCTGTGCCAGGACAAGAGAAGGAGGGGGAAAAAAAAGAAATATTATAGTGTGTCTGTAGCCACCGGGAAACCAAACCTCCTACTATATGCCTTTCAGGCAGCTTCTGAAGAAACTTGATTGGTTAGAAAGGTAGAAATCCTGCATAGAACCCAACATCTCCTAAAATTTATCCCCTTATCCTGAAGGAGTAAATGAAGAAAATGTTTATAGTAGCTAAATATTAATTTTAGCTGTTTGGGCATTTTTCAGTGGTGTCTGACCCTTCATGACTCCATTTGGGATTTTCTTGGCAAAGATAATAGAGATGTTTGTCTTTTCATTCTCTGGCTATCTTTACAGATAAGGAAACTGAGGTAAACAAGGTTAAGTGAATTGCTCAGGGTCACAAAACTAAGTGTCTGAGTCTGGATTTGTATTCAGACCTGACTCCAGGCCTGGCATGCTATCTACCGTACCACCTAGCTGTTACCTAAATTTTAATACCCTAAGGCAAAACTTCAGTCACCCTTTCTTTTTTTTTTAATTTTTAGGCAATTGGGATTAAATGACTTGCCCAGGGTCATACAGCTAGTAAGTGTCAAGTGTTTGGTCTGAGGCCGGATTTGAGCTCAGCTCCTCCTGACTTCAGGGCTGGTGTTCTATACACTGTGCCACCTAGCTGCCCCTTCAGTCACCCTTTCTTAAATATACTATCTTAAATCTACTATACTTCAGCTACATACCTACAGGTCAGACCCAAAGTAACTTCTTTATCAGGTCTTGAGTAAGTCAGTCTGACACAACTCTCCCCCTACCCTCACCATGCACACACATCTTTACACCATATTCTTCTTAATATTATGACAAGAGATTATTATCCCAATATAATTTTTCCATCCCCTTTAGCACCTCCTCATCAACATTTAACCAGTTATGTCCTTTATATTATTGATAAGGAACTAATTTCAGTTAGAATTTGCAAAAGAATATTTAGTTCAAAGATAAGAAGAGAGATACAAACACATCTTATTGAGTAGGGTCAATTCTTCCCTCTAGCACATCAGTCCCAGGAAAATATGTTCTCAGACTTAAAGTGTCTGCTGCAAAAGTTTTCTCCCATGAAATTCCCTTATAGGGATGGCATATCAAGTGGATTAGTTGATAACTTACTTGTAGAACACCACTTGGCTGCTGGGTCAGTCTACTGCTGGGTTTAAACAAAGAGGTTGCTCCTCAGAACTGGTTCCTTTTCAGACTCAACTGACAGCATATTCTGCCATAGACCCTATCCCTGAACATCTGGTGGTATTTTCAGCCTTTCAAAGCTCACACAGTCATAGCCTGATCTATTCCATCTCTGATACTTATTCATTTACTGGCAAAAAAGAATGGAAAAAGCAGACAAAAAAGGAAAGAAAAATGTCATTTGTTCAAGGTCATGTGGTAACTTGGTTAGGGAGATAAGGCAGCCAGAGATGCCCTGACACTAGTAGCACCTTTCTCCCCACCCAAAGGCCCACATCATTTCTTCTTATTTACTCAAGAAACTACCAGGGAGAGAGAGATCAAATTCCTCTGATGGGGCCTTTCGCCATGCACACTTGATTCTAGCTGAGTAGCCAACTAAAAGATTTTTTCTTTACCAAACATTAAAGGACAGAAAATATGAATGGTGTATCTGTGCTTTCTCTGAAATAGAATGCAATGTCCTCTATCTTGAACCTTTAAACATGTGTGAAAGCAGGCTTCCCAAACCAGACAGAGCATGTTCTAAGGGCTGGACTCATATTACCCAGTCCCTTGTTATGTACACATGAGGAAAATAAGGCCCAGAGAAATTAAGTGACTTGGCTATATTCACATGAGTAATCAACATGGGAAGTGGGATTTGAACCTATGTCTTCTGACTTCAAATATTGTAATCTTTCTGCTGAATCATATTGAAACAAATATGAAGAATAATAATTTGTCTTTCCTTTAACTTTGATGGCAGCTGAGCACATTGCATATATCATTAAAACTATAAGATTCTTAACCTTATTATAAGAAAACATTAAAACAGTGATAGATTTTTACACAGTGTTTCATTTATTTTTATCTATACAATGACCCTGTAAGTTTGCTACCATATTTATTATCTCTGTTTTGAAGATGAGGGAATTAAGAGTTTAAATGGCTTGCATATAGCTTGTAAATGCCTGAGTAAGAATTTGAACTCATCTTCTTGTCCCACACAGTACATTTTTCCTTGTACTGTAAGACTTCTCATTGTAAGACAATATGCCTCTCAGTATAATATTCAATAATAGGAATCATCAATTAAACTGGTTGCATGTGGAGGAGTTACATTCCTAAAGCCACTAAAAGTGTGTGTATCTTTCAATGAACTCCCTTACAAAACAAGATTAGTTCAGAAAGATGTATGTGACAGATTGCTTGTGCATCTGTACTGTACAATTTAGATATGAAAATTCTGTCAGGGAATGTAATGTGCATGTGCATGTGTACACAAACATGGTTACAGCAGGGCATGTTTCTTTGTTTTCCCCACCTCTGGGAATAATTTTTACTTATGAATATTGAAAGTATTATGTGGGTCAAGTAAGTAAATATGCCTTATGAATTCTTTGAGGGCAGGGACTGTTTTGTTTCAACTGTGAATCTCTAGTTTTAGTGCCATAGGTTTTATATATGTTTAATTGAATTGAATTTACTCAAACAGAATTATTTCAAATGCCTCCTCACCTTAATTAAATGCCCTCTCTCTCAGTTTCAGCTTTTTGTTTTTTGTTTTGTTTTCTTTTTATTATTTTATCTCATTAACATTGGAACTTTTTATCCCATAGAGCTCTTATGGTCTCACAAATTTCTCAATGCAATGCTTTCTAAATTCATACTCATTTTATTTCTCCAAAGATTTCATTTTATTGGCCCTTTTAGAGTTTGTGATAATTTTAGTACCTTTCTTCCACTCCTGTTAGTCTTCTCTTTTTCTCCATATGCCCTAGTCTCTGATCCAGATGCTACTTTATAGTCACATTTCTGTCCCAGTTGAAAATCAATTGAATAAACTTGACCCCCGATAAACTGTTGGGTGTTAGTAGGTGTTATCACCTCCCATTTACATGTATTTATGTGTGTGCACACACATGCACATATACTTGGTCTATATCTTTAAAAAAAAATAAGGGATATCTCAACATTGAAAAGACTTTGAGAGTCATAGGAAAAATCCTCCAGTGGTCATATTTCAGCACTGAGAAAGGCAATAGAGCTTTGTTTGTTTGTTTGTTTTCTTTTTGTTTTAAATAGAGAGCGTTCCTCACACATTTAAAGTTGTTTTTTAGTATGGACTAGATATCTATTCCATTTATACAACTGCCTCATTGAATGAAAAAGTTACACTAATTCAAAATAGTTCTTTTTTTCTCCCTCTCCTGTGTTAAAATATAAGCTTTTAAAAACAAACTTTTAGAAGTATTTGTATCCCCAGTGCTTAGTAAAATCCCTTAACATAATAGGTGCTTAATAAACACTTGTTGATTGATAGATAGTTACCGTAATATTGTGGTATAAGTCCCTCTAAAAGTCTCCCCTAACATGGAACCTGACATCAATTACTCTATGTTTTTGACCCATTATCATAAATGATACCAATTGGAGGTATATTTTAATTAGCCAATTTTGGGTGAATTTACTTAATCATTATTTTTTCTCTAACATATAGAAATTATGGAAGTTTAGAAGGTATGAGAAAGATGATTTGACTGTAGAATATATCAAATTTAGAATAAAAGTTGGTCCCAACTGTAGGACTTTAGATAACATAAAGAGAATATGCTCACTAGATGAGGGACAGAGATAAAAGGACACAAATGTAGTAAAAGGAATTTAGAGAGATAGAAATATAGCAAAGACAAATTTGTTATAATTAACAAATTTACTTCTGAACCCCCAAATAAACACATGAGCAATTCTATTTTATTTCTATGCCAAGAAAATAAAAAGGTAGATGAGCCTAAAAGAAGAGGTTTTATTTTCTGGTCTTTGCAGATTCAATGTACTATTTTCTCTTTTTTCTCTTCCTCTCTTCTTAAGCAAAAAGAAATCCCCAACCTATTCTATGTGATCCTCTGCCTTCCTTCCATTCTTTCCAGGCTTAACAGTGTCTCTTTCTCAGCTCCTTTCATAAGCTGGCATATTCTTTCATAAAAAGGGTAAATAAATTACCTTTCCTCCCATGTGCTGAGTTAGAACAGACACATCACAAGGCCTCTTCAGTGAAAGAAAAAGAAGGGATCCTTAATCACAAGAACTGAATTAGGTGGCACTTACATTCCTTTCTGATTCTGAGATTCTATCACATATGGAACATGTTCTATATGGGCCAGACAGTGGTGGAGTGGATAGGGTGCTGGGCTAGGTATCAGGAAGACAGGACTTCAAATCTTTGGTTCTGTGTTGATTAGATTTCCAGATTAAGTTTCTCTCTGTAGCATAATTTAATATATGTGAAATAATAAGAAGGGATTAAATTAAATAACATATCTCTTCTCTTTTAATTATCAGAAACTACAAAAGTAGAAGGTGACACTATCCGTGTAATGACATTATTACATGGTTTTGCTTAATTTTTTGAGAATATAATCTATTGAGGATATGCTTAGTTGTCATAGTAAAAATGGTTGTTGGGACAAATATATGCAAATTAATAAGTGACTAATTTTGTACCAAGAAAAATATGATGCAAAATTATTCAACCTGAATTTTAGGAAATTCTAATTCTTAGATAATTCCAAATGTAAGCCAGGTAATTTAATTAAATAATAACTCACACATGACAGAAAAATAGCATGAAAAACTGCATCCTGTGAGCTGTGTGTAAATATCTAAAGTATGTATTATAAACTAAGTAGAAGTTTAATAAGTGAAAGATTTATTTTGGCACAGAAAATCATATTCAAGAAAAACATATCTACTAGATGGTCATGTCATGTATCTCCAATCTATCAAGTATTCTCCCCCAAAAAGTGGGAGGCACTTTTCATTATGAATCCTTGGGAGTAATAATTGGTAATTACATTGATTAGAGCTATTATAGTAATATGGATATTAACTAGAACACAGAAAATTTATTGCATTCATTGAAATACAGTAAACTGTACATAATTATACATCTTAAAAAGTATAGTATACAATATGTCCTCTTTTAGCTACAATTACTTTGTTGACATATTCATTGTGTTCAAAAGATTTTGACACATATTCTTGAATTCATCATGAAAACAAATTTCTCAATTCAATATTAAGTACACTTTTGACAAAACATATTTTTCCAAGTGTGTCCTTAATTGTAGTCTATAGTTTTTCAAAGGAGTTCAAATCAGATGATTTCCAAGTCAATTGAAGCATATAAAGCATATAAAGATAAATTTCAATACGTTTCATTATGTGTGATATACTGTGAGGTCATATTGAAGTTTCGTGTTTCCATTGGGAAATTTCTTTAATTCTACAAATACCTGATTCTCAGTATAGAAATATATTTATCAGAGTTCATCATCCCTTAATGGGGACAAGACATCTGGGCCCCAAAGAAGAAAAATCTGCTCCCAAACACTTTTTTGTATGTATTTTACAATATTATGAAAACACATAGAACTTATAGACTTCTCGGATCTTATTTTGAGAATAGTTTTGATGCCATCTTGAATGAAAAAGTAAATTTCATGAGGATTAATTTTATTTTTTTTCAATTTTCAGTACTTTATCTAGCATTTGTATTCTCATTCCCTTAACAAACATTTTTTTAATAGCAACTGTTACAATATGATTTTCTTTTGTGTTTCTCACCATTTCACTATACTTCCAAATTCATAACTCTATTCTGCATTGCAAAAGAATCAATGCGAGCCCCCATTCAGTTCTCTGCTTCATAGATCACTGTCCTTCCATAGGTCTGTCAATATTTTGATGGATTTGAATGGATTTTAGTTTGAAATGTCTTCCTGAATATGTATATGTGTCTGTGTGTGTGTATTTTATATATATATATATATATATATATATATGCATGCATATATATAGTCTGTGTTTCTGTGTGTGTACACACATATATACATATATACACATATATGTGTGTGTGTGTATGCATATATGTAAAGGGGTAAGAGAGAAGAGAGAGAAAACAACAGAAAGTATATTGTGCATCATGGAAATCTTAACAGTAACTGGAGGTCCAATAAGAACCCCGAAGGGTTGGCTAATTGTCCTCTGATTACCTGAACACTTTAATGTTCACTCCATTGCTCAGAATGGTAAATTCAGAATGATATCCCATATTTTTGTGACTGTTGCAAACCAAGTTATTTCTAAAAACATAAGTGCTAATCAATCTGCTTTAGAATTTTTAATGAAGGAAAAAGCAGCTAACTACTGTGTTTTGAAATCAATAATGATTTTAGGATTTTAGTAACTTTGACTGACATTTCTATAGTACTTATAATTATAGGCATCTTGCATATATCATCTCAAAATAACTTGTGAAGTAGGTACTAATTGGCATTGTTATGTACATTTTATTGATGAAGAAATAGATTCAGAAGACTCAAGTGAGTTGTCAATGGTCATACAAGAAATGTCATAGAAGGAATTTGAAGTTAGGTTATCCTATCTCCAAGTACAGGACTATATCGATAACATATTGAAACCAAGAAATCATGTTCTTAAATTTTTTTATGTTATTAGCTAATAATTTGAATGTAAGCAAATTATTTAAACCTCCTAGGCCTCATTTTCTTCATCTGTAAAGTGAAGGGTTTACACCAGCTGATCTCTAATGTCCTTTGAAGTTTTCAGACTATGAGACTTTCAGGAGTAGCTTCTGATTATTCCCATTAGGGATAGGGTTATTTTATACATAGTGTTGTTTTCTGTTATGAAGCATATTTAGGCACTATTGAAATTGATACTTATATAGTGAGAATAAGTTTTAAGTGATAGAATAACTTAGAACGGAAACATGAAAAAGAAAAGTGAATAAAACTTCAAATTATTTCAACACTACTCTTCATTTTCTTTACTATATCAAGAATATTAAAAAGTATATATCTAATGATACATAAGCACAGACTTTCTAATACTAGATTAATTTGGAGGGAATTGTATAGGTTGGTGATTAAACAATCATTTTACCTTTTAAACAGGAAGTCAACTTTTCAATTGAATAAAGTCAGTTCATCATATATTAGAAGAATTATTGTAATGCTTTCCTTAGGACTACTTAAGGAGGTTGGCATCTTTTTCAAGAGCATACAGACAAAACTTTAGATCCCTGTTGCCAGCAACCCATTATTTATTTGTGACAAACTGACAATGACCACTATTTTCCATGTTCACTGATCTGTGAAGCAGCCAACCTATATAGCTGTCTGTCTATATGCAGTACAAAAATCATGGGATTCTCTCCTGCATGCTGGTAGGTACTGAGATAAACATAGAATCAATGAATAGTTATTACTTTATCAAACTGACTCTAATGTTCACAAGCAATATGATCTCACACACCAGTCTTTTCAGAGGTAGAATAAGATAAAACGCTTTATAATGATTTGATCTGATCTCAAAGAGCCTCAAAATGTAGTGCCCCTCCCCTCCAAAATAAGTGAAACACAAATTGGTGACTCCTTTGTATAAGCATGCACTTAAAATCATAGAACTGAAGACTTTATCAATTATTTGTTTTACTAAACATTCAGAGGATACATTAGCATCACCAGGGAATAGACATGAAGCACTCACATGAATACCATCATATCATAGGCAAAGAGTAATAGTTTTGTTGCCTCATTGCCTATTCTAATTCCTTCAATTTCCTTTTCTTCTCTTATTGCTAATCTAACATTTATAGTGCAATATTGAATAATAATGGTGATAATGGGCATCTTTGTTTCACCTCTGACCTTATTTTAAATGTTTTTAGCTTATCCCTATTATGTGTAATGCTTGCTGATGGTTTTAGATAATGCTTATCATTCTAGGGGCAACTCCATTATTCCTATGCTTTTTACTGTTTTTGATAGAAAGGTGTGCTATATTTTATCAAAAGCTTTTTCTGCATCTATTGACATAATCCCATGATTTCTGTTAATTTTGTTATTGATATGGTCAATTATGCTAATAGTTTTCCTAATATTGAACCAACCCTGAATTCCTGGTATGAAACCAGCTGGGTCATAGTGTGTTATCCTTGTGATAAATTGCTGTAAATTCTTTGCTAATATTTTATTTAATTTTTTGTATCACTATTCATTAGGGAAACTAATAAAAAAAAATTCTTTCTCTGTTTTGGCTTTTCCTAATTTAATTCACTTGTAAATCCATCTATACTTGGCAATTTTTTTCTTAGGGAGTTAATTGATGGAGAGTTCAATTTCTTTTTCTAAAATATGGTTATTTAAGAATTTTATTTTCTCCTCTATCAATTTGTACAGTTTACATTTTTGTTAGTATTCATCCATTTCATTACACGGTCAGATTTATTGATAAAGAGTTGGGCAAAATAGCTCCCAATTATTGCTTTAATTTCTTCTTCATTGGTGGTGAATCCATCCTTTTTATTTTTTATTTTTTATTTTTATTTGGTATTCTTCTTTGTTTTTTTAATCAAATTAAACAAAAGTTTATTTCTTTTTGTAAAACCAGGTCTTAATTTTATTTGTTAGTTCAATAGTTTCCATAATTTCAGTTCTATTAATCTCTCCTTTGATTTTTAGAATTTTTAATTTGGTATTAAATCAGGGATTTTTTTTTAACTTTTTTGTTGCATGCACAATTCATTGATCTCTTCTTCATTTTATTCATTTAAGCACTGAGAAAGTTGTGGTATGTTGTCTCATTATTATCATTCTCTTTGATGAAATTATTGTTTGTTTTTATGATTTTTAACCCACTCATTTTTTAGGATTAGATTATTTAATTTCCAATTAATTTTTATTCTATCTTTCTGTGACCCTTTATTACATATAACTTTTTTATTGCATCATGATCTGAGAAAGATTTATTTAATATTTTTGTCTTACTGTATTTAGTTGTTAGATTTTTAGACCCTATTACAAGGTCTTTTATTGAGTGTGTAAGTACCCTATATTGCTGATAAAAGAGATATTTTCCTTTCTATCCCCATTCATATTTATCCAGAGGTTTTTCATATCTAACTTTTCTAAAAATCTGTTCATCCACTTAACTTCTTCCTTGTTTATTTTATGGTTAGATTTTTCTAGTTCTGAGATGGGGAAGTTGAGATCCCCCACTAGTATAGTTTTGCTGTCTATTTTTTCCTCTAATTCACTTAAGATTTGTATGCTATGTCACTTGGTGTGTATTTGTTTAATATTAACATTACTTCATTGTCTATGATGCCTTTTAGAAAAATACAGTTTTTAGAATGGAGCAATTGGAAGCTAGTGACTTTATGAGAAATCAAGACACTGTAAAACAAATCCAAAAAATAAAAAAAAATAGAAGAGAATGTGAAATATTTTATTGGAAAAACAACTGACTTGGAAAATAGATCTAGGAGAGAGAATATAAAAATCATTGGACTATCTGAAAGCCATGATAAAAGAAAGAGCCTAGACATCATCTTTCAAGAAATTATCAAGAAAAACTGCCTTGATATTTTAGAACCAGAGGGTAAAATGGAAATTGAAAGAATCCAATGATCACCTCCTGGAAGAGATTCCCAAAGGAAAACTCCTAGGAATATTGTAGCCAAATTCCAGAGTTCCCAGGTCAAGGAGAAAATATTGCAAGCAGCCAGAAAGAAACAATTCAAGTATTGTGGAAACACAATCAGGATAACACAAGATTTAGCAGCTTCTACATTAAGGGACCACAGGGCATGGAATATAATATTCCAGAAGGCAAAGGAGATAGGATTACAACCAAGAATCACCTACCCAACAAAATTAAGTATAATCCTTCAGGGGAAAAAATGGTCATTCAGTGAAAAAGGGGACTTTCAAGCATAGCTGAATAGAAAATTTGACTTTCAAATACAAGACTGAAGTGAAACATGAAGAGGTAAATAAGAAAGAGAAATCATAAGATACTTATTAAGGTTGAACTGTTTACATTCCTTCGGGGAAAGATGATATTTGTAACTCATGAGACTTTTGTCAGTATTAGGGTTGTTGGAGGGAAAAATTATATGTATGTGTATATACATATGTGTGTATGTATATATATGTGTGTATGTATGTATATAAATAGATAGATAGATAGATAGATAGATAGATAAATAGATAGGTAGATAGATAGATGGCACAGGGTGAGTTGAAGATGAAGAGGTGATATCTGGAGAATAAAAAATTAAGGGATGAGAAAGGAGTATACTGGAAGAAGGAGAAAAGGAGAGGTAGAATGGGATAAATTACCTCACATGAAACAGAGAAGAAAAGTTTTTTACAGTGGAGGGGAAATGGGGGAAGGTGAGAGGGAATGAATGAATCTTATTTTCATCAGATTTGGCTTAAGAAGAGAATAACATACACACTTAATTTGGTATGGAAATCTATCTTACCCTACAGGAAAATAGGGAGGAAGGGGACAAAGAGCAGGGGGATGATAGAGGTGAGGGCAGATTGGGGAAGGGGGTAATCAGAAGGAAACAATTCTGAGGATGGACAGAGTCAAAAGAGAGAATAGAATAAATGGGGGGTGGGAGAGGATGAAGGGAAATATAGTTAGCTTTTCACAACATGACTACTATGGAAGTGTTTTGGGTGACTACATATATATAACCTGTATAGAGTTGCTTGCCTTTTCAATGAGGATGGTTGGGGAGGGAGGAAGGGAGAAAATTTGGAACCCAAAGTTTTAAAAACACATGTTAAAAATTATTTTCACATGCAACTGGGAAATAAGAAATACAGTAAATGGGGTATAGAAATCTATCCTGCCCTACAGGAAAAGAGAAGGGGAAGGGGATAACAGAAGGGGGAGAGAGATAGAAAGGAGGGCAGATTAAGGAAGGGATATACAGAATGCATGCCATTTTGGGGTGGGGGGGATGAGATGGGGAGAAAATTTGGAACTCAAAATCTTGTGGAAGTGAATGTTGGAAACTAAAAATAAATAAATTTAAGAGTGGAGACCAGGAAACAGATTAAGACAGAACAAATAGATCTGGGAACTGCATAGAGATGATAATTGAACACAAGGGAGCTGACAAGAGCCTCAAGTGAAATCTTATAGAGGGAAAAGAGAGAGCATATGACAGAGACTTGGGAAACACTCACATTTAGTGGGCATGACATTGATGAAGATCCTGGAAAGGAGACTGAGAAGGAAGGGTCAGAGATGTAGGAGGAGCACCAGAGGGGAGAGTGTCATGAAAATCCAGGGAGCAGAGATTATCCAGAAGAAGGGGTCAGGCCTGAGGTTAAGGATGAGAATTAAGAAAATAGCATTACATTGAAGAATTTAGAAATCATCGGTAAATTTGGACTGAACATTTCCAATTGCATAAGGAAGTCAGAAGTCAGTTTGGCCATCTATGAGAAACTCAACCTGACTGACCCTCAATTTGCTCATCTTAAAGATGGGAATAATAGTATTTCTTTCAAAGGCCTGATGAGGATGAAATGAGATAATGAATGTAAAGTACTTTGCAAACCTTGAAACATCATATAAATGCCAATTATAACTATACCTCCAGAAAATAATAATAATAAAATTTATGAAATAAGAAAAAAAGAAAAGAAAAATGTAGATTCCTTCCTTATCTCTTTTAATTAGATCTTTGCTTTCACTTTGTCTGAGATGATTTTTTTTAATTTCAGCTGAAGTAAAATATATTCTGTTCCAATCTTTTACATTTACTCAGTACATATCTCTCTGTTTCAAATGTGTTTCTTGTCAACAGCATATTGTAGTATTATGGTTTTTAATCCACTCTGCTCTCTACTTCCATTTTATGAGAGTTCATCTCATTCACATTCACTGTTGTGATTACTGTGTACTTCCTTCTATCCTATCCCTCTCCCCATTTATATTTCTCTTTTTTTCACCCTGTCCCTTCTCACCAGTGTTTGCTTCTGACAACCACCTACCTCAATCTGCCCTACCTTCCAGCAGACCACCCCCCTTTTATTTTCCTTATTCTCTCCTACTTCACTATAGAGTAAGATGAATTTCTATACCCAACTTAGTGTAATTGTTATTTCCTCTTTGAATCAAATTTGAACCATTCCCTTCTTTCCTTCTACCATAATTGGTCTTTTGTGCCTCTCCATGTGATCTCATTTGCCCTTTTTTGCCTCCCCCTTTCCTCTTTCCCCACTACATTTTTTTTTACATCACCATGTCAAAATCAACTTATACTCACACCCTCTGTCTATGTATACTCCTTCTAACTACTTTAATGCAGATAGAGTTTTCAAGAGTTACAAGCATAATCTTCCTGTTTAGGAATATAAACAGTTGAATCTCATTGAATAAGATTTTTTTTCTTTTCCTTTCTTATTTGCCTTTTTATGCTCCTCTTGCGTCCTATATTTGAAGACCAAATTTTCTGTTCAGTTCTGGTCTTTTCATCAGGAAAGTTTGAAAGTCCCCTATTTCATTGAATATCCATCTTTTCCCCTGAATGATTTTTCTGGGTATTGGATTCTTGGTTGTATTCCAAGCTTCTTTGCCTTCCAGAAAAATCATATTTCAATCCCCCCTTTAATGTAGAAGCTATTAAATCCTGTGTAATTGTGACTTTGCCTTCTTCATATTTGAATTGTTTCTCCATGGCTACTTACAGTATTTTCTCCTTGGCCTGATAATTCTGGAATTTGCCTACAATAGTCCTTGGAGTTTTTCATTTTGTAATTCTTTCAGTAGGTGATTAGTGGATTCCTTCAATGACAATTTTAGTCTCTGGTTCTAGGCTATCAGGGCAGTTTTCCTTGGTAAATTCTTGAAAGGTTCTAGGCAAGCTCTTTTTTATTTTATCATCCTTTCAGGTTGGTCCTTAAGCCCAGCCTAGTTGTGCTTGTTGTTGCCTGGGTTCTGGGTCTGGCAATTTGCCTTTCGTGCTTGGGCTGGAGACTTCAGAGAAGTAGTGTGCTGTACCACTAGACAGTCAAACCAGGACCAACGGGCCTACATTGCTGATCTGTGCTGTAGCTAAAGGTTTCCAACTGGCTTGTCTGATACTGTCTCCTCTGGGCTGTGCTCACCTTTTACCCAAGTGAGACATACCTTTCCTGAAGTCCTTCTAAATTATCTTAAGCTGGAAAATTATTTCCCTCTGTCTTTTTGTGGGTTTTGTCATTCCAGAATCCCTTTAAAGGCTTGATTTAACATTGTTTCCAAGGCAAGATGGAAAGAGCTCAGGCAACTTCCTAGCTTCTCTCCACCATCTAGGCTCTGCCCCCAGAACTTTCTGCATTTTGGAGAACTTTAGAGAGAGACTTGCTCTACTACATTGCTTAAATAGTTTTATAATCTGCATATTATGGTGGGTAATAGAAAGTTCAACAAAAATCAAAATGATTAAATTGGGTAACTGTCTCCTTCTGATTTCATTCTTTGTAATTAATCAAAATTATTGAGCTTTTAATGTTTCCAGAATATCAGGAAACAAATGAATACTTGAAATAGTAGATTAAGTATATCAATATTATATTAAAATCACAAAGGTTATATTTCAGACCAAATGCATCAGAAACTCAATATAACATAGCTCATTATTAGGTTGATACGTATATGGATATATGATCTTGTTAATGTTGGAAGGCTCAATTCATCCACTTTCTTATCTTTTGACACTCTTGAGTATTACCTCTCATAGATTCTTCAAAGGGGTCCACTTGATATGTGAGTTATCTTTGTTTCAAGGAGAAGCTTAGGTCCCTTAAAAACACTAGATAATTTCCCAAATATACCTTAAACTCCTCTCATCTGCTTAATCAATTGTAGGTTCAGTTCATTTTAATGCACTTAAAATAAAATCATATCTCTGAAATACATCAATGGTACATATCCAAATCTAGCACAAAAGGGATAGCCTATAAGAAAATTTCTTGATCCTTTGCTTAGCATCAGCATCACAAAAGGGTTCTATGATATAATACATTTATTGGAAGAGTTAGGGGTTGGATGACTGTTGTTTCAGTTTATTGATGAGTTATATATTTATTGAAATCCACCATATAATATTTATATTCATTTTGAAAACAAATATGCAAGATTTTATATTTGGTGGTAAATTATGGAAGAAAACATACCTCATATCCAGAAAAGTTTTATATCCACATATGTACTAGTTGTCAAGGAAAATCATATTTGAATAACTTGTTTTGTCTTTAACACATTTATCTAGACAAAGCAATTGATATTCAAGACCAATAATTCCTTTCATTCTCAACATATGAAGATAATATGAACCCTAGAGGCAAATAATGAAAAATAAAATTTAGCTCAGACCACTGCCTGAAGGCAGATTCATCTCAGTAAAATCAAGGTAGTCACATTTGAGAACTATATAATTTTACAATAAAACTTTATTTGCAAAACTATGTTGGAAAAATATTAAATTATACTTCCACAGTGCTGAAACTTTTAAAATAAAATTCTATGAAATTTAAGCATAATTTCTTTTTATGAATTTTGATTATTTTGTATATTTTAATTAATGAATCACTTAATCATTACTATTGAACAGATTTACCTTGCTAACAGTTCCAAAGATGCGATTTTGTTATTGTTTAGTTGTTTCAGTTGTGTCCAACTCTTTGTGAACCCATTTGAGATTTTCGTGTCAAAGACACTTGAATAGTATGCCATTTCCCTCTCCAGCTCATTTTACATATGAAGAAATCAAGGTAAACTTTTAAGTGACTTGCTTAGGGTCACACAGTTACTAAGTGTCTGAGACTGGATTTGAATTCAGGTCCTTCTGATTCCAAGTCAAGTGCTCTATATACTGCACCACCTATCTGCTTCAGAAAATGTCATAACTTTCTCTAAAATGAAATATCTGTTATTTTAGGTATAAACACTTGATAATGGAAGTTTGAAATAAAATCTGAAATATTGTTTTCATATACTTAGAACTTCAAAAAATCATTATCATTATTGTTTCTTAAGTATTTCATAATGCAGCAAGCACTATGGGGAGTAATTCTTCTTTATAAACTAAAACAATATACAGTACACAGCAGGCAGACAAAAGAAAAAACAAATTTTAGTTATAATCCGTAAAGTGCTAATGTTTAACATACCTTATAAAATAATAATTCATATTTTAGAATAAGCTAATTAAATTAAGGATAAATGAAAGAAAACTCTTGATCACTAAAATAATCAAAAGCTTTTGTGGAATAAAGGTTACTTATTCCAATCTTATATTTTTAGTTAAAAGTCTATTCTATGCCTTAACAAATACGTTGATCAAATATTATTCTCCCTACTATCTTTCCTCCATCTTTACACATCAACATGCATATTCCAGGATAAACAGATTGATCTGTGGATCAATTAATTGGCTTATTCAAGGATTTCTGCATAAAATATTGAGTCAGAGGATATTTAAGCTTTAGATTGCTGCATAGTAGTGAGTGCAAGTACTAAATTCTCATATCTATCAGATATAATTTTAGAAAATTAAGAACCACAGGAGTTTGTATTCAACTAATTCTAGCCATTTAACAAGTCTGAAGTAAGGATGAGAACTTAAACCTAAGAAGAAAAGCCTATTTAGCTTAACCATTGGTTATAGTTGAATATTCTGTCTTTTAGTTAGAGACAGGAAAAGTGCCATATGGGGTAGTTAAGTTGGAAATAATTCCAATATATATGGATCTGAAGACTGAACATATAGTAACATGGAATCATTCTTTTTGCTTTTGTACATAAGGATTTACTTGAAATGTTATTGACAGTGTATTATGGGTATAGTAGGAATATCATTGGTTTTAGAATCAGAAAATCTGTGAGTACAAGTCAAATACCTGCACTGATACCAACAACTATGAGATCTTATGCAAATCAGTCAACCTCTCTGAAATTCTATTTATTTTGCTATAACATGTAAGTAATAATGGATGTAAACATCTATCTCACAGGGTTGTTGTACACTAAAACCAGATAATATACCATTTTGTAAACTGCAGACAACTACATAAATGTAAGCTCTTATTTTTAGTTACTAGAGAATTCTCTGGACAAAGAGGTGGTTAAGACTTGTACTATGTGAAGTTTATTCTATACATATAGGGGATTTGGAGTTAGAAATAATTTCAGAGATGATCTAGTCGAACTCTAAATTTTAAACATTAAAAAAATGAGCATTTAAAAGATCCCATGATTTGCAGAAGTAGCAAGTGGCACAGCCAGGATTTCATTCAAGATCTTTTAAGTACTATTAGGAAAGATATGTGATGCTTAAATTTGCTTTTAAGAAGTATTTTCATTGTTAAATGGCATATTATTTTTAATAAGATGCTAAGGCATTAGAATGGCTTGAGAAAATATTTTTAACCCGTCATTTGATGTTCTCTTTCATTCTCTTTTTCTTTCTCCCTCATAGCTCTCTCACTCTGAAAATATTTTAACCCTGATGTCTACTTTCACAGCTATTGCATTTCTAGCCCTCATCGCAATATATTGAGTGGTATCATTTGTTATTACTTCACTCTCAGCTGGATCTATTCAATGGACTTCACTTCCTCACCCAAAGTCTTTCTCCCTTCTCCTCACTGCTTTCTGGCTTCCTTTTAAATGTCATTCTACCCTATTGTAATGTAGTCCCTTGAGAATTGAGACTATCTTCTTTTCTTCTATTGGCAGTCTAGTACCCAGCACAGTGCCTGCCACATATTAAGTATTTGATAATTTATTTCTATATTTTTTTCCTTTTTTATTAATTTATTTTGATTTATCAATAATCACTTCCATATGATTCTGAGTTTAAAATTTTTGTCCCCCTTCCTCCCCACCACACTCTCCGAGATGGTGCACAATCTGATATAGGCTATACATTTACATTCATATTAAACATATTTTCACATATTTTTAAGATCAGTATGTGTTAAAACCTGGAAAGACTTATGCAAGCTGATACAAAGTGGAATGAGCAGAACCACATTTTACAAAGTAACAGCAATATTGCATGATGATAATTTGTGAATGATTTAGCTATTCTCAGCTATACAGTTATCCAAGACAATTTGAAAGGACTTTTTCATCTAGAGAAAGAACTGATAAATTCCAAATGCAGGATGAATATACTATTTTTCACTTTCATTTTTTTGGGGGGGGAGGAGGATCTATCCACCTCCAGAGAGAGAACTGATGAATTCTGAGTGCAAACTGAAGTATAATTTTCTCATTTTATTTTCTTGTTTTTTTAAATGTGGCTAGTATGGACATGTGTTTTACATGATATCTCATGCATAATTGGTATTCTATTGCTTTCTTTCTCATTGGGTGAGGGATGAGTAACAGAGAGGTAGAGAATTTGGAACTCAAAATACAAAAAGAAAAAATATTAAAAATAAATAATAAAATGCCTTAAATACTTGTATCTGCTTTGTTGCTACACTCTAAAGGCAATGAGGTTTTTCCATCTAATTTGCAGCTGAAACTTTCAATATCCATTATATCCCCCATTAGAATGTGAGCTTCCAGAAAGCAGTGAATATAATTCAGTGCTTTGCAAATAGTAAGAATTTAATAAATATTTCATCCATTCATTTCTTCTAAAATCTTCCAAAAGAGGCAAAATGTTGTGGTTGAGAAAGGTCTAATGAAGAAGTCAAGAAGATCTAGTTTCAAATCTGTTTCTCTACATATTAGTTGTGTGATTATGGACAAGTCACTTAAACTTTCAATGGCCTCAAGGAAGTCTGGAAAACAACATATTATAGATGAGATTCTCTTCTTCACTGGTAGTGACAGTTGGGAAGTCTCTAAAGTAATGGAATCACACTTACAAGAGAACAAAAACAAAATAGCTTCATTATTCCTTTATGCAAGTCCAGACAATCTGCATGACATTATGATGGACTCAAGTCCACTAAAGTTAGATTTCTGGAACACTACCACAGTGGAAATTTTCCTTTTACATTTGGAAGCACTCCAGGTAAAAGATGCATTGTCATCATAAAGGTATAATACATTATTTGTAATACTTTCATTATCCTATTGCTAGGCTTCCCTACAGCTAAAGGCATTGTCTGATTAAGAGGCTTTTGAACACATTAGACTTTGTGTCTGGCAATTTTATCTAATTGGAAACTCAAGGCTGCTTCCGATATTATGGTTAATAATACATTTTTAAGATATTAAAACCATGATGTGTGTATATATCTATGTTGAGATGAATAGTTGTTTATCTTTCTAATTTTGCTTTATACTGTTATTTTTATTTTAAAAATGAAACATGAAGTAAAGATAAACATGAAATGAATTTAGTAGTCACCTACAGGCCTCAGCATGCACTGAAATTTAAAACTAATGAAAGAGAAGAAAACTGGTGATGATATAAGGGGAGATTAAAGAGAAGGGAAAAATAAATGCACTGCTTAAAATATTTTTCTAAGATGATTCTGAAGAAGCAAGAGAAATCTTCTGAATTATAGCAAGAGAAATAATATAACAGGGCCTATACCATTATACTTAAAGGTATCAAAAATAAAAAAAAATTTCAACTTAAGGGAAAGATAACATCCCTATCCATCAGCAGGAGTATGTGCCTATATAAAATATCAGAAATTGTTATTCTGTATCTTTACAAAGGTTATTGCATATTTTCTCAGACTTCTGCCTGTTTGATTTCTCTGTAATCCAGGTGTTTTATATTTACAGTGGGCTACTAATATCCTTTACTTTTTTTTACAAGAAATTTGGAATGAAATATGTCATTGAGATGAAAACTCTTTAAGAAGACTTGATCAAATAAGTGACTGTCTTTGAGATGTGCTTCTTTTTATCACATCAAAGGGGAAAAAAGGTAACAAATAATACAATCAGGATAATCAAATAAAGGAAGGAGAAAACAAATTATCACAAGATATTTCTTATAAGGCCACATTAATAGCTAATTAGTCCAAACCCACCCAAAGAATGCTAGCTCATTATGTACAATTTTCTTAACTGGCCTCAGAATCCAACTTAGATAATGTCAGACCTCAGGTCTCAGAGACTTCATTTGATGAAGTCTGAAAACCCACCATCTTAATGGGTTGAGACATATGAATTTGATTAGCCATGGAATTCCAGATAGAAGAAAATAGATTAAATGAAGAAAGAATGGGCTCATAAATATGGGACTTGTTCCAACACTGAGTAATACACAGTATAGAGCGGGAAATTCTTCTAGCAGGAATAAAAGGTAGACATTAAGAACCACTATGGAGGCCCTGTTAAGTCTGCTGTCCTTGTCCAGTAACAACAGCATTCAATGACACCTTGTGGTGGAGGACATTCCGAGAACTCCTTCAATGCTGCTAGTCTGCAGAAAACAGTTGACCACAACTTTGGAAGGAAGTCAAAAGATCTGAGTCTATTTCAGTGTGTTATGTTACAGAGGAAAAGGTAATCTTCATAAGAAGATTAGTAGCAGGAAATACATCATAGAAAAACCAGCAGAGGCACTAATAAAGATAAAGACTGATAAAGGGGAAATAGCAAAAATGGCCAAGTAGGAGGAAATACAACCCACAACTTCTTCAAATGATAATGAAAAAAAAGAGAGATCGTTCAACAGAGATGTGTTTGAGAAATCCAAGGAAAAACCATAGTGAGTCATTTTTCTAGCCCAGTTTGTCACAGGTAAAGAAAAAAAAGTATATGGATGATGGGAAAAGGAATTATAAAGGAAAATGCTAGTAATAGCATTTCAGAGAGGGAACTGAAGTGGGGCCTGTGGATGTGCAACAGATCAAAAAAACATCCCAGATCCAACAGATCTGATGCCATTCAGGAAGCAAGAGCAAGGGGTGGGGGAAAATGAAACTGGTAACTTTGTTCTTTATATTCTAGAACTGGAATTCTAGAATACATCCAGTATTTACAGTGGATGGGACCTGTGCCTAGGGCTGATGAACCAAGGCAATAAAGGCATATCATTCAGAAGTTGAATATTGAGCATGGAGCAGGAACAGAAACAAGCAGCAAATGTGTGACTCTGACCCTGCAGTACAGTGTTGGATTCAGTTCCCAGAATGATCTGAGGTCAAAAATCAAAGAGGATTTACCCTAATGGGTAGCCTTCAGTACCACCACACTAAGCCTTAAGAGCCTTCCAGCCAGCTGAATGGGACTAGGTCCAGCAGCAGACTTTTGAAACTTCAACTAGACACAACCCTATAATTACATAGCACAAACCCACAATAAGGTAAGAAACACACAAAGCTCAAATCACAAAGACACCAATCCAACTTAAGCTTAGATCAGACCCTTGTGGATACACTGAATGTTTAAAAGTTGCCAAAACAAGCCACTAGTGAGATCCTTGAAGAAAACACAATTTAGTACTCAGAAGCAACAAGAGTAGGAACCAGGATAAAATAAAACAGGACCAAGAAAGATCCAGACATATCCACCATGAGTGTTCAGAGCTTGGCCTTATAGAAAAAAATAATCTCATTCTGTAAAGTCATAGTGGAAGAATGAATAAACAATGACAACATCCAGCCAAAAGAACTAACCTGTTGATAATGGCATTGGAGACACAAACTCAAAAGAAGTAAATGTCTCTAAATTATTTATAAGCCAAACCTCAAAGAAAAACACAGCATGGATCCAAGTTCTATTAGTATTTCTGGAAGAAATTAATCAATAATTTTAAAGAGTTAAAATGATATACAAATGTAATTAGATTGCTAGTTTAAAAAATTAGAAAAAAATGACAATTGTAGAGGAAAACTTGAAAACTAAACCAAGTTTCTGAAGCAACCAAATCCTTGAAATTTAGAATGCATCAAACAGAAGTTAATAACATTATTACATAAGAAGACATATATAAAAAATTTCAAAAAGATGAAAAAATAGAAGTATGATATATGTCCTCATACAAGTGACCCAGAAAATAGAACAAGGAGAGATAATTTGAATATAATTGGGCTACATGAAAGCTATCACTTTACGGTATCATATTTCTAGAAATCATGATTTGATTATTAGTTCTGAAAGTTCAGCTATTTTCATTGCTTCTTCCAGACAAACCACCCATCTTGTTCTCAAGTACTCCCTTAAATTTGGTCTGAAGAAGTAGTAGTGGCAGTAGCTATTCCATGAACTTCAAACCTCAAGAGAACTTCTCTATAGTCTTTCAAAAATATCACAAATATCATATCTCTGAGGAGACTTATCAAGGACCGGAAAAAGTTATACCATATCTTTCAGATATTGTCCCTCTTTAGACAGTAGGGGGGAAAAAGATGAATATTTACATTCTAACTAGAAGGATTCACAGCAACTGTTTTAAAACATTTGTTTGAATGTTGCATGTGGGTAGATAATGGGATTTCCTTTTTAAATCAAATACTTTGCATTATTCCTCCAAATGAAGAAAATAAAATGGTGACCAGTAGTGATTAAAGGACATTATCATCAATCCACTTTTTTCAGACACAACAATCATGTTCTAAATCTTGAACATAGCTTAACACTCTCTCTGATAGATAGCAAGAGCTTAACAATTTTTTTTATTTTTATAATTTATTTTATTTTTAATTTAAGGAATAAAGCAAGCATTTCTGTAACACAATATTATAAAATAGATGATTGCACATGAAATTGCAAATTTATTATATCCAACTTACTGTTCCTTTTAAATACATGATAAAGTTATGATGTAAATTTATTTACTTTTTGTTTTCTTCCCTACTGCCAACAAATGCATTTTGACTGACATTTGAGAAAGGATACTAGTGAAAAAGATGAAACAGTTCTTCTCTAAATAGAGCTAACAACCTACTGAGGAGGATACATGTATATAGTAGGTAAATACAAAGTATATAAAAAGGGAAAAAATAATTTCAATAGGTAATACTTGAAAATAACAGGGTGGTAATGTCAGGAAATGGAATGGAATAAGCATTTATAGAGAACCTGTGATGTGCCAGGCACTGTGTTAAGCACTTTTTGTAATATATACCTTATATATTCCTCACAACAACAGTTTAGGAAACTGAGACAGAGGATAAATGACTTATCCAGGACCACAGAGCTAGTAAGTATCTGAGGCCAGATTTGAGCTCAGGTGTTCCTGACTTCAGGCTCAGCACTCTATCCACTTCACCACTTATCTTTTGGTTTAGAAGTTAGAACATAAAGTGTGCTAACAAACAATATTCTTCAATGTGAAGATGAATCATGCTTCTTTCAAAGTCCAGGCAATTGGTCTTATTAATTTGTTTTTTGTCCCCCTGATAAGCATTTCACTTTCTTCTCAATTCCCAAATAGCAAGACTTATTCTGAATACGATAAAAGACAGATTATATTTATCTGGAGTCAAAAGCCATTACATATACCTATGAATAACGAATAAGGTTTAAGGAGATAAGTAAACTTTAAAATCTATATGATTCAGGTTTGCCTAATATCAGTGAAGGTAAGCTGAAAGTAGGGAGAATAAACAGAGAACATATAAATTCACCATGTCTCAGTGGAAAGTCCAGCACATTTAGGCAAGCAACAAGTTATGCCAGACATGCCTTCCCTAAAGAAGATCAGCAAGCCAGACAAGGCTCTTCTCACTGACAATAATATTCAATTCAGGCTAGCAGAACTTTTTTTTTTTGGAGTGGACTCACTGCTGATAAATTTATATATTCCAAGATCCTCTCCTTTCTATAGAACTCCAATATTCCTTGGATTCTCAATGTCTGCTCTCATGATCTTTTCAGCTTGCAAAAACTACGCTTCCCAGCAGTTCTCATTATCAGAATGAGATCACATTCCTCTCTATGTTTTGGAGTATTCTAGTCACTTGAAAGTATGATGTTGCACCCCAGATATGAAGGATTCCACATGCCACAGAAGTGAATACCAACATAATGGAATGTGGATGAATAATGTGGTGCCCTGGGTTTAACCAGCGCATACAATTCAAGGCAATTACATAGCAAAAATAAATGCAATAGATACATCAAAAACAAAACATTACTTGGCAGGCTATTTCAGTGACTACATGACTCAATTATATTGTTACATATAATAATGCATATATCACAGTGAATTATACATATATTCAAAAGGCCAAAAATCTACATAGGTAAAATATTGCTAAAATCTAGCTTTCAGTAACCTACTTGCATAAAATAGTTTGCTTATTTACATTGTTTCTTATCTATTAATTATCACAAATTTAGCATTGTGGTAATTAATATTTGCCATAAATTCCTGTAATTTTTTTTAATTACTCATGTGTAACTTTATATAGTCTACCTGAAAATTGTAAAGTCATATTGATTTTCAGATATTCAATATGGCTTTTCACTGATACAGAGTACCCTTTTTGTCAAATTATTCAAATTTATGAAAATCTTTTGCATATCCTATGCCTTAAACCTGATGTGGTCTTTCAGGATCATGAATCTGACTACAGAATACAGTGACATAAACTAATGTATTTTCAGCTTTTACTTGTTTTAAGCTTCATGGATTAAAGTGAAACATGTATGATGACATATAAGTTATTATTATAATGAAACTGGAATTTTATGGTTTCTAATGCACAGTTTATAATGGTTCAGTTTCTCCCCAATTACCATACATTTGTTGCATCTTTTTAGAAAGTGCTACTGTTGTTATTTTTAAAGTAAAGTCCCATTAGTTTTTCCCAAATGGCTGAACATAGCTTGTTCCCTTGAGAAAACTTCAAATTACTGTTCATGTTAAAAAATGGTGTAAAATATTGAAATCACAAAACAGATAAGATTCAAGTCCAAATTATCACTCTGTGACCTGGAAGAACACAGTGAAGAAAATAAAGTTTAGAAGTAGGGTATTTGATCACCTAATTAGAAAAAAAATAACTGAAGTCTGTTGAAAGTGGCATCATCCTAATTAATTATTGATTTGGGCAAATATCCCACAGGAATGCAAAATGTTGGAGAGAATTATAAGAATTTTATAATGACATGTAATTGTCAATGCTGACACCATCTGGTGCTATAGGGATACTGTATCAAACAGAAAGTAACCAGGATTTATTATTATTATTATTATTATTATTTCAGAGAAACTAGTAGGAAATGATAATTACTTCAAAGAACCTTGAAATATCCAAGTAAAATCAACTGGTAACTCTATAACACATACTTACTGGGATTGTGATTTCTAGAACTGTATAGACTAGGTCAAGTTAAATATCCCATTCTAGTTAATGTTGTGTAACCTTATCAGTGTGAATGAGTAATGTTGCTTAAACTCGTGGTAGGCAATGGTCCATGTGATAATTAAAATCAAAAGCATTAAAACACAAGGGGATTAAAAAGAGGAGTGTCTTATTTAATTACAGTATCTGGATAAACATGAAATTAAAGGAGATAACAGAGAATGAGATGTAAACAGGTTTTCATGAAACTGAAAAGACTCATTATCCTCTTTAGTTAAGTACTCTTAGCTAAAATTTATTATTCAGCTTTATTAATGAAAATAAATCTATAGAGGTTTATGTTTCCTACTTTGGTCCACATATGAAAGTTTTCAGGTTTTATAGTTTGTTTTCTCCCTATTTTGAAGGGCAAGTGCATTCAGTTAAGCTGAGATGTGTTTCATAGGCCAAATGTAGGTTTTTGTTAATGTGGGGACTCTCTCTACCAATATGGATTACAATCCATCTTTAAATCAGAATCAAATATCTTGAGCCAGAAGGGTCCTCAGAGGGCATCTAATACAAACCTTTTGTTTTAGAGATGAAGTTGAGGATCAGGGAAGTTGAGTAACTTGCCCAAGGCAAGATGTAGTGTGTGTCTTTGCAAATAGTTGTTCAGTGTTCACAATTGTTACTTGACTTGTTTGAGTAAAATAGCTAGTTACTGTCAGAAGCAGAGTTTGAATCCAAGTCAGGAAAATTAATAAAACTCAGTTCAAGTCTTGCCTTTGATTCATATAATCTGTGTCACCTTGATCAAGACAATGAATTTCTCATTTCCTCCAAGCAACAACCTAGAATTTAGTTAGAGAGAAGATACTGATCTACATGGGCAAATGGAATTTCCTCATTGAGGAAATCCCTATACCAATGAAAAAGCAGGTCCATTCCCTATCTTTTGACACTAACTGCTACAATAGAAAGAAAATTGTAACAGAACAGTTTCAGTGCAACACCACAAAATTTGGAAGAATGTAGGCAGAATACTACAAATTTAGTAGTAAAAACCAGGTTCATGTCACCAGCACTAATTCATGACTACCTCTCAAGGAGGTGCATCTTATGAGAAGAATAAGACATTCTACTCACATAAACTTGCTGATTATCCTGTATTGAAATATGGGCTAATATTTTTGAGAAATTAAGACCTCAAAATTTCTGTCAGGAATAGCTCTACTCTCAGGTCCTTTTTTTCAGCCACCCCCCCCCCAGGGATTTCAGGCACTTTTTCATATCTGCCAAGAGGGGGGGGGAACTGCAGGAAAGTTAGGGCTTGATTCAATATCAAATTCCTTTCTTACTCCTAATGTAAGAAATATATATAACAGGAGGTCTTGTGCATGCCCAGGCCACCTAAAAATGGCACAATCCACATAAGAATTACTATGGAAATGTTGCTGGAAGACAGTTTGCATTTGCCCACCCCATGGCTGGGTGGAATCTTCCCCCCCAACCCCAGTGGACACATAGCTAGATGGGTTTAAATTAGCCCCAGGTTGGACTTTTACGGCATTTGTATCTGAAGAAGGAGGATACTTCTTCACTTACACCAGACTTTAGGCATGAACCTGTTAGGAATGATATTTCATAGGAACTAAACTTAGCTGTGAGACTGATCACCCCGCCACCACCAAAACACTGATGTAATATAGAGGGAATTGTACCTTCAAGGATTTGAAGGAAGTGTTAATATATTACTTCTTGCTATATCTTTGAAATAAATACTTCAAAGTAGATGGTAGTCCAATTTTAAGTGGTAAAAGGAAATGTGGTGTCTAGGCCTAATGTCACCTGGTGTCATCTGCTGGTGACCCCTAAAATAGAAGGAGCTCAGGGAATGGTGAATCAAACTAATACTAGAGAAAAAATCCACATACTTCAGTATTTGAAAGACCTGATAGGAGGCTATGACAATCATCTAGGAAGATGATAGGCATATCTAGGGTAGTGACTAAAAAAAAAAAAGAAAAGAAAATGGATTCAAGAAGTATTGCAGAGGTGGAATGGATATGACTTATTAATTCTTTGGATGTGAGAGTTAAAGGAAATAGTAGAATAAAAAAATAACCTAGAATCTGCAAACATAGCAGACTGGAACTAGTTTGAGAAAAAAAAAGATAATTAGCTTATTTTAGGATATGTTAAATTTGAGATGCTGTTATAACTTCCATACAGAACTATGCTCAAAGAGCTATAGAACTCTTTGATCCAGCAGTACCACTTCTAGCTCTGTCTCCCAAAGAGATCATTAAAATAGGAAAAGGAACCAAATGTACAAAAAAAATTATAACAGCTCTTTTTGTGGTGGCAAAGAATTAGAAATTGAGGGGATGTCCATCAATTGGGAAATGACTGAACAAGTTGTGGTATAAGAATGTAATGGAATACTATTGTTCCACAAGAAATGATGAGCAGGCAGAAAGACTTAATTAACTGATGCTGAGTGAAGTGAGCAGAACCAGGAACAACATTGTGTAGTGACCAACTTTGATATACTTACCTCTTCTCAGTAATGTAATGTTTTAAGACAATTCCAAAAAATTCATGATGGAAAATGCTATCTGCATCCAGAGAAAGAATTATGGAGTCTGAATGTACATCAAAGTATACTATTTTTTTCTCTCTCTTTTATTCTTTCTCATTTCCCCCCCCCCCCCGCTTTGGTTCTGATTCTTCTTTACAACATGACTAGTGTGAAAGTATATTTAATATGATTGTGCATGTATAACCCATATCAGATTGCATGCTGTGTTGAGAAGGAAGGAAGGGATAAAGGGGGAGAAAATTTAGAACTCAAAATCTTATAAAAGTGAATGTTGAAAACTAAAATAAATAAATATTTTTAAAATGTCCAAACTAGACTTTTTAAAGATCCCCATCACTTGTGCCTCTTGAAGGTTTTCTAATGACTTTAAAAGAGTTTTTATGTTACCAACACAATTCTTCACTCGAATTAGTTTGTTGTTCATGTTCCTCATTACTGTGCCATTATTTGCCATTGTTAAAAACCATGAAAAGAATTAGATATATAAAGAAGAGACAAGAACTGGATCACCACCCCCAAGAAAAAAAAGAAAAAAAAAAGAAAAAACTTCCAAGCAGTGGTGCCCTTAAGGCAGCTGAAGGTATAATTCATGGGCTCAGAAGAAAAATAAGGTACAGAAACAAAATTTGGGGAGTCATCTACCCAAAGGGAATAATAAAATGAAGGTAAGTCAATGAAATTGCCAGAATATAAAGAGTAGCAGAAGGCCAGAAACTGAATGTTAGGGGAATGGTCATATTAAGAAGTCTAGAACAGGATAATAATTCAGGGAAGGAAATGCACAAATTTGGCAAATAAGTTAACACAAGGTCCAAAAGATTGTTGGATCTCTAAAGTTGAGGGAGGAAAGAATATCCAGCAGGAGTATGATATAATGGTGTTTCTGGGGAATATAGATGTTGTAGTGCAAAGAGATATCATCAATTTCAAAAAATGTTAAGAAAAAAAGAAAATGGTGTGTCAAAAGCAGCAAAGAAGCTAAAGTGATTATGATCTGAAAAGATCACTGAATTTGGAATCTAAGAGTTTATTACCAACCTTTGAGAGAGTAGGTTTAGCAGAATGATGGGGCTGAAGGCATTGGACATGTGGTGAGTGATAAGAATATAGAGTCTATTCAAAGTTAAGATATGGGTCAATAATTAGCTATGTTAGATTGAACAATATAGAAATACACATCTCTATTATGCACACACATATTTGTATATGTGATTATAGAGTAAAAATGTACATGCATATCTGAGTAGGTATGTATGTATGTATGCACATGCAAACAGTCCAGAAGCCTACTGAAGATCACAAAAGCATTGTAAAAACATCTTTGGCTATTTCCATTTTTAAGGCTATAGCTATAGAACCAGTCAATTCAGCTCTTGAGTAAGATGGAACATTTTGGTCGCTTTAATGAAGAATGAGGTACCAGTGAAAAGAACCCTCATTTTAGAGGGTTATAATGGGTTTGAATCCCTGCTCCTGTACTTATTAGTCAATCAGTTTATAGCATTTATTAATTCCAGAAAACTTATAAGAATTTTTCAGATCCTATTGCTAAGAAATATCTCAGTCAGGAAGCAAACTCAGCTCTTCTCTACTCTAGGTCTAGCACTTAATTCATTATACCATACTGCCATTCTCATGCAAAGTGCTTTTATAAATCAAAGCTCATTATGTAAATGTTAGCTGTAACACTAGGTTTTACTATAACTTACATCATTGTGTTGTTGGAGGCTTAAAACTGTATGAACACCTGAGACAATTATGTAATTAATTTAGTCCAGATGTCTTTTAGCCAATGTCCTTGGCTGAGAGGCAGTAATGTAATGAAGAAAAAGATTACTTGAAATTCTGGAAAACCTGAATTCACTTCCTGCCTCCAAAACGTACTGTCTGTGACTCTGGGCAAATAATTTAAAACCACAGTTCTCTAAAAATATCAATTGTGAAAATGATGCTAATCTGTCTTGTTGGTTGGACATTCCCCTTTTTTGGGGAGAGGGAAGGGGCCTCCTGATACATCCTGATATATCCATAGGTTCATTTCCATTCTATCCCTTATGGTTTAACTAGAAAGTCTGGATAATTTTTTACCCCTCAACCGAATGTAAAAATACATTCTTCACTTTGCTTATCTAGGTAGCTGTAAGTAAATTTTAAAAGAATAAATTAAGTGCTGCTGATATTTGCATTTCAAATTTTATGCTATTATCTGTTTTTACATTTCAAAAATCAGAACCTGTGAATATTATGATATAATAGTAATATGATACATGCATTCCCCTAAGACTATAGTCTTACAGATCTTAGCTGGAGGGCATTTTTATTATCTAAGGTGGAATAATTCTCTGTTGTGAGTTTCATGTCAGTGAGAAACTTGCTAATTCTACACACACACACACACACACACACACACACACACACACACACACACA
>NW_020950792.1:13583677-13641875 GCF_900497805.2 Vombatus ursinus
ACACACACACACACACACACACACACACACACACACACACACACACAAACACACTCTTACTCTTTGGAATCTGACCTATATGTTCTGTACTAGCTACTTAAGTAATGATTCAGGGCTGTGACTTTGGGGATTGTGTAGAGGTTTGTGTAATGCAATGATTCTTGGGTGTCTTTTGCTAAGAGTCTTTGCAATTCTGATAGAGTATTCCATTTTAAGTTGCCTGGAAGTGAGAATATGGATAATAATCAGTGAAAGTAATGCAGGTAATTTAGTATCATAGTATACAAAGAGAATCACCCAGTTCTTATGAATTGAGGGTAGTCCTGGAGAAGCCATGGTCTATGTCACTGACACAGTTTTCCTATGTGACACTGAAAAATTAGCTTAAGCTATTGGTACACTAGGCAGCTCTTTAAAAGTATAATTTTCAGAAAAGTTCATGATCTGCATTGATATAGAATTTCCTTACCATGAGACCTATATATCAATTAAATCATTCACTGGAAACAAAAAAAAAAGTATTAAAATACTGAAGCAACAAAAACACAAATGGTATTAGACATTATTTGTGACTGCACTGTCCATAACTGGTGTCTTAACCTAATATGATGGCTTAAAACTAAACAGGGTAGCTTAATGTCATGGTTAATTTGTAATTCCTCTGTATCTATGATACAAAAAATAGGGCTAGTTTTCACCTTCCTCTAACTTTAATCTATATTTCTTTAATAGTAAGTTGGATGGCCTGGTGAGTCTAAGCCAAAGGAAAGAGGTGATGAAAGAGTTTGACTATGAGCTTTATATACTCCAACAAGTGTAAAGTTGTTGCTTATAATAATGGCAAAATAATTCTTAATTAGTTTGAAACAATGGAAGTTAGTAGCCTTATTGGGGAAGGCTATAGTCTCTCTGTGTTGTATTGGTAAGAGTACATCTGAAAGAATATTTCAGTTTGGGGCATCATTTATGAAGAAGAATATTTAAAGAATAGTATGTAAAAGGAAAGTGTCTCTATGATAGTGAGGAGTTGGGATACAATTTGACTTTTGGAAATTTTATATGTAATGGTATCTTTAGCCTGGAGAAGAGTAAAAAAAAAACCAAAAACAAAAACAAAAACATAAACAAAGCAAAAAAAACAAAAACATACACAATCAAAGTTCTTAAGTGAATGTCCAAATAAAAATATAATGACAATTATTCTATCTCATAATTATACTTCCTTCCTGTCTTGGGGAAAGGATTATCATGCTATTTAATTTTACCTTGAATTCTACTCACTACAAACTCATATGTAACTCTTCATTAATTCAATTCACAATCTCTTTAGCTTCTTTGCTGCTATATCATTTAAAAAAATCATCATATCCCCACAGCATGTAGTCCTTATCCTCAGGGAGCTTATATTTTCTTGAGTGAAATATCATGTATGCACAAACTGAAAGATAAAATATTAGAGTATGATTGAAATAAAAAAAAGTTTACCAAAATGGTCTCTAGTATTTTTTTAACTTTTAATTAACATTTATTTACTTTCTACCATCTACAGGGTGGGTGGGGAGAGATGGCAGAGTGGTTCAGAAAACTCCAAGCTCTCCCAACATCCTTCACAAAGACAGAACATCAAAGACAGAGGAGCAGCAGAAATAAATGAAAGGTGGGGTGAAGCACTTTCCTCCTAAGACAACTTGAGAGGACCTCAGCAAAGATTCAACTTCTAGGGGCAGAGGTTTGGTCCTGATTCAATGGCAAATACCTCCAGGCACCCTGTACTGAATTAACAAATAACAAGCTCTGGGGTCAGCTGGGTCTGGAGGCAACCTCAGGCTCAGAAACTTTTACCTCATAGTGTGGGAGTCTAATGGCTAAGTAGGGAAAGACCAATGTTAGGAGACATCAGACCCAGCTGTACTGACCAGATACAATCCTGGGCTGTGGTTGTGGAGACAGAGAAGATCCGTGTTAATATTCAGAGGAAGACAGTGAAGTTTAAAAAGCTACTCCTCTTTCAAAGAGAAACATCGAATGGTCCTAAGCCCCCCCCAAAAAAAGTTCTCAAGGACTTTAAATATAAAATAAGATAGATCAAGATAAAATTAAGGAAAAAAATTAAGAGTAATTCAAGAACACCAGGAAAACTATGAAAAGAAGCTCAACCAACTGGAAAAAGAGATCCAAAAACTTAAAGAAGAAAACAACTCCTTGAAAACTAGAATTGGGTATACACACATATATATAAATACATATACATATGTGTATATATGTATAACTGAGTCAAATAAGAATTAAAAAATCATTCCCTGATTGATAAATGGTCAAAGGATATTAACAGGCTGTTTTCAGATGAAGAAATTAAAGGTCTATGTAGTCATATGAAAAAATATTCTAAATCACTATTGATTTAAGAAATGCAAATTAAAACAACTCTGAGGTACTGCCACCTCACAACTATGAGATTGGCTAATATGACAGAAAAGGAAAATGATAAATGTTGGAGAAGTTGGGGGAAAATTGGAACACTAATGCATTGTTGGTAGAATTGTGAACTGATCTAACCATTTGGGAGAGCAATTTGGAACTATGAAAAAAGCTATAAAACTGTGCATACCTTTTGATCCAGCAATTCCACTAGTAGGGGTGTGTGTGTGTGTGTGTGTGTGTGTGTGTGTGTATCTGTGTAAAAGAGATAAAAAAAGGAAAAGGACCCATACATACAAAAAATCTTTATAGCAGCTCTTTTTGTGCTGGCAAAGAATTGGAATTGGAAGGGATATTGATCAATTGGGGAAATGGCTGAATAAGTTATGTTATATGAATGTAATGGTATACTATTGTGCTATAAGAAATAAGTGAGCAAAACCAGAAGAGCATTGTATACAGTAACAGCAACATTGTACGGTGATCAGCTATGATTGACTTAGCTCTTCTCAGTAACACAATGATCCAAGAAAATTCCAAAAGACTTATGATGGAAGATGCTATCCCCATCCAGAGAAAGAACTAAGGAGTCTGAATGTAGATAGAAGTATACTATTTTGACTTTTTTGTTGTTGTTGCTTTCTTTCTTGTGATTTTTTTTCCTTTTGTTTTGATTCTTCTTTCACAACATGACTAACATGGAAATAAGTTTAACATGACTGCACATACACAACATATGTCACATTGTTTGCTCTCTTGGAGAGGGGAGATAGGAAAGAGAAAAAATTTGGAACTCAAAATCTTGTAAAAATGAGTGTTGAAATCTATCATTACACATAATTAGAAAAAAATACTATTTACTTAGGTGGAGGAACAAGCAGAAACAGAAAAAAATAAATCACTAATTACCACCTGAAAGCGATCCCAGGAAGAAAACATCTAGAAATATCATAGCTCAGTTTCAAAGCTCCCAGGTTAAGGAGAAAGTATTACAAGCAACAAGAAAAAAAAAAAAACAATAACAAGCAATTTAATTAGTGTGGGATTACAATCAGGATCACACAAGACCTAACAGCATCTATATTAAAAGACTGTATGTCTTGGACCACTATATTTCAAAGAGCAAAAGAGCTAAGGTTGCAACCAAAAATAACTTACCCAGCAAAGTTGAGTATAATGCCAAACAACAACAACAACAACAAAAAAGGACATTTAATGAACTGAAATACTTTCAGGTATTTATGACAAAAAGACTGGTACTGAGTGGAAAATATAACATATTCTTATGCAGATGAAATATAAGCTTAACACTAAAAAAACAATTATAAGGTACTCAATAAGGCCAAACTGTTTACCTTTTTATGTGAAAATATTATCAGTACTCCTTAGACTGTCAATTTAAAAACGTTTGAGCTGGGCTGAGTATGAGCGGATGATTCTAAAAAAAATAAAACTGGCTAGGGAATGGTAAAAAGGAGTAATTGTCTCAAACAACTGAGGCAGGAAAGGAAGAATGGATAAAGAGGAAGCAAGTGGGACAGTGGTGGAGCTCTGGTAGGGCTATAACCTAACTCTCATCAGAAATGGCTTAAAGAAGGAACATACACATCTTGAAACCTATTAAAATTACAATTTAAAAGCCTATTAAATTTACAAAGAAATAAGATGGCAAGGGGATAGGAGATGGGAGGGGCTTTTAGAAGGGTATATAGATTAAGAATTAGAAGGGTGGGGTAGAGAATAAGGAAGAGAATCTTAAATGGGTGAATAAGTAATAAGAAAACTATGTAGTACTTACAAGTAAATTAGATGCTTGAGGATAGATTGGGTAAGTAGGGCAAGAAAGAAAGTGAGGAAAAATAGAATGGAGGGAAATATGCAACTAGTAATTATAACTTTGAATGTGAATGGGCTGAACTTACACATAAAACAGAAAGGGATAGCAGAATGGATTAAAAATCTGAATTGGAAAATATATGGCTTTCAAGAAACACAATAAAAATGAGGGATACACAGAGTTAAAATAAAGGGCTAAAGTATAATCATTCAGCTGATATAAAAATAAAAAAGGCAACAATTGTGATCGCAGATGAAGTTAAAGTTAAAATAGATCTAATTAAAACAGATAAACAGAGAAACTACACTTGTCACCAATGTTATTTAATATTGCTTTATACCATTTAAAATAACTGCAAACATTTTAGAATATCTGATTGTATATTGTCAGAACAGACACAGGAACTAAGTGAACATGATTATTAAGCACTCATTATACAGATAAAGTCAGATTCAAATAATTGGAGAAATATTAATTAGTCAAAAGGTAGAGTCAAGATGGCAGAAAAAAGCTAGTGAGGTCACTGAGCTCCCAAATCCTTCTCAACTAATTTAAATAATGCTATAAAACAATTCCAGAAGCAGTAGAACCCACAAAATGATGGGGTGAAATAATTTTCTAGCAAAAGATAACTTAGAAAATGGGCAAAAAAGATCTGTTGCACCTAGGTGAGAATGGAGCACAGTCCATCACAGGCCATGACACAGCCCCAGTGAACCAGGAGCAGGCCTTGGGAAACACAGAATCAACAGCAGCAGCAGCAGACAGTAAGGGGATGGATGGTAGAAGGATAAAACAACTAGTCAGAAGGAGATTACAGGGATGTCTTTGTTAGCACTGAGGCAGGACTCTGTTGCTTTGCCCATACTTGCATCTAGGTCACAGTCTGAGTGGATGGCAGTTGTCATGTGAGGAAGAGTACTAGCATAGAAGAACTTGTGGCAGCAATGGAGAGGGCAACCCTCCTCACAGGCCAAGCACAGAAAAGACTGCTTGTGGTTACTCATAGACCAGAACACAGGCCAGGAGAGGAGTAAACATGTCCTTTTAGATCATACCACCTTGGAAGAACTGAAAACTTACATGTCCCTCGAAACTTCTCCAAAAACAGCTTCACAAAACCCCCTGAAGCTTGTGACAATGCAGTCTCCATACTGGAAGCAGAGTCCTACTTAAACAAAATGTTAAATAGTCTAGTAAAAGCCTTGGAAAAACGAGCAAACGATGGGAAAAAAAGAACTCTGACTATAGAAACTTATTTTGGTGACAAGGAATATCAAAAAATTCTCTCAAAAGAATACAACAAAGTCAAACTCCTACATCCAAAGCCTCCAAGAAAAATATGAATTGTCCTCAGACCATGGAAGAACTCAAAAAGGATTTTGAAAATCAAGTAAGAGAGGTAGGGGAAAAATTAGGAACAGAAATGAGAGTGATGTGAGAAAATCAGGAAAAACAACTTGGTAAAGGAGACCCAAAAAAATACTGAAAATAACACCTTAAAATAACACCTTAAGAAATAGACTAGACCAAATGACAAAAGAGGTTCAAAAAAACAATGAGGAAAAGAATGCCTTAAAAAACAGAATTGACTAAATGGAAAAGGAGATCCAAAAGCTCACTGAAGAAAATACTTTAAAAATTAGAATGGAACAAATAAAGCTAATGACTCTATGAGAAATCAAGAAATTATAAAGTAAAACCAAAAGAATGTAAAAAAAAATTAGAAGACAATGTGAAATACCTTATTGGAAAAACAAATGACCTGGAAAAATAGATTCAGGTGAGATAGTTTAAAAATTATTGGACTATCTGAAAGCCATGATCAAAAAAAGAGCCTAGATAACATCTTTCAAGAAAGTATTAAGGAAAACTGCCCTGATGTTCTAGAACCAGAGGGTAAAACAGAAAGAATCTACCAATCACCCCCTGAAAAATTGAAAACTCTCAGGAATATTATAGCCAAATTCCAGAGTTCTCAGGTCAAGGAGAGCATTTTGTAAGCATGCAGAAAGAAATGATTCAAGTACTGCGGAACCACAATTAGGATAGCACAAGATTTAGCAGCTTCTACATTAAAGGATTGGAGGGCTTGAAATATGATATTCTGGAGGTCAAAGGGGCTAGGATTAAAACCAAGAATCACCTACCCAGCAAAACTGAGTTTAATCCATGATCAGAGAAAATTGCAATTCAGTGAGAAATAGGAATTTAGTGCATTCTTGAGAAAAAACCAGAGCTAAATAGAAAATTTGACTTTTAAATATAGGACTCATGAGAAGCATGAAAGGGTAAACAGAAAGCAGGAATCATAAGATACTTATTAAAGTTAAACTGTTTAAATCCTTACATGGAAAGACAATATTTTTAACTCATAAGACCATTCTCATTATTAGGGTAGCTAGGAGTATATATAGACAGAAGACACAGATGTGAGTTGAATATGAAAGAATGACATGTAAAAAAAAAACAACTAAAGGGTGAGAGAGAAATGTACTGGGAGAAAGAGAAAGGGAGAGGTAGAATGGGGTAAATTATCCTACATAAAAGAGTCAAGAAAAAGCTTTTACACTAAAGGGTAATAGGGGGAGTTGAGAGGGAAATGAGTGAACCTTACTCCCATCAGAATTGGCTTAAAGAGGGAATAACTTACACATTAAGTTGGCTTAAAGAGGGAATAACTTACACATTAAGTTGAGTATAGAAACTATCTTACCCTACAGGGAAAGTAGGAGAAAAGGGCATAAAAGAAAGGGAAGGTGATAGACGGGAGGCTAGATTGGGGGAGGGGGTAACCAGAAACAAAAATTTTTGAGGAAGGACAGGGTGAAAGGAGAAAATAGAATAAATGGAGGGCAGGATAGGATAGAGGGGAATATAGTCTTTCATGACATGAATGTTATGAAAGTGTTTTCATGACTACACATGTACAACCTATATTGAATTGTTTGCCTTCTCAAAGAAGGTGAGTGTGGAGAGAGGAAGGGAGAGAATTTGAAACTCAAAGTTTTAAAAATGAAGGTTAAAATCATATTTTTTTACATGTGACTGGGGAAAAATAAAATACCAAATAAAAATAAAATTAAAAAAGAAAGCTAAGGACAAGGAAAAATAATTTTTCTTTTCCAGGTGGAAAAAGGCATCAAAAGAAGAGTACACTGACTGCATGGCATTGGATGAGATGGGGATACCTAAAAACAGAAAGAAAATTAAGCTGATCAGTTATTATTTTTGCTACTGCTTTCTCTGCCAAGGACACTAGTCAGTGGGCAATATGAAAATTGGATAATAGAGAGTTGATATCCCAGAAAGGATAAAGTAAGGAGAAATAATTGGCAGACATGATTACTGAACCAATGTCAGTGATATATGAAAAAACATGAAGAACAAGATGGGTATTGCAGGACTGGAGAGGGACAAATGTTCTGGTTTCCAAAGAATGAGGTCTTCAAACTATAAACCAGTGAGCTCAGCTTTGATTCTTGGGGAAATTCTGGAATGGATTATTAAAGAAATAGTAAAATCTGGAAAAAATAAAGGAAGAAATTATTACAAAAAGAAAAAGAGAGAAGGCTACCTCTTTCATCTCCCTCTCATTTTTGGTGGCAACATTCATCTGATTGTTCTGAAGTTCTGATACATTTGTATTTATCCAATTTAATTCTCATCTTGTTCTGAATCTCTGCTTCAGGGGAAAAAAACAACCAAAAACAAATCAACAACAAGAAAAACAAAAAAGAAACACACAAAAAAACCCAAACTCTGATCCTTTTCTCATTGGAGCTATGTTTCAAGGTGTTTTTTTTTCCACAAAAATTGCATAAACTTATTTTTAAAAAAATAACAAAACAAAGTGGAAATGAAATCTTGCCAGTGCATGTACTGGCCCACATGCTCTTTTCTCTGGCCAGAGAGTACAAAATTGTTGGTTTTCAGACAAACCCAAAGAATTATATGCTCAGATATGAACATTTCCCTTTGCCTGCCAGCAAGCCAAATTCATGTTTTAATCCTTCCCCTAGATGTTTTCACAAGGAGTTTGCAGGTATTTCTTTATGGCTGTTCTACTCCCTGTCAAACCTTCCAGGATAAGAGGGAGGAATAAATATCAAGTCAATTATGATGCCTCTGATCTGCTGTACACCACATAGTGTCTCTTCTCTTCAAATACTAACAGGATCCTGCATTCCACTGTTATTGAATTAGAGGTCAAATCCTCTCCTAGGTACTACTACTTTTGCCCACAGCTGTAGTTGGCATTGTGGTCCTTCAATTATGACCATGCCTCCTACAACTTATGCCCATATATGTTCACTGTTTGTTCCTTGCCTGTTCATATCTTAAAGAAGCAGTTGGGGAAGGGAGAGTCCAACTTTACAATTAAAATACCACCAAAGTTTAATAGATATATGTAAGGTCAGAGGTAGTTAGGTGGCACAGTGGATAATGCTCTGGAGTCAGTAGTCAGGAGGATCTGAGTTTAAATCTGGCCTCAGATACTTAATAGCTACGTGAACCTTGGCAAGTCATTAACCTTGTTGCATCAGTTTTTCATTTGTATAATGAGATGGAAAAGTACATAGAAAACCATTTAGTATCTTTGCCAAGACAACCCCAAATAGAGTCAGAGAGTTGGACATGACTGAAACGATTTAAAAATCATAAAAGGGTCAGTACAAGCTATTTCCCTGCTAAGTACCAGATAGAATTGCCTTTTTTCTCCTTCATGACCCTTTGTGCATTGGCCTATATCCTATATTTCTTCCAAGTTTATTGCTGTTCTACTTATTTTTTTTTGGCTTTCTTTTCATTGCCTCTGTTCTAAAGCCTTAAGGGTGGGTTCAGTATTGGGCCAGTGGAATTCTTAGTTTTGTCTTTTGGAGGGATAGAAAGCACAGTTACACTATGCTATATCCCTGTGCAGAAAATTCTCAAATCTAAGTCTCCATTTTCCACCTATCTACATTTGCAATTGACCTGTAGGATTTGTCCACTTGGGTATCCAGCTGACATCTCAAAATCAACATGTCCAAAACTGAATTTATCATCTTCTACTCCCCCTTCCTCTAGTTTTTTCATTTTTTTCTAATGACATGTCCTCTATATCTTGTAATCATACATCTTCAGAATTGTCTTTGATTCTTTCCTCTTCCTTATCTCTGTCCCTCTCCCTATCCAATCAATTGCCAAATCCTTTCAACTCTACTTTCATAATATTCTCCCATTTTTTTTCTTTTTAGCTCTCCTCCCCACACAACTATTCTAGGTCTCTTTATTATTCATGCACGGAGACCCATATGAGTGTATGTGAGTGGGTGTGTGTATCCTTATTAGATTATAATCTCTTTGAGAGGAACCATGTTATAGCTATCTTATTTCTCCAGTTCTTTGCATTGTCCATCACACATAGCAGGTTTTCTGAGTTTCTTGACTTATATTGAATGAAGCCTCTTCACATTACAAATCACTTTCTTCACAACTATTAAACATGTAATGAAAGTAACAATACCACAATGTCATAAGTGAGGAAATTGAATCTCAGAGAGTTTAATTGATTTACCTCACATCACACATCTAGTAAGTCACTAAACCAAGACTGAAATCCAAAATCCACTGCTTTTTAAATGGATGTCACTTGGAAATAGGAATGGGCTTGTAATTCTTTAGTAATATTATAGTCCATGGTATTCAAGAAACTTGCAAGAAAGTATAAAAAGTTTTCTTCACCATGCATATAGCACTGTGGGAAAAATGATAGTCTCATTTCATCATGATTCCATTAAGAATTGATGTTTCCATGCTCACTTTGGCAGCACATATACTTTAGCAATACAGAAATAAAAGCAATACAGAAAAAAAAAATAGCATGGCCCTTGAGCAAGTATGACATGCAAATTCATGAAGCATTCCATATTAAAAAAAAAAGCTTTATCCCATTAATAATTAATGTTTTAAATGAAAAAGTCAAAATAATGTGAACTATAATGAAATCCAAGATTCTTCATGGCAGAGACTATTATTATTTTTGTCCTAGTAAGTTAAGCTTCAAGCAGAGTGCCTAGTGAATAGTAACTGCTTAATATATCATTTTAACTGAATTAAAATAAATGTTGGTGCCTTTATTCAATGTAAAAATGAAGTATTTCAAATACTTCAATACATCTTTCTCTGACACACCAAAATCCTATGTATATTTCTGCCTGAATTATTGTTTTGTTTAAAGGACTGTCTAGCAATGTCTAGAGACAGTCATTTAAGTACTATTTTTACACTAAAAGGAGAGATTGGCCTGGGTGTTATGTGAATTTGTGACCTTTATAAAGGGTGATAGTTATCTTTGAAAGTAGTATCTTACAAGACAAATATAGTGTTAATTGAAGTCAGTTAAATAAACTAAAGATAATTACTTAAGTAGATGTTTTGTTTATGGGGCCAAGGTTTACATAAACATTCTTTCCTCAGTAACTGTTGACAACTTAATAACATTCAGTGAGAGAATATTTATAAGAGAATGTGGAAGGCAGCTTTGAAAACCCATTAGGTCAAGTTGACTATCACTCAGTCTTCTAATTTTGTTTTTTGTTATTTCCCTATAAATGTCACTTCAATGAAAATAGTCAGAGTCAACTCATCCTTCACTGTTGTATGTCAACTAATTGCTTCTTAGTGAATTTGGTTGTTTTAAAATGTGACACTATCTTCTTTCAGTTTAGATCTTTAAAGATTTCAGCCTTTGCACAGGCAGATATGCTTGGTGCTAATTAAATTCCTCATTCTGAATAAAAGTACATTTTGATGGATTGGAATTCTCAAAGCACATTAAAACATACACAAAGTTTATCACACATACCTTACCCTTTGATTAATATACAAGCCATTTTTTCTTGAATTTTTATTAAAAAAAACACTAGAAGTTTGTGTTTTGATGCTAAACTTTTAATTTATAGTTGTGTGAACATTGTAGTAGATTATAACATGCTATATGTTCTATAATTAGAGTACTAATTTAAGTATTTCTATAGCCATCTCTCTTTAGGTATGGTAGTGAAATCTGTCTAGAAAATTAACCTGTTTTACTAATAATTTTTTAGAGTATATGACCAAATGTAAGGGCAAGAAAAAAGAAGATGATCAATATGATACAAAGATAATCTCTGAGGTATCAATTTTAACCTAAGAAAAGGATCTGTGAATCAATATAGATTTTCCCTTCCAAGCATGATACTATGGCAAATCAACTATATGTACTGATAAAAAAGAACTTTGGAAGCAAGACTAAAAACTACTGTTTTCAAAAAGAGACAGAAGTAGAGAAAATCAAAAGAAGGGCATTTAAATGTGACAAACAGAATGCAACAGGTAAGTATATTCAAATTAAAAACCAGGCAACAAATATTAAGTGACAAATAGAGCAGGCTTTTCTGCTATGTATTAAGTATACAAACTATGATTTTGATTTTATGATAGTGAGAATTCATGATGTTTGACAGAAGTAAGGGTAGGAAAAAGGAAGTACTTCACTTATAGTATAATAAACTTACAGAATCCATTGCTCTTGAGAGCTGCTATTGATTAAAATGTAGTTTTTGACAAAACCACACATGATAGGTTTATATTTATTCTGAAAAAGCAGAATATTTGTGGAAAATCAAGATTGATACCAAGAAAGGCTGTGCTTTAAAATAAATTGTTATTATTATTGTTATTATTATTAATATTTTTATTAGTATTTCTGGCATTAGAAACAGAAGAGGAGATCAGTTGTATCAAAGGCAGGATTCAACCTATTCCCACGTAACTGCCACAGAATGTATTAAGATATAAAGATATATTACATTTAAAAGCTAGTCTTGCTACATGTGCAATTTAATTCAATTAACATTTCTTAAGCACCTAATTTATACCCCAAACTGTATTAGTCACTATGAGAGTATTTTTTTTAAGTATAGTAACAACTCTGTTAAGTAAAACTCAATTAATTTAAAACTTTAACTTGAATTTGTTTCTATTCTCCCATTTGTTTTATCACAAAGTAAGATAATGATTCAAAGAATATCTCAATTTTGAGATCATGTAGTGGGAACAGTATATAATCTTCTCAAATTCTGATAACTTCTCCATTTACAATAATATATAAAGAAAATCACACCAAAGAATTGCAAACTCCTCTACCATCAAAGTAATTGTTTTGTACATTAATTTCAATATACATAAGAATATGAGCAAATGTATTTTATTTTTAATTTTTAAAATATTTATTTTTTCCAATTACATGCAAAATTTTTTTAACATTTTTAAATTTTGAATTTCACATTTTTTCTTCCCTCCTTTTCCTTCCACCACCCTGACTGAGAAGGCAAGCAATTTTATGTAGAATATCCACATACAGTCATGCAAATCATATTTCAATTTTAGTCATACTAGTCAAGAAACACAGTAGAAAGAAAAAAAATAAAAAAAAAATATGCTTCAATCTACATTCAGAATCCATCAATTCTTTCTCTGACAGTGAGTATTTTTCATCATGAGTCCTTTGGAATTGCCTCAAATCACTGAATTGCTAAGAATAGCTAAGTCATTCACAGTTGATCATTGTACAGCATTGTTGCTACCATGTATAGTGTTCTTCTTCCTCTACTCACTTCATTTTGCATCGTCATATAAGTCTTTCTAGTTTTCTTTCTGAAAGCATCTTGTTCATTATTATTCTTTTTTAATTTTCTTTTTTAAAATGTATTTAATATTTTATTTTTCCCAATTACATGTATTGACAATGCTATGTCAAAGGGTATGCATTTAGCATTTTCAGCATAGTTCCAAATTGCTCCAAAGAATGGGGGAATCAGTCCACAACCCCAACAACAGTGAATTAATATCTCATTTTTTCCCACATCCTCTCCAACATTTGTCATTCTTATTGTCTGTCCTATTAGTCAATCTAATAGGCATGAGATACTACTCAGAATTGTTTCAGTTCCATTCCTCCAATCAATAGTGATTTAGAGCATTTTTTCATGTGGCTATAAGTAGCTTGGATTTCGTCATTTGAAAACTCTTCATATCTCTTGATCATTTATCAATTGAGGAATGGTTCCTCTTTTTTATTCTTTTTTACAAATTTGACTCAGTTTTCTATATTTAAGAAATGAGGCCTTTATCATAGAAACTTGCTTCATTTTTTTCACAGTTATGATTGCTTAATGTATTTCCCTTCATCCTATTCCCCCTCCTGCACTGACTCACCTGATTTCTCCCCCAAACTCCACTGAATACCTTTAAATAATGTCATAAAATAATTCCTGAAGTAGCAGAACCCACAAAAGAACAGGTTGAAATAATTTTACAGACAAAGATAACTTAAAAGGTGGTCAGGAAAGATCTGTCACTTCCGGAATTGTTTTATGGCATTATTTAAAGGTCTTCAGAGGCATTTTGGTGAGAACTCAGGTGTTACTCCCTTTCCTCTGCCATCTTGGCTCTACCTGCCTTGCTTATTATTTCTTATACCAAAATTATATTTCATCACAAATATATGAATTTAAAATACACCAATTTCATTTGAATTCTAGCTCTGTCACTTACTATTTTAAAAAGTCACTTAATATCACTGGTCCTCATCTCTTTCATTTGCAACATGAGGGAGTTCAATTAATTTTTAGGATGTCTTTTGACTCAAAATATGCTATCCTATATTGTTTTTATTATCAATAAAGTTCTTCATTTTAAAAATTTACTATGAATGGAGAATATGGTTTTAAAATACAACCAAACTTATCAGTGAACATGGTAGATTAGAAAAACAAATAAGAACATGTCTTGCATTCATTGTTGGGTTTGACATTTTTGCATGAATCCATTGACCACAATTCCAGAGGATTTTATAAAAGCTTTACTGCTAAATTTTCTTCATTTTAAATATGAGATGATGGGTAGGCTCAACAAGACCAAAAAGACCCAAAACGATTAACATTTCAAGTCTAGAAGCTATTGAATGTGAAGGATCCAATGAGACTAATAAAATGGTGTCATTTTTAAAGTCAGATAACATGATTTTACTCCCTGAGCAGAATATCTCTGGTTATAGAAAGGAATGGAAAAAGAAATAACTCTCATGAATCAATTAGTGGTAAACAACAGCCTAAAGCTACATAGAGAGATGAAGGTGGAATAGACCAAATTTATGCAACTGTACCACTAAATTTTTTGTCATTTTCCTACCCTCAGTAGGATTAAAATAATAGATTGTTTTTCTGACCTAATCTAAAGGATAGGCTGTATACAAAACATGTATGTAGGAACTGGGAGAGGAAAATCCTATGTGCTACACCTCCCCCTTCCACCAGTGATAAGTCCAATCAATTCTGTGCCATGTGAGAAATGATTGATTTGGATCCCTACTCCATTTAATCAATATTAATCAGCTTACTGTGATTCTATAAGGGGTCATGATTATTAGCAATTACTAGTGATATACTCATCTGGTGATATGCTTTACTCAGTCAATAGTATAAGAATAAACATGTATTGATATACATTTTACATAAATCTTATAGGGATAATTAGATAAGTTCTTATAATAAGCCTTTAGAGTAGGCCTGAAACTTTACTACAACATTTACCATTTGTTTACTAGTTATTAAACTCACTTGCACAGCCACAGGAATGCTGACAAAGCTATGTTCAAATTCCATGCCCAAGACTAACATGAGTGATATGATATGGAAAGTCCCTCAATTTGTTTTTATACAACTGGACCACCCTCTCTCATCCTACATGAGCAAGTGACCATCTTATGATCACTTAGTCACCAGAGATGACTATTGCCTTACCTATCTTATGATTACTAAGTCAGTGGAGGGAACCTTTGCCTTGCCTATCTTGTGACCATCCATGCTGATGCATTATTTCTGTCTCTTCTGGAGGGTCAAAATTGAGGCCTATCAGCCAATGAGATTCTGGATTTTACCATGCCTCCTCTGTATGTTTGGGTATCAAACACTATAAATGTAAAGTCCTGGGGAAAAGAGGCATCACAGATCATGAGGAAGATCTGAGGTCCCCTTCATTAGAGGAGGCCATGAACTCTTTAATAAAGTGCTATTGGCCTAGAGCTCTGCCTCAGGGTTTTTTTCTTGAATATTGAACACTTTTGGACTCCACACCCACAAATGACTTTGGAGCAAGGATGAGAGACTAAAAGGATGATCCCGGGGAAATTAAGAAGGACATGGGCATATCTTGGGGTTCAGATTTTTAGGAAGAAAATAGGTATGTACTGTGACTATGAGCAGGTCAAGAAGAGGAGCTGACTATATGAACCAACAAATAGTCAGCATTAAAGCAGAGTAAAGAGATACGCAGTTGTTAGCAGTTAGAGACAGATGAAAAAGACAAATCTAGTCCACATTGCAGGTAGATCTGAGAACCTGAGAAGTCAGCAATGATGAAAAAGAAACTGAATGTGTGAGGTTTCTCCATCACTCTAACTGGCTGGGTATTAATCTTTGTAACCATATCTTATTGGACTACTTGGCAATCTGCAAGATTGGCAATTGGGAAGAACTGAAGTGCTAGATTATGGTTAGCTTGTTGTTTTTTTTTTTCAAATAATTAGATTTTGGCTATCCTTTAGACCAAAGGGAATTTAGTGTTGCACAATCTGGGAAGAAGGGTCAGATTTTATATTGGGTGTTCAATGTACTTGGTTTTGTTCCTTTTCTTTGAATGCCTCAATTAAATAAGAAATACTGATAGCTAGCATGTATACAGTGTTTTAAAATTTGCAAAGCATTTCACATGTATTTGATTCTTACAACAATTCTATAAGATATGTTTGTTTGTTTTTTTCAGATGAGAAAACTATGTCTGAGAAGGGTTAGGTCAGTTAACTATCATCACACAGCTAGTCATTGTCTAAGGCAATATTGAAGTTCAGATCTTCATGACCCTAAGGTCAGCACTCTATTCATTACAGCAGTAATAAAGTACTTTTATAACTCAGCTTCAATGAAACATTGAAGAGATTTTTCAGTGGGTGATAGAACTTGAGCCAAAAGCTTAATTCAATAAATCCATATTTTTTCTCAACCCTTAGTTAATGAGTGTACTGTTACCACTCAGGAAAAAGTATAGCTGCATTTAACCAGATCTTTAAGAAGTTTAGGAAATTAAATATTAACATGGAGGACCATTATAGGGGTCTTTGATAGTGCTAACTACTCATTACTGAATAGGGACAGGCACATCCTGGTGATGAGATACACACACACAAACACACACACACACACACACATTAAGTACTATTTAGGTATTTTGTTTTAATATTTTAAAGACTATGCATAAAATTACATTGTTATCAGTAGAGTGATTTTAATATAATATGAATGTTTTGAATGCAATTGAGAGCATTTCTAGTAGGAGAACATTTTTGTTCAAAGTCTAAGCAAAATTTTAGTGACTCTAGGTTTTAAACATGAAAAAGTTGAATAGTACTAGAACAACATACTTACATAGTTTAAGGTTAATAGAAATTACACTGTTAAAACTCTGAACATTATGTGGTAAATTTGGAAATATAGTATATATCTAATTCCTAATGAGGGGAGTAAGATTTTCAAAGTACTATCTACTTTCCATTTTTATGGAAATAAAATTACCAGCTTCTTTTTAAAATACTATTTTGTTTATTCATTTTAGGAAAACATTGAACACAGATAGCCTTTAGCATTCTCCTGATAGTGTATTCATGAATTGAGTTTAGTAGCGACCATTTTTCTCTTAGATACTCCTGTTCTACACAGCTTTTAAATGCCCTTGTTTATCTTTAACATTCAATATGTTGCCAATTTAAATAGAAATATTCAGGAAACCAGTTTAAACTTGCAAATATAACCAGTTTAAACTTGTAAATGTAATTGGAGGGAAAGATGTAGATGTGCAATTTGTATGGATAAGCTCAGCCATGTCACAGAATTTGCAATTTATTTAATAAATGACTATAAAACCTCTACAGTTGTTATGCTCAGAGGCAACATTTCAATTAACTCCACTCAGACAACTGCAGAAGAAGAAATCTGCTGCCCCACTTACTTCAAAAGCTCTCATATCTACCTCCTTGTACCTGAGCAGGTAATTAATTATTAACTCTTCACAAATAAAAGCTATCTTTCTTTAATTTGTCATCCTGATTACAAAGTCTTCTAAAATCTTGGGGAAGTTCATTTTTCTACTCTGCATGTTCAAATAGGGGGATTGGTTGGGGACATACAGTTGCCTTCCTTTTTTGTACAACAATTGAAGCAACTTCAAAACAAACAATGTTTGTGATAGGAGAACTGGGGGAAGTAATGAAGAGAGGAAAGAGGTCATATAAAAATAGAAAATAGAAAGGTATGCCTTTCTATCTTTGTATTGATCCTTATAAAATTGTTAATGTTAGAGCCTCTCTTACATTGAGGTGAAAGTGAGGGTAGGTCAAAGATACTGTGGATCCTCTGATGAAAGTTTGGGGAAAACTCCATTCCAAGCAATGAATAATAGAATCACTTCCCTAGCTTTTCTTTTTATCTGCTAATCAGAAGACAGTATGATCAGGGAAGTGTCTTTTAATATCATTACTAGACTTTCCATTTAGAAATTTTATTATTTCTGCTGACAACTACTGGTAATTGTATTAGGAGTGCATTAGATGGTTTGAAATCTTTGGTATGCCACCTCAGGTAGATAAAGATGATAAAAAAGTATTAAATTCAAAAGGAGTGAGGTTGCCTTGAGCTTCTCAATCAAATATCCAGAGGATAAATTCATTTTATTCATTAACATAACTAATTACAACCAGCTGGTTGTATTCTGTTAGATTTAAGAGTGTCCAAGGAAAACTGTAGGTAAAAAAGAGTAAACCATTATCTATTCTCAGGAAACAATACCAAACCATGAAATATTTATTTCTTACATGTCATTTTCGTGTAACAAAGATTACATGAGAAGGGTCTGTTCTCAATATCCTATACTAACATCATTCTCATAGCCTTACTCTTGATTAATGTACTTTTCATCTGTATGATGACCATGAGTTAATTTATTCTTCCTTGTTTTGTTGTGAATAATCTTGGTTGTGGCCTTATTTTCTTCTTGATCTTACAATGAATAGAGTCAACAAGTCATGGACTGCCACCCTTAAATTTTTTGTCAACTTTTCCTTCCATAAATTATGCTCTTCTAATACCCCAACCTTGGATATTCCCACCACCACTAAGACAATCATCTTTTTTTGCTCCTTCTCTGCAGCATATGAACACTGTTGGAAGATGTTGGGAGACCATTTTAATTGGACTAGCTATAAATTTACATTATTTCATCTTAATTGGGCCCTCTTTTTGTGAGATAATCATTTAATTCCTCTCTGATAGACTCATACACATTGATCCAAACATGTGTCCCTTCACTATATCCCCAACTTTCACCTCCAGTGTCCTTCTTCCCAAGCAAATGAACTTGCCTGATATTTTCCTTAGAAAATCAAGGCCATCTTTCACAATTACTATCTTCCCTATCCCATACCTATGCATCTTGCTAGATCTTTACCCATTCTCTCTTCCTCAGTTTCCTCTGCATCTTTTATAAGATGAAGTAGCTACTCTCCTTTCCAAATCAGCAATTATAAGTGTGAACAAAATAATTTAGGTAACATGTCCCATTGCCAATTTCCTCTTTTATTTATCTCCATCTTACTGTTTCTTTCTCTTACTACTTACAAATATTATCAGGTCTTCCTTAATCTTAAAATAAACAAACAAAAAGGAAAACAAGACAAGGGGACAGAGCCAAGATGGAAGAGAAAAAGCAAGGGCTCTCCTGAGCCCCTTGTCCAAACCCCTCCAAATACCTTTAAACAATCCATCAAAATAGGTTGTAGAGTAGTTGAATCTACAAAAGGATAGAGTGAAACAACTTTCCAGCCAAAGACAATTTAGAAGGTTAGCAGGAAAGATATGTTGCACCATGATGAAAGTAGAACACAGTCCTGAACAGGCTGCACCAGGGAATACTGGGTCCCAGTAAACCAAGAGCAGGCCTTGGGGATAACTGAATCTATGGCCACAGTCCTGGTTTCTGGACCTCTTAGCCTACAGATGAGGTAAGGGGGTCAAACAACTGATCAGAAGAAGATTTACAGGAGTTCCTTTGGTGCCAATGATGGCATAACTCTGTTACATTGCTCATCCTTTGATTTGGGTCACAGTCTTAGGTCTCAGTCCAAGGGTTAGAAGGAGCACTAGCACACCAGAACTTGAGGCCACAGGGTAGTTGGGATCATTTTCACAGTTCTAGAGTGGAAAAGAGTGCATGTGGTTGGCCACAGACCAGTGCACAGTATAGGAGAATAGAACATACTTCCCCCTAGATTATATCACCATGGAAGAAGCAAAAACTTACAGGTGCCCAGAACTACTTCTGAAAACAGATGGAATAAAAATGTGAAGCTTGGAATGGTGTCCCCTGAACTTCAGAAGCAAAACCTCAATGTAGCATAACGTTAAAATTCAAGAAATAGGCTAGAAATATTAAAACAGCAGAAAAAAATCCTGATTATAGAAAATTACTATGATCATAGCAAGATCAAAACACACAAACTCTGAAGAAGACAATGAAGTCAATACTCTTACATCCAAAGAGTCAAAGAAACATATGAATTATCCCTAAACCACGGAAGAGATTTAAAAAAATTTAGAATTCAAGTATGTGAGATAGAGGAAAAAACTGGGAAAAAAAATTAAAGTGATTAAAGAAAATCATGAAAAAAAAGCAGCTTGGTAAAGGAAGCAAAAAAAAAAGAAAGAAAGAAGAGGGACTTCTGCTTCTAGGAGCCAAGATGCCAAGATGGTGGAGTAAGAAGTAAGTTGCTCTCACCCTCCCTTATTAACCTCTGAAAGCCCAGAAAATATCACCACAGGAAAATCTCTGGAACAGTCGAACCAGAAGAAAGATGGGGTGCAGCAGTCCAGTAGCCCTGGTAGCTTGAAGAATTAACAAGAAAGGCCCCTCTTGCCCTGGGGGAAGGGTAGTAGTACAGAACTGGAGGCCTCCCAAGAAGCTAGCAGAAAGCCCCACCTCAGCATACCAGGAAGAGATACTTGAACCCCAGGTGGTGGAACAGGCAAACACCAGGACCCTGGTGCCTCAGTGCCGGCAGGGAACTGGTGGAAACCAGCTCAGAAAAACTACCAAGTGCCTTAGCATTCTACAGCAACTGGCTTTCCCAGGGCCTCAGCAAAACTAAGGGAAACATCACTCCAAAGGACCTCAGGCAGATAAACATCCTGCAATATCCACCTGAAAGGAAGTGAAGAAAGTGAAAGGAAGGAAAGGCCTGGGTGAACAGGAAATCTCCAGGAGCCACACTACCCAATCCTACCCCTAGAGTTCTAGTGTTGCTGATTCCAGCCCTATACCAGCCCAAAACCCTACAACCTTCAACTGCCAGCATTGGAGGCCCCAGCACACAAAGACAATGACAAGGCCCTGTGCTCCCAAAACAAGAAGCTTGGGTCAGTGCCCTCTGCTCCCCAGCAGGAGAGCTCAATCTCTTTAAAGGCCAGGAAATAAGCAAAAACCATGAGTAAAAAGAAAGGTATGATAGATTCTTATTATAGGAAAAGTAAAGATGAAAGCAGACATACTGAAGAGGACAACATAGTCAAGAAACCTACATTTGGAACATCAAAAAAGAATATGAACTGGCCTGAAGACCAAAAAGCCTTCTTAGAAGAGCTCAAGAAGGATTTTAAAAGTCAAATGAGAGAAGCAGAAGTAGAAGAAAAATGGGAAAAGAAAAGAGAAGTATGCAAGAGAGAGTCAATAGCTTGGAAAAGGAAGGACAAAAATTAACTGTAGAAAAGAAGTCCCTAAAAAATACAGTTGGCCAACTGGAAAAAAAAAAGTACACTGAAGATAACAAGTCCCTAAAAAATACAAATAGCCAAATGGAGAAAGAGGTACAAAATGTAATAGAAGAAAACAATTTGTTAAAAATTAGAATCAGGTAAATGGAAGCCAAAGACCCTATTAGAGAGCAAGAATCATTCAAATAGTAACAAAACAAGGAAAAGAAATAGATGAAAATGTAAAATACCTCATCAGTAAAACAACTGATTTGGAAAACCAATTTAGTAGAGACAGTTTAAAAATTATTGGTCTACCTGAAAATCATGATGAAAAAAACAGGCTGGACAACATCTTTCAGGAAATCATCAAGGAAAACTGCCCTGAGGTCCTAGAACCAGAGGGTAAAATACACATAAAAAGAATCCACCAATCACATCCTGAAAGAGATCCCAAATTGAAAATGCCAAGGAATATAGTAGCCAAATTCCAAAATTTCCAGGTCAAAGAGAAAATACTGCAAGCAATCAGAAAGAAACAATTTAAATATCATGGAACCACAGTTAAGATTACACAGGACCTTGCACCTTGTACATTAAAAGACTGTAGGGTGTGGAATATGATATTCTGTAAGGCAAAAGAACTTGGACTACAACCAAGGATCAACTACCCAGCAAAAATGAGCATGATCTTTCAGGGGAGGAGATGGATATTTAACAAAATAGGGGACTTCCAAACCTTCCTGATAAAAAGACCATGGCTCAACAAAAAATTTGATCTTCAAATACAAGACTCAAGAGAGACATAAAAAGGTAAACAGGACAGAAAGAAACAACATGGTGTTAATAAGGGCAAACTGTTTACATCCCTATGAGGGAAGATGACACTTGTAACCCTGAGAACTGCATTGTTATTGCACCATTTTAAAGGGGTATACATAAAGGGGTTTAGTAGAAGTTGACTTTGATGGAATGATTAAAAAATCTAATCAAGTGGTTTAAATGGATCCAAATAAGTGGATTAATTGACTAAGAAAATGCAGTGAGAGAAAAGGAAAGGAGGAAGCAGACAAGGGTAAATTACATCATAGGAAAAGGCACAAAAACCTATTATAACAGAGGGAAAGAAGGGAGGGAGATAAGCATTGTTTGAACCTTAATCTCATCAGATTTTGTTCAAGAAGGGAATAACACAATCAGGTACTAATATTGATAGACTTAACCCTTCTCAGCAATACAAGGATCTAAGATATCTCCAAAGCTCTCATGATGGAAAATGCTATCCATATCCAAAGAAAGAACTATGGAGTTTGAATGCAGATCAAAGCTTACTATTTACTATTTTTTTTCTTCTGTTCTACTTTGCTTCCTCTTTCTGATGGTTCCTCCTATTGGTTCTAATTCTTACTTACAATATCACTAATGTGAAAATATGTTTAATAGGAATATATATGTATAGCCTACATCAGATTGTGGGCATAATAGGGAGGGAGGTGGGAAGGGACTGGGAGAAAAATTTAAAACTCAAAAGCTCATGGAAGTGATTGTTGATAAATCAAAATAAATTAATTTGTTAAAAAAAGGAAAAAATGAGGAAAACAACACCTTAAAAATACAGAATAGGCTAAATGTTAAAAGAGACACAAATATCCAATGAAGAGAAAACAGAAGTATATTAAAATTGTTTTTATGTGCAATTGGTTAAAATTATTAAATAAAAACAAAACAAAACAAAATCAAAAGCATTTCACTAATCATATTTTGTACTAACATCCCTCAGGCTATTACACTATGTCTTACCTCATTTGCAAATAAGAAAATTGAGATCAGAGAGGTTAAATGTCAAGGTTACACAGTAAATTCACAGATAATCTCTTATATGAATCTAAGATCTTGAATAACAAATATTCTTTATTTCCACTATACCATTATAACTTTCTGTCATTCATATACAATCCCAACTTAGTTGTCCAAAATTGAACCCATCATCTTTTCCCTTAAACCTGTCCTTCTTCCAGTAGTACTTTTTCTATTAATGTAAACACCATACTGCCCGTCATCTGGATTTAAAATATTAGAGACATCTTTGACTCCTCCTTTTCCTTAACATTCTACACACAATAAATTGACAAGTGTTATCATTTATAATCATGCCCAATTCTTGCATCTATTCCCTTCTCTATTCTCACATGGCTACCAACATACTCCATGACCTAATGAGTATTAATATGAATTATTGCAAGCAAAAATAAATTCACTTATACCCTTACTTACAATCATTTCTCCCTTTGATTAATCCTTCATGGAACAATCAAATCAACTTTCCCAAGACATAGATCTAATCATGCCATTTTCCTAATAAAAAAAATCATTGCCCCTCCTTGTATATAAGATAAAACATAGTCTATTTAGAATGACATTTAAAGACTTTTTTCAGTCTGATTCCCACTTACCTTCAAACATTATTTTATATTACATTACTCCTCCTTATGTAGTCATCTTCCAAGCTCCTTCTCAATTTCATCTCTCCATCTCTTACCCTTGTGATTTACACAAGCTGCTCCTGAGCCTGAAATTATATCTTCTCATCTTAGCATCTTTATCTTCCTCCAAGGTTCACCTCAAATTCATTATATTCCCAAAGTCTACCTTGATCTCTTAGGTTCATAGAAGTCTCATTCTTCAAAATCTCCTAGAATATTTTTCCCCATATCTCATCTTTCATCTCCCTTATAGAAACTACATTATATTTACTTACTATATTTATGTCCTATTCCTTTGACAATCTAAGGGACTATAAGCTCTTTGAAAACAGGAAATAAATCATCATTTATCATTATATCCATAGCTCCACACACAGTGTATTATTGCATATTGTAGACCCTTTTATTTATTAAATGACATTTTATTTTTCATGAGTTTTGGAACAGTACATGTTTCAGGGCTCCAAAGCATAATATTAACATAAGTATTAATCATTATTTTATACTATTCATCAGTATTATTTTCACATACACAGATATATTGTGCAGATGCCTATTCAAGTAATAAGTTTCCAGTAGTTAAAATAGCAGTTACCCAACTTACCACAAGTAAAGACAGGAGAAAAATAAGCCCTGGAAAGTGGGGAGAAAAGCCACAGATCAGTAACTTTTTTTCAGAACTTAAGAAAAGCTATTATCAAGAAAATTAATTCCATTAAATAATGAAAAAAGTAAAGACAATGTTTATTATGGCATTTGCTGGGGATGCACCTGCTGCAGTGACATCTGAAATCTAAAGTGAAGCCTATATATTATATATTACAATTGTAATGTGAGTAAATGGGTTTATGCAGAAAATACAAGGGTAGTTTAGGTCAATTTGAACTTCAATTTTTATCTTGCCTACTATCAGATTGATACTAGAATTGCAGATGTTAGGAGACTGGATTTTTAAAAAATATTAATTTATTTATTTTTAGTTTTCAATATTAATTTCCACAAGATTTTGAATAACAAATTTTCTCCCCATCTCTCCCCACCCCCAACCCCAAGATGGCATGCATTCTGATTACCCCTTCCCCTAATCTGCCCTCCCTTCTACCACTGCCCCCTTCTCTTATCCCCTTCCCTTTCTATTTTCCTGTAGGGCAGGATAGATTTCTATAACCCATTGCCTGTACATCTCATTTCCTAGTCACATGTGAAAACAATTTTTAACATTTGTTTATAAAACTTTGGGTTCCAAATTTTCTCCCTTCCTCACTCCCCACTCACCCCCATTGAGAAGGCCAGCAACTCGATTCAGGTTATACATGTGTAATCATGCAAAACTTCCATAATAATTATGTTGTGAAAATCTAACTATTTCCCTTCATCCTATCCCACCCCACCATTTATTCTATTTTCTCTTTTGATGTTGTCCCTCCTCAGATGTGTTTGCTTCTGATTACCCCTTCCCCCAATCTGTCCTCCTCCCTATCATCCCCCCACCCTCTTATATTCTTCCCCCCTATTTTCCTATAGGGTAAGATAGATTTCCATACCCAAGTGAGTGTGTATGCTATTCCCTCCTTAAGTCAAATCCTATGAGAATAAGATTCAATCATTCCCTCTCACTTTCCCCCACTTCCCCTCCACTGTAAAAGCCTTTTCTTGTCTGTTTTATGTGAGATAATTTACCACATTCTACTTCCCCCTTTCTCCTTCTCCCAGTATAATCTTTCCTCACCCCTTAATTTTATTTTTTAGATATCATCTTTTCATTTTCAATTTACCCTGTCCCCTCTATCTAGTTATCTATATTCATCTATCTATCTATCTATCCATCTATCTACATATATTTTTCCCTCCAACTACCTTAATACTGACAAAGGTCTCATGAGTTAGAAATATCATCTTCACACAGGAAGGTAAACAGTTCAACCTTAATAAGTCTCTTATGATTTCTCTTTCTTGTTTACCTCTTCATGTTCCATTTGAGTCTTGTATTTGAAAGTCAGATTTTCTATTCAGCTCTGGTCTTTTCATCAAGAATGCTTGAAAGTCCTCTATTTCACAGAATATCCATTTTTCCCCTTGAAGGATTATACTCAGTTTTGCTGGGTAGGTGATTCTAGGTGGTAATCCTATCTCCTTTGCCTCTGAAATGTTATATTCCATGCCCTCTGGTCCCTTAATGTAGAAGCTGCTAAGTCTTGTGTGATCCTGATTGTGTTTCCACCAAAGTTGAATTGTGTCTTTCTGGCTGCTTGCAATGTTTTCTCCTTGACTTGGGAACTTTGGAATTTGGCTACAATATTCCTAGGAGTTTTCCTTTGAGGATCTCTTTCAGGAGGTGTTAGGTGGATTCTTTGCATTTCCATTTTCTCCTTTGATTCTATAATATCAGGGCCATTTTCCTTGATAATTTCTTGAAAGATGATGTCTAGGCTCTTTTTTTTTATCATGTCTTTCAGATACTCCAATAAATTTTAAATTACCTCTCATGGATCTATTTTTAGGTCAGTTATTTTTCAGTGAGATATTTCACATTGTCTTCTATTTTTTCATTATTTTGGTTTTGTTTTATACTGTCTTGATTTCTCATAGTCACTAGCTCCCATTTGCTCCATTCTAATTTTTAAGGAGGTATTTTCTTCAATGAGCTTTTGGACTTTCTTTTCTATTTGCCTAATTCGGGTTTTGAAGGCATTCTTCTCCTCATTGACTTTTTGGACTTCTTTTGCCATTTGGGTTAGTTAGGTTATTTTTTAAGGTGTTATTGTCTTTAGTATTTTTTGGATCTCCTTTACCAAGCTATTGGCTTGTTTTTCATGATTTTCTTGCATCACTCTCATTTCACTTCCCATGTTTTCCTCTATTTCTCTTACTTGTTTCTCAAAATTCTTTTTGAATTCCTCCATTGCCTGAGACTGATTGATATATTTCTTGGAGACTTTGGATGTGGGAGATTTGACATTGTTGTGTTCCTCTAGTTGTATGTTTGACATTCTTTGTCACCAAAGAAAGATTCTATGGTCTGACTTTTTTTGCACTGTTTGCTAATGTTCCCAGATAATTACTTGAGTTTTAGATTCTTGCTTCCAGTGTGGAGAATGTACTGTCCCAAGCTTTGGGGGTTTTGTGCAGCTGTTTTCAGAGATACATCTAGGGACCTGTAAGTTTTCAGTTTTTCCAAATCTTCAGTTCTTCAGGTGTCCACTCCTTTATTGGCCTGGGCCCTGGTCTATGAGTGACCACAAGCATTCTTTTTTTTTTGCCTTGGAACTGTGAGGAGGATTCTCTCTCCACTGCCACTACAAGCTCCAACATTCTAGCATTCCTCCTTGCCCTAGGATTGTCACCCAGAATTTTAACCTGTCTCCAAGCATGGGCAAAGCAAGAGAACCCAGCCTCAGCACCAGCAAAGAGATCCCTGCACTCCCCCTCTGATCAGTCATTTGATTCACCTACCCTCTTTGGCCCCAGAGTTCCTGAAGCAGCAGCCACCCTGGGGCTGCACCAGAACTGGTACTGGGAATGAGCTTCTCTCTACTTGTGGTCTTACACACCTTTCCTACTGAACTTCTAAGTTGTCTTTGGTGTTTGTCTGTTGAGAAGTCTGGAACCTGCCACAGTTGCCTGTGATTCAGCCCTCTGAGGCCTGCTCCAGGTTAACTGAGGCTTGGTCTTTGCCTGTGCGCCCATGCTGAAATTCTCTCCTCTCCCAGCCTAGTGCAATAGACCTTTCTCATGCACCATCCAGGTTGTCTTGGGTTGGAAATTTCTTTCACTCTATCTTTTTGTGGGTTCTGGAGCTGTAGAATTTGTTTAGAGCCATTTTTTATAGGTATTTGAGAGTTTGGGGGATAGCTCATGTAAGTCACTGCTTTTATTTCACCATCTTGGCTCTGCCTGTCTGATGACCAGAGGCCAAATTTTGTACTTCAACCCTGCCTCATATGATTTTAGTAGTTCTAGTCTATTCCATTAAAAATATTCATTGTGGGGGCAAAGCCAAGATGGTGGAGAAAAGGCAGGTACTCACCTGCTGAGCTCTCCCCAAAACCACTCTAAAAACTTTAAGTGTTTCCTCCAAACAAATTCTGGAGTGGTAGAACCTATAAAATGATGCAGTGAAACAATTTTCCAGCCCAGGATATCTTGGAAAGTTGGCAGTAAAATTTTATGGCACAAGACTGAGAGTGGAGACTAATCCAGCACAGACTGAGCCCTAGTAAAATATTAGTATACCATAGAGATGACTGAATCAGTGGCAACCATTGTAATTCATTTATTTTATGAGTGAATTGGACCTCAATTGTGTTTGTGATGAAGCAAGGAATGGAGGAGGGGTTTAAATTGTGATATTGATTAAATGGGTGAAAATCAATTGAGTATAAGTAAGGGAGAACTCTGAGCCAGTTCTATGTTTAGAATGTGAATTTAAGATTCAAGACCTTTTAGTAGATATAAATCATCAGACTTGCCCCTAAATAGGTATAGAGGGAATGGGTTTTAAGGTCAAAGAGAAGAATACTTATGAATATTTAGCCTAGCAAGAAAGGATTTAAGTCCTAAAACTGGTGCTTGTTCTCACAGAGTGGTATCCACATTCTGGGGACTAAAATGATGAAGTCTTGGTGGATGTCTGTATTTTTTTTTCTGACGTAGTTAAGAGTTTCTGCATGGAGAATCTTTACATAATAAAAGTAAAGATAATGCTCAAAGAAAAGTTAGGAAAAATTAAATCTGAATATGATAGGATTTGTGCATGTCACATAATATCTTTGGAATCTCAGTATTCATTTCCATTTCCACAGTACATACTCTGATTCAGGAGTCTCTTTGTCTTTCTGTCTGTCTCTCTTCTGGGTACTGCTTCCTGCTTCCATCATATGGACAGCTTCTTCTTATGGGAAGATTTCAGACCAGAAATCCTAGCTACTTGTGGTTTCCATCTCTTGCTTGGCATAGCATACTCTCTGAGGAAAGCCTGCTAAGTGATGAACCAAGCCTCTTCTGTTGACTCAGAATAATCACTTTCATCTGTACCAGCACAAGGCAATGCCCACCTCCTACTCCCAGTTCAATCTTTAACTGTGAAGTGAGAAGCTCCAGTTCAAGGAAGAACAATCTTCCCTCCAATATCAAGTCTTCCAAGTCCTTTTTGCATTTGCTGTATAAAAAAATCAATAAAGGAAAAAATTCCTTAAAAATTAGAATTGAGCAAGTGAAAGCTAATGACTCCATGAAACACTATCAAGAAAAATCAAATTAAAAATAAAAAAAAATAGAAGAAAATATTTCATAGGAAAAGCAACTGATCTGGACGTAGATTGAGGAGAAGTAATTTAAGAAGTTTTCTCTCTGAAAGCCATGATGAAAAGGAAGAACTTAGACACCATATTTCAAGAAATAAGAAACCAAAACTCTCCTAATCTCTTAGCACAAGAGGGAAAATAGAAGCAAAACTATCCACCATCACCTCTTATAAGATATTCCAAAATAAAAATTCCAAGGAATATTTAGCCAAATTTCAGAGCATTTAAATTGGAGAGAAAATACTGAAAGTAGTTAGATAAAAGTAAATTGAATGCCATGTAACCAATCAAGACCACAGAAAGTATAGCTTTTACTATGATAAAGGAGCAAATGACTTGGAATATGATATTCTAGAAGGCAAATGAGCTATGATTACAATCAGGAATAACCAACCCAGCAAAATTAATTAAAATCATAAAGAGGAAAAAAGGATATCTAATGAAATAGAGTTCTTTTAGACATTCCTGATAAAAAGAATAGAGATGAATAGAAAAATTTACATTGAAACATAAGACTTGAGAGAAGCATAGAAGGGTAAAAATGAGAGAGAAATCATGAAGAACTTAATAAAATTAAACTGTTTACCTTTCCAAATGTAAAGATAATCCATGTGAACTATATTATTATTAGGGCAGTTAGAGTCTACTTGATCTTCAAAGAAATATGGAAGGCTGGGAAAGAAGGATATATTAAGAAAATGGTGAAGGGAAAAGAAGCATGGAAAAATTCACCTCATATATAAGAAGTAATCAAGGAAGAGTTTATACAATGGAAGGGAAAATGAAGGGGTGTGGACAATGCTTGAAACTCATCTCATCGTATTTGTCTCTCTCAAATGAGAGCAAGGTTCAAACTATATCTATCTATCTATCTATCTATCTCTCTATTTGGCATTGACAACTCTCCTCCATTTTACTCAACAGGGAAGTAGAAGGGGAAGGTGCTAAAAGAGGGAGGCATATTAAGAAAGATAGTGATGAGAAAGAAAACAAATTTTTAAGGAGAGGCATGATAAAAAAGAGAGATACAGAAAGACAGACAGAGAGAGAGAGAGGAGGAAGAGGAGGAAGAGAACAAGAAGAAGAAGAAAAACACAATAACGATGATGATGATGATGATGATGGTGATGATTGGATAGAGGGATATAGACAGTTAATTATAACTATGAATGTGAATGAAATGAACTCACTCAAAATAGAATGGACTAGAAACTAAATTCAACAGTATATTGTTTACAAGAGACAGATAAAATAGAAAGACACACAGAGGTAAACTAATGGGCTTGAGTAGAATCTATTATGTATTATCTGAAGTAAAAAAAAAGAAAGGAGGAGGAGGAGTGTTAACAATCATGCTCTTAGATAACACAAAAGTAAAAATACACATGATTAAGGGGGATACTGGATTAAAGGAAAACAGTATTTTGATAAAAGGTACATAGAAAATGAAGTAATATCAATATTGAATGTAGGTACCAAACAGCATAGCATCCAAATTCTTAAAGGGAAAGTTAAATGAATTATAGAAGGAAATATACAGGAAAGTTATACTAGTAGATTAACTCATTTCACCCCTCCTACACCTAGGTAAATCTAAATATAAAATGAATGAAAAAGAAACCAAGGAGATGAATAATATTTTAAAGCTTCTGAAGAAAATTTAATGGAAATAGCAGTAAGTATATCTTATTTTTTTGAATGCACATGCTATATTTACAAAAATTAATGATGTATTCTTGTATGAAAACCTCACAAATTCAGAAAAGCACAAATATTAAACATACTCTTTTGAACTGTGATGGAATAAAAGTTACATTCAAAAACATGCCTTCAAAGCAGAAATTAAACATTAATTGTAAACTAAATAATCCTAAAGAATAAGTGGGTCAAAAACAAAATATCATACAAATAATTAATTCCATTAAAGACAAGGACAACAAAAACAAACTCAAATGTTGTTTGGTAGTTAATTAGTTAATGTAGTACTTAAAGGAATGTAGGATTTAAGGGAGGGACATCTCTCCAAAGATGTACATCAATAAAAGAAAGAGAAGGTCAATGAATTGGCCTTACAACTCAAAAAAAAGAACACCCAAAACTAGAAAGAGAACAAATTAAAATCTCCAAGTAAACAAAAAATATATAAATCCTCAAAATCAAGTGACAGATTAATAAAATTTAAAGTTAAAAAATTAACTAATAAATAAAACTAGGAACTGGTTTTGTAGGGGGAAAAGAACAAAATAAAACATTGGTTAATTTTATTAGGAAAGAGGAAGAAGTGGGAGGCAGGTGGTGCAGTGAAAAAAAAAAAGAAAGAAAGAGGAAGAAGGAAAAAAATACCATGAAGGGGAAAAAAGATGAATGCACCACCAACGACAATGACACTAAAGAAATTATTAGAATCTAATTTGCCCAATTATATGCAAATGAAACTGAAAATCTAATTGAAATTGATGTGATTACAAAAATATAAACTGCTCAGATTAGCAGAAGATGAAATATAATAATTGAATAAACCTGTCTTAGAAAAAGAAATTGAAAAAGCCATAGACAAGCTCTCTTAAAAAAAAAAATTCCCAAGATCAGATAGATTTCCAAGGGAATTCTATAACACATTGAAAGAACAATTAGTTCCAATATCATATTACTTATTTTTTAACAGGTAAGGAAAAATCCATACCAAATTCCTTTGAAGACAAAATATAGTTTTGATACCTAAACCAGAGAGAGTAAAAACAATAACAAAAAAGAAAATTATTGACTAATTTTTCTTATGAATATTCATGCAAAATTTAAAATAAAACACTAGCAAAGAGATGACAATAATATATCATAGACAATATACACTGAAAGTGTATTGATTTGTGTGAGGGATGGTTTAATATTAGTAAAATGTCAACTATAACTGGCCATGTCAATAGCAAATTAAATAAAATCATATGCTTATATGAAAAAGCCTTTTAACAAAATACAGCAACCATTCCTACTAAAAACATTAAAAAGTATAGAAATGAGTGGAGCTTTTAAGAAAATGTTAAGTAATATCTATCTAAATCAAGAGTAAGCATATGTAGGAGAGCAAACTATAAGTCTTTTCATTAAGATCAGGGGTGAAAGGATGCTCATCACAATTCTTTTTCTTTTTTATTTTGTTCATAGGTGTCATTTTTAAAATTTTATTTATTTTATTTTTAATTTATTAAGTTAAATGAGAATTTCCATGACATAGTAGAATTTTTAAAAAGATCATGTGATGATCAACTAAACAGACTAATCTCTTCTCAACAATACAATAATCCAAGACAATTCCAAACAACTCATGATGGAAAATAATGCATATGCAGAGAAAAAACTATGAAGTCTGAATGTAGATGGAAGCATGCTATTTCCACTTTTTTCATGGTTTTTCCCTTTTTTTCTGTTTCTTCTTTTACAATATGACTAAAGTAGAGATATCTTCAACATGATTGCACATGTATAACCCATATCAGATTGCTTGCCATCTTGGGAGGGAAGAACAGAAGAAGAGAGGGAGAAAAATTTGGAACCTAAATACAAAAATACAAAATGCTCTGTTCAGCACTCAAAACCCTTCATAACATGGCCTTTTCTATATTTCCAGTCTTCTTACACCTTATTCAACAATATGTACTCCTTAATCCATTGACACTAGTCTCCTGGATGTTTAATGAAGAAGATTTTGTATCCCTCAGCTTTGGACATTTTATCTTATCTTCACCTATACTTGAAATATTCCCTCTCATTCAAATACTGACTTTCTTTACATCCCAACTAAAATTCTTATTTCTACAGAAAGTCTTCCCATGCCTTCCCTCTGTTAGTTGTTTCCTGTTTGTGATTTCTATCTGTCTATCTATGTATCTCTCTGTCTGCCTGTCATCTATCTATATCTATCTCACATATATCACAAACATGTTATACACACACACAACATATAGGAAATAACTAATAGTGTGCTTTGTATACATATATTGACTCCTGCATTAGATTTTAAACTCCTTGAAGGGAGTGATTCCTTTTTGCCTCTTTTTGTATCCCAGTGCTTGGTACATTATAGTAGGCATTTAATAAATGATTTATTGTTTCTGCTTTTCTCTGAATCTATTTCTCCCTTCCTTCCTTCTTTCTTTCCCTCCTTCCTGTCTATAACTCTTTCTCATAATGTCATTAAAATAAGAGATGGTTCTGTTTTACATCACAGTAATTCCTGGATACCTCTATCTCCACCATCTTTTTCCTCCACATACAGGGACACAGAAAAGTGCAATCAAACCTTCTCTTTTAACAACAACAAAACTGAAAAAAAAAACAGTGATTAAACAAAACTAACACTCATAGTTACTAAATAGGATAGTAATGTCAACATTATGTGACTGTAGTCCTTCATCTTTCTCCTGAAAAGAGAGAGTAATATAGCTTTATCTTTTCTCTGTAAAATAGGTTGATCATTAGAGTAACTCCAAGGTATTGGCTCTTATTACTTCACTGTGCATCATTTTTTTTAATGCATCCTATGCTACTCTGAAGTCCTCATATATATGTTTCTTATTGCATAAAATATTCCAATTCCTTCATATATGGAAATTTGCTTGACCATTGTTCAGTAGAAAGGAATTTTGTTTCCAGTTTTGCTTTTTTTTTTAAGCATAGTAAGTGCTACTCTGTGTATAATATGCCTTACTTTTTTGGCTTTGAAATATGCTGTGGGGTATATGCCCACTGGTGAGATAAGTACATCAAAGGTGTGAAAACATAGCTACAAATTGTTTTCTTTAATAGTTAGACTAATTTACATCTCTAACATTAGTATATTTTAGTGTATGTATTTTCCCAACATCCATCCAGCAATGGTTGTTTTCATCTTTTATCATCTTTACCAACTTCCAAGATATAAAGAATCCTCTGGGTTGTACTAATTTGCATTTCTTTTGTTATAAGTGATTTTAAGAATTTTTTCATACAATTGTTCATACTTTCACAGTTTCTTTTGAAAACTTCCTGTTTTTTGACCCCATGTATTAGAGACATTATGCTTGTTTTAAAAAACAATTTTCAATTACAAGTACATTTTTAACATTAATTTTCTTTAAATTTTGAGTTCATATTTTCTCCATCCCTCCACTTACTCCTCACTGAGAAGGCAAACAATTTGATACAGGTTATAAACATTCAGTCATACAAAACATATTTTGATTTTAGTCATGTTGTGAAGTAAAACAGATTAAAAAAAAACAAGGGCAAATTTTTTTTAAAGTATGCTTCAATCTGTATTCAGACTCCATCAGTTCTTTTCCTGGAGATGGAGAGCATTTTCCAACAAAATTCCTTTGGAATTAGTTTGGACTGTTGTATTGCTGAAAATAGATAAGTAATTCACAGTTGATTATTGCACATTGTTGCTGTTACTGTGTACAATGTTCTACTGGTTCTGCTCATTTCACTGAGTATCAGTTCAAATAATTGTTTCCAGGTTTTTCTGAAGTCTGCCTGATCATCATTTCTTATGGAACCATAGCATTCATATGATGATCAGAAGAGGCCATAGAGAGATACTCTCATGGTATCTCTAAAGAACTTTGGAATTGATTGTGTGACATGGGAGACACTGGCACAGGACTGCTCAGCATGGAATGCCCACATCAGAAAACGTGCTGTACCGTATGAGCAAAACAGAATTGAAAAAACTTAAGAGAAACACTAGATATGCAAACATAGAGAATCCACCCCACAGGTTCATATGGATTATTTGTACCTGACCTATGGTAGAACATTCCAAGTTCATATTAGTCAGATCAGACACAATCAGACTAAAACTTGACTCTTGCATAGTAATGTCATTTTAGTACTCTTTGAAAATGAAGGATGACAAACTATTCCATTATATTTATAAAATGCAACTTGTTCAGTCATTTCCCAATTGATGGGCATCACTTCAATTTCCAATTCTTAGCCACCACAAAAAGAGCTGCTATAAATATTTTTGTACATGTGGGTCCTTTTCCCATTTTTATGATCTCCTTGGGTTATAGCCCCAGAAGTGGTATTACAGGGTCAAAGGGTATGCACAGTTTTGTAGCCCTTTGGGCATAGTACCAAATTGCTGTCCAGAATGGTTAGATCATTCACAATTCCACCAACAATGAATTAGTGTTCCAATTTTCCCACAATATGTACATTTGCCATTTTCTTGTTTTGTCATTTTATCTAATCTGGTAAGTGTGATGTGGTATCTCAGCATTTTTTTTTATTTGCATTTCTCTAATCAAGAGTTATTTAGAGCACTTTTATATGACTAGATATAGCTTTAATTTCTTCATCTGAAAACTACCTTTTCATATCCTTTGACCATTTATCAATTGGGTAATGACTTGCATTCTTACAAATTTGACCCAGGTCCCTATTTATTTTAGAAATGAGGCCTTTTGGGGTGGAGCCAAGATGGCAAAGTGAAGGCAGGGCTTCTCTCACAAACTCTTCCAAATACCTTTAAAAAAGGACTCCAAACAAATTTTAGAGCAGCATATCCTACAAAAAGACAGAGTAAAACAAATTTCCAGCCCAAGACACCCTGGAAGTTCAATAACAAAGGTCTGTTTCACCAGGTTGAAAGAAGAGCACAGTCCAGTGCATAGAACAGGCCCCAGCAAACTTGGGGCGGCCTCAGGGGAATGAATCACTGGCAGCTGTGGCAGTTTCCAGACTTCTCAACTCACAAACATCAAAGACAACTTAGAAAGTAAATAGGAAAGATCTGCCAACCTGAGTGAGAGTGGAACACAGTCCAGATCTGGAACCAGTACAACCCTGAGACAGCAGAGGCAGCATTTTCTAGAGCGCTTAGTCCACAGATGGTAAGGGGATCCAATGACTGATAAGAAGGAGATTATAGAGGGCTCTTTGATGGCACTGAGGCAGGATTCTGTTGCTTTACCCATACTTGGATCTAGATTTCAGTCCTGAGGGGCAGTCCTGGGGTGAGGAGGACCACTGGCATAGCAGGACTTGTGGAGAGGTAACCCATCTCATAGTTAGAAGGCAAAAAAGAGTGCTTATGGTAACTCACAGATGAGAGCACAGGAGTAACACCTCTCCTTAGATCATACCACCTTGGAAGAACTGAAAACTTACAGGTCCTTAGAAATATCTCTGAAAACAGCTGCACAAACCTCCTTAAGCTTGGGACAGTATACCCTCCACACTGAAAGCCATACTTTAGCAAAGAGTTAAAAAGTCAAGTAATTTCCTGGGAAAAATGAGAAAACCATGGAAGGGAAAAACAAAAAAACAAAAACAAAAACTCAGACTAGGGAAACTTACTTTAGTGACAAGAAAGATCAAAACATACACTCAGAAGAAGAAAACAAAGTCAAAGATCCTACATCCAAATCCTCCAAAAGAAAAATATGAATAGGGGAAGGCTGAGCCAAGGTGGTGGAGTAAAAGCAGAGGCTTGCTTGAGCTCTCCCCCAAACCCCTCCAAATACCTGTAAAAAATGACTCTAAACAAATTCTAGAACAGCAGAACACACAGAATGGCAGAGTGAAACAAATTTCTAGCCCAAGACTACCTGGAAAGTCAATAAGAAAAGTCTGAGAGAGGAGCACAGTCCAGCGCAAAATGCATCACCATGGACTGGGCCTCAGCAAACCTGGAACAAGCTTCAGGGGACTGCATTGCAGGCAACTGTGGCAGTTCCCAGATTTCTTAACCCACAAACACCAAAGACAACTTAGAAGGTCAGTAGGAAAGTTCTGTCAGATCTGGGTGAGAGAGGAGCATGGTCTGGCCCCAGTCCTGGCACAGCCCCTGGGCAGCAGCCACAGTGTCAGTGGCTGTTTCTGGAGCTCTTGGACCACAGATGGTAGGGGGTTCCAGTGGTTGATCAGAGGTGGATTACAGGAATATCTTTGCTGGCACTGAAGAAGGATTCTCTTGTTTTGCATGTGATTGGATCTGGGTCACAGTTCTAGGTGTCAGTCCTGGGGCAAGGAGGAGCACTGGTGAGGTGGAACTTGTGGGGTGGTGGAAAAGAGACTCTCCTCACAGTTCCAAGGTGAAAAAGAGTGCTTGTGGTCACTCACAGATCAGAGCACAGGCCAAGAGAGGAGTAAACACCTCTCCTTTGATCATACCATCTTGGAAGACGTGAAAATTTAAATGTTCCTTGAAGTATCTCTGAAAACAGCTGCACACAACCCTTCAAGATTTAGACAGTACACTCTACACAGTGGAAACAGAGCCCTACCTTAACAAAGCTTTTAAAAATCAAGTAATTGGCTGTGAAAATGAATAAACAGTGGGAAAAACTCTGATTATAGAATATTAATTTTGTGACAAAGAAGATCAAAACATAAAACAAGAAGAAGACAGCAAAGTCAAAGCTCTTATATCCAAAGCTTACAAAAAAAATATGAATTGGTCTCAAGTCATGGAAGAGTTCAAATAGGATTTTGAAAATCAAGTAAAAGAAGCAAGAAAAAAATGGGAAAAGAAATTAGATTGATGCAAGAAAATCATGAAAAATTATTCAACAGTTTGTTAAACGGGACCCAAAAAATACTGGAGAAAATAACACCTTAAAAAATAGAATAATCCAAATGGCAAAAGAGGTCCAAAAAGCCAAAAAGGAGAAGAATGCCTTAAAAAGGAAAACTGGCCAAATGGAAAAGGAGATCCAAAAGTTCACTGAAGAAAATAATTTCTTAAAAATTAGAATGGAATAAATAAAAGCTAATGACTCTGCGAGAAATTAAGATATTATAGAAAAAAAAAACAAAAGAAAGAATAGAAGACAATGTGAAATATCTCATTGAAAAAACAACTGACTTGGAAAATATATCCAAGAGAGATAATTCAAGAATTATTGGACTACCTGAAAGCCATTATAAAAAAAAAAAGCCTAGACATCATTGTTAAAAATAGGTAGAAGGAAGGAATTTCCCTTCTGAAAGCCAAGATGGTGGAGTAAGAAGTAAGTCACTCTCACCCACCCTTATTAACCTCTCAAAGCCCCCAGGAAAAACTCTGGAACAACTAAACCAGAAGAAAGATGGGGTGCAGCAGTCTGGTAGCCCAAGTAGCTTGAAGGATTAATGAGAAAGGCCCCTCTTGACTTGGGAGAAGGGGAACAGTGCAGAATGGGAGGCACCCCAGCAAGCTAGCTGAAAGCCCCACCTCAGCATACTAGTGGGAGATCCTGAGCCCCAGGTGATGGAGCAGGCAAACATGAAAACCAGGACCCCCAAGTGCCTCAGTAATGGTAAGGGAACCAGTGGAAATAGGCTCAGAAAACCACCACATAGAACAGTGTTCTCTAGCAGCCAAGTCTTCCAGCGCCTCAGCAAAATTCCAGAAAGTGCTCCAAGGGCTCCTCCCAGGCAGAGAAACATCCCACAGCAGAGAAACATCCATCTGAAAGGAGCCTAAGAAAGCTAAAGGAAGGAAAGGCCCAGGTGAGCAGGCAACCTCCAGGGGCCAGATTACCCAATCCTACCCCTAGAGTCACAGTGTTGCTGATTCCAGACCAACACCAGGTAAGCTGGCAGAACCCTAAAGACTCCAACTGCCAGCATTGGAGGCCCTCAGCACACAAAGACAGTGACCAGGCCTTGTGTTCCCAACACAAGAAACTTAGGTCAAGTGTCCCCTGCTCTCCAGCAGGAGCACTCAATATTTTTAAAGGCCAGGAAATAAGCAAACACCATGTGCAAAAATAAATGTACAATAGATTCTTATTATGGGAAGAGTGAAAATCAAGGCAGAAATTCTGAAGACGACAACATTGTTAACAAAGCAACATCTGGAAGCTCAAGAGAGAATATGAACTGGTCTGAAGCCCAAAAAGCATTTTTAGAAGAGATCAAGAATGATTTTAAAAGTCAAATGAGAGAGGTAGAAGAAAAAATGGGAAAAGAAAAGAGAAGTATGCAAGAGAGAGTCAATATCTTGGAAAAGGAAGGACAAAAATTAACTGTAGAAAACAAATCCTTAAAAAATACAATTGGCCAAATGGAGAAGGAGATATCAAATGTAATAGAAGGAAGCAATTTGTTAAAAATTAGAATTGGGCAAGTGGAAACTGATGACTCTGTGAGAGAGTGAGAATCAGTCAAACAGAAATAAAAGAAATAAAAAAAAGATGAAAACATAAAGTACCTCATTAGTAAAACAACTGACTTGGAAAAATAGATCCAGGAGAAACAATTTAAAAATTATTGATCTACCTGAAAACCACAATGGAAAACAAAGGCCTGGCCAGTGTCTTTCAGGAAATCATCAAGGAAAATTCCCTGAGTCCTAGAACCAAAAAGTAAAATAGCCATAGAAAGAATTCACCAATCAATTCCTGAAAGAGATCCCAAATTGAAAATGCCAAGGAATATAGTAGCCAAATTCCAAAATTACCAGGTCAAAGAGAAAATACTGCAAGCTGCCAGAAAGAAACAATTTAAATATCATGGATCAACAGTCAGGATTACACAGGATCTTACAGCTTCTTTATGAAAAGATCCTAGGACATGGAACATGATATTCTGTAAGGCAAGAGAGCTTGGATTACAACCATGGATTAACTACTCAGAGAAAATGAGCATAATCTTTCAGGGGAGGAGATGTACATTCAATGAAATAGGGGACTTCCAAACCTTCCTGATAAAAAGATCAGAGGTCAACAGAAAATTTGATCTTCAAATACGAGACTCAAAAGAGACACAAAAAGGTAAACAGATAGAAAAAGATATTATTACTAAGGGCAAACTGTTTACATCCCTACAAGGAAAGATGACACTTGTAACTCTTGAGAACTGTATTATTATTACCCCACTTTAAAGGAATATACAGAGAGGGGATGGGGATAAGTTGACTTTGATATAATGATAAAAAAAATCTAATCAAGTGGTTTAAATGGATCTAAATTAATGTATTAATCTGATCTAACTAAGGAATGTACTAGGGAAAAAAAGAAAGGAGGAGGTAGACCAGGGTAAATTATGTTACGGGAAAAGGCCGAAAAACCCCATTACAGTAGAAAGAAAGAAGGGAGGGAGATGAACATAGTTTGAACCTTATTTTCATCAGATTTGGTGCAAGGAGGGAATAATGTAATCAGTTAGGTATACAAATCCAACTTGCCTTATAGGCAGTAGGAGGGAACAAGGGAAAGAAAAGGGAGGAGGGATAGAAGGCAGGTAAGAAGTAGTAAGGGTAAAGAGGAAGAAAAGGTAAGGGGCTAAGAGAAGGGAGGTGGGACTGAGGGAGGGAAAGAGAGAAAGGATAAAGAAATGAATAAATAGGGGGGATGGAGACAAAGACACAAATAATTATCATAACTATGATAGTGAATCAGATGAACTCTCCCATAAAATGAAAGTGGATAGCAAAATAGATTAAAAGCCATAATCTTACAATATGTTGTTTACAGGAAACACATTTGAAACATAGCTCTATAAAGTGATGTTTTGATAGTTTGATTGATATGGTACTGAATAAGAAAATTAATTTAGGTAGAATTGTCACTTTTATTATATTAGCTCGGCTTACCCATTAGCAACTTATATTTTTCCAATTATTTCAATATGACTTTATTTTTGTAAAAACTGTTTTATAATAATGTTCACATAATTTGTGGGTTTGTCTTGGCAGGTTGACTCTTAAATATTTTGTATTTAAGAATTAATTGTCCATAGTTGTTTTAAATGGAATTTCTCTTTCTATCTCTTGCTTCTAGACTTTGTTGGTAATACATAGGAATGCCAAAATTTTTTTGCTAAAGTTGTTTATTATTTCAAGTAGTTTTTTACTTGATTCTCTAAGTATACCATCGTCTCATCTTCAAGGAGTGATAGTTTCATTTTTTCTTTGCTTATTCAAATTCCGTCAATTTCTTTTTCTTCTCATATTGCTAAAGCTAACATTTATAGTGCAATATTTTATAGTAGTGGTGATAACAGACATCCTTGTTTCTCCCCTGATCTTACTGGAAATATTTCTAGCTTATCCCCTTAATGTATAATGTTTTCCAATGATTTTAGATAAATGCTGCTTATCATTTTAAGGAAGAGTTCATTTATAACTATGCTCTTTAGTGATTTTTATTAGGAATGGGTGCTGTATTTTGTCAAAAGCTTTTCTTGCATCTATTGAGAAAATCATATGATTTCTGTTAGCTTTGTTGTTGATATGATCAATTTGCTGATAGTTTTCCTAATATTGAAGCAGTCTTACATTCTTTGTATAAATCCTACCTGGTCATAGTGTATTATCATCATGATAAGTTGCTGTAATCTCTTTGCTAATATTTAATTTAAATTTTTTTGCATCTATATTCATTATGGAAATTAGACTATAATTATCTTTTTCTGTTTTGGCTCTTCCTGGTTTAAGTATCAGTATCATATTTGTATCATAAAAAGAATTTGGTAGGACTCCTTCTTCACTTATTTCCCAAATATAGTATTGTATATGGTATTGGAATTAATTGTTCTTTAAATAAAATTAAATAAAATTCACGTGTAAATCCATCTTTCCCTAGAGAGTCTGCCCCCTAGCTCATTGATAACTTGTTCAATTTATTTTTCTGAAATAGGGTTAAGTATTTTATTTCTTCTGAGAGTAAGGTTCAAACAATGCTCATCTCCCTCCTTTTTCTTCCCTCTACTGTAATAGATCTTTGTGTCTCTTCATGTGATGTAATTTACCTTTTTCTGCCTTCTCTTTTCCTCTTCAACCTGTACAATCCCTTTTTACCTCTTAATTAGATTTTTTATCATCACATGAAAGTCAACTTATACCCATGCCTTCTGTCTATGTATATCCCTTCTATATGTAATATTAAAGTTACAGTTTTCAAGTGTTACAAGTGTCATTTTCCCATGTAAGAATGTGAACAGTTTTTCCTTATTTAATTATATACATATGTATATATATAATATATATATATACTTATATACATATTTTCTTTCCTGTTTACCTTTTCATGCCTCTTTTTAGTCTTGTATTTGAAAATCAAATTTTCTGTTGAGCTCTGGTCTTTCATCAGGAAGGTTTGGAAGTCCCCTATGTCATTGAGTGTTCCTCTCTTCCCCTAAAATATTACGCTAAATTTTGCTGAGTAGTTGATCCGTGGTTGTAATTCAAGCTTCTTTGCCTTATGGAATATCATAATCCATGCCTTCTGATCTTTTATTGTAGAAGCTGCAGGGTCCATTGTAATCCTGACTGTGGGTCCATGATATATAAATTGCTTCTTTATTGGCTGCTTGCAGTATTTTTTCCTTGTCCTGATAACTCTGGAATTAGGCTACAATAATCCTTGGTGTTTACATTGTGGGATCTCTTTCAGGAGGTGATCAGTGAATTCTTTTGATGACTATTTTATCTTCTGGTTCTAGGACCTCAGGTCAGTCTTCCTTGACATTTTCTTGAAAGATGCTCTCCAGGCTTTTTTTTTTATTTTTTTATCATGGTCTTCAGGTAGACCATTAATTCTTAAATTTTCCCTCCTGGATCTGCATTTTCCAAGTCACTTGTTTTTCCAATGAGGTATTTCACATTTTCCTCCTTTTTTTTCATTTTGTTTGACTGATTCTTGTCATAACATACAGTCATTAGCTTCCATTTGCCCAAATCTAATTTTTAATAAATTGTTTTCTTCAGTTAGTTTTTTTTTGATCTACCTTTCCATTTGACCCATTTTACTTTTTAAGAAGTTCTTCTCTTCAGTGACTTTTTGTGCTTCCATTTCTTTTTAAGTAGTTGTTTTCTTCAGTTTACTTCTTTTCCAATCAGTCAATTGTATTTTTTAAGGAATTGTTTTCTACAGTTAATTTTTGTCCTTCCTTTCCCAAGTTGTTGACTCTTTCTTACATACCTCTCATTTCTTTTCCCAATTTTCTTTCTCTCTCTTTTATTTGACTTTTAAATGCCTTCTTGAGCTCTTCCAAGAAGGCTTTTTGGGCTTCAGACCAGTTCATATTCTCCTTAGTTTTCAGATGTGATTATATTGACAATGTTGTTCTCTGAATTTGGATTTGGATCTTTCCTATGCCTATTGAAAGATTGAAAGAATATGCCTATTCATTTTTGCTTTTTACTCATCTTGTTTGCCTATTCCTTTACTTTTAAAGTTGACCTCTCCTGCTGAAGCATAGAACCCACTATCACAAGCTTCTTGCATTAGGAGACAGGTGCTTGGTCACTGTTTTTTTTGTGCTGGAACCTCAGGTGCTGGCAACTGTAGGCTGTAGGAGTCTGGCCACTTATATGGTGCTTAGCTGGCATCGTAGTGGTGGGGTCTGGTGTGCACTGAGGGTAGGTGTTTTTTTTCTCTACTTCCTCAGTGCCACACTGAAGTTATTGGGGGTGGGTGGTGTCTGGCCCTTGGAGAGTGCCTGCTCAGCTTGAATTGTGATGAAGCACAGGGAGGTTTGGCTGCTGGAAGATGCCTGCCAACCTGTAGTTGTGCTAAAGCATGGGGAGGTTCATAGGCTGGAGGATGCCTGCCCACTAGTGCATGTGGTGGTTCTCTAAGCTGTAGTCTGCTGATTCCTTTGGCTGTGCCAAGGCACATGGTGGTTTCTGACATTGGTGCTTGCCTGCTCTCCCACCCTAGGGTTCATAGTCTCCCACTGGTCTCCTGAGGTGTGATTTGCCGCTGGCTTGCCAGGACACCTCCCATCATGTACTGCTCCCCTTCCACCAGAGTTAGAGGGACATTTTCCCTTAATTCCCCATCTTCCTGGGCTAAAAAAAAAGCAACAAAAACAAAACAAAACAACAACAACAAAAAAAAAAAAAACCTCTTTCTGCTGACTCTGCTATTCTAGGTTTATTCCTGGAATGATGTTTTCAGGGTTTTTAGAAGACAATAAAGGGGAATGAGAGGAACTTACTGCTTACTCTGCCATCTTTGGTATACAAAGCTAATAGTGGTAGTTTTATAGTCCTTTGAAGCCCAAAGTTGCTTTCCAGAAGGGTTGGATCTGTTCACAAATCCACCAACAGTATTTTCTTTACCCAATTTTCCCACATCCCCAACAATATTTGTCTCTTTTACTTTTCTGTCATAGTAGTCAACCTTATAGGTATGAAGTGGCACCTTAGAGTTGTTTTAATTTGCATTTATCTAATTACTAGTGATGTAGAGTATTTTTCATTTGAGAAAAGTGATGATAATTATAATGACTAAATTAGGATTGAGATTTTTTTTTCTTTTCTATTTTTTTCATTTAGAGATCAGTCCTTGTATGTCACTCAATCTCTGAAGGATAGGGCTGATGATAAGATTGGGAGCATTCTCCTCTATTCTGAGTGGAACCCCACCTAACCAGGACAGCTTAGTTCTGATTAAAGTCTAAATATGATCTAAAGCATTAGGCTCATACCCTGGGAAACCCCTCATTCAGTGGTAATGGTTAGGGTGGAGATGGATCCTTGGATCCAGATATCTGAAGGATCAAGATAAATTCTCAGTCTAAGGAGCTGAGGGCTTTTAGGCTACCCTTCATTAGAAAAAGTCCACCCACTCATTAATTGTTAACTAATCAATCTAGTATAAGGGGCGAGCCTTTTTTCCAAAGGTATTTAGAAATTTGGAGATCTCAATGATTTTGTCTTTGGTTAATAAGAGAGATGACTGACCACCAATTTATTGATATTTGTCAGCCTAATTGATAAATTAATTATTAATTATTCAGAAACTCCCTCTTGGGCTTTACATTTGTCGCATATCACATGCTATTTTTGGTTCTACCAGTGCAGAATTTAATTTGAGGGATTATTTTAAAGTTGTTTGGAAGGGAATTTGGGAGACCTTGTGTGAAACTCCATCTTTACTCAACCATCTTGGCTCTGCCTCTCTCTGTGTTTTTACTTTTGTATTAAGCTTCTTTTGTTGTTCATTTATTTCATTCTTCATGACCCTCCTAATATTATGGCCATATTTTTTTCTTCTTGAATTGTGAGTGATGTAAATTCTGGTTTTTTTTGCCCCATCTACTTAATTATGTTCATTCTTTTTCAGATATTCTATTTCTCCCATTACACACATATACAGACACTCAAACACATACGCATTCTGTATCTTTGAAGTTTACATTTTTCTTTAGTTGTTCATTTAATTTGTTGTAATAAATACATGTATATTTTATTGAAATTAAAATACCTACTGATAAAAATATAGCAGTCTAAAGACTGGATATGACTGGTTCTCCTTTTTTGGCTACTGTGATGTTAAAAATAAGAACAAATAAATAGCATCAGTTTTTCATAGCCAACATGTATAGGAAAATATTTTCTGACATCAGTAACACATAATATATGATATAATCATGCCTTTCCAACCAAATAGGAGAAACCTCAGAAAGTGTTTTTATTTATTTTTACTAGATATAAATGACTTTGTAACACAAATTTATCACTGGTCAAAGATATCAATACTCTCTGGGGCCAAGATCTCACATACCTACAGAGCAACATTCCCTGGATCACTCAAAGATGAAATGAAGAAATGGTTGGAGATTTTTGGTGAATCAGTCACTCAGTTAAAAAATATTATCTGTCAACTATGTGACAGTACTTTGGTAAATGCTGAGAATGAAAATAATGGCAAAAGACAGTCTTCATTCCCAAGGAACTTATAGACTAATGGAAGAAACAAAAGTTAAATAATTATGTACAAACAAGCAATATATAAGATAAATTGGAGATAATCAGCATGGAATTCACTAGAATTAAATGGAATAACTGTAATATCTGAGGCATGCAGAAGAGGAAGAAAGTCACTACAACAATGAAAGCATGACCCAAGATGGAAAATGTTGTTTTGCAGCCATTCTGGGGGTAGCCATTATTAAGAATTACCTTTCTTTTAAAATGAAAAAGATAGGTAGATGGTATGTAAGTATTATTAAATAATAGAGGAGTAGGGGGCAGCTAGGAGGTATAGTGGATAGAGCTGTGGCCTTGGAGTCAGGAGGACCTGAGTTTAAATCCTGCCTCAGACACTTGATATTTACTAGCTGTGTGACCCTGGGCAAGTTACTTAACCCCAATTGCCTCAGCAAAAAGCAAAAAGAAATATCAAAAAAAAATAGAGGAGCAGTTATTGCATCTATTTTCAAGAAGAAAACACAACTAATTCTTAAAAGATGGATGGGATTTGTATATAGAGAGAGAATCAACTGTACTTGATCACTTGCTATCTAGAGATAATAGAAAGAAAAATGTCACTCATCATGGAGATGCCCATCAGAAGTACAAGCCTGTTATCTGAACTTCTTGAGTTGATTTTGAACAGAGTCAGAAGTCACACACACAAAAAATTTCTATCAAGTAATATTTTCAACACCAAATTAAAGAAATATCACTTTATGCCTGGATCTTAGAAAAACTACATTTCACCAGTCCATATTTTAGCCATACACATGTACATTAACAAAAGTCATATCTTTGAACAAAAAGGATCATAATAGTAGATAATTTCTAATAGTTCATTAAAAGCATTTTGTTACCCTGAAGAAAGTTCATATTATGCGTTGAATACATTTTCTCTTTTCTACATATTTTGATGCATTCTACTGAAACTCTTTTTCCTTTATATTGCCAAAATGCTCTAGTTTATTAACTTCAAGATGGGATCAAGAATAGCTTTAAGATTGGTCTTAGTAAGTTAATAAAACAAGTTAACTAGATCATTAGTAGAAATGAATATTTGTTTTCTCTGGTGAAAATATCAGAAGTGCTTATTATTTTTCCATTAATCCACTCAATTTATCATGATAAAGAAATTTGCAGTTCATAATAGTGCTGTTGAAAAATGTCCACTGGTAAAATTCCAAAGAAAAATTATAAATTTATGTCCTTTCTTCTGTAACATGATTTTATATAGAAAACAAATGAATCTTTATTATTTGTTAGTTTCACATGACTAAGAAAAATATAAATGTAAAAATACAGAGGGAAATCTATTCTTATGTAAAGGAGACTTTTGACATGGTTATTTTAGATAAAATAGGTAAGGACAGCCCTATTTACTATTAGATTCATATGCCAACAAGGGAAAGGACAAGACATGCAGAAAAACAATATTGACTTTTAAAATATTTTTATAATGTTTCATTAATATATTTTGTTGTTACATTATATTAATTTCTTGATATGCCTCATCCACTTCTCCTTTGAGGCAGGAAAACCTTTAATTTCATTAAAAAATATTTTTTTAAAGTATACAAAAAGAGAGGAGAGAAGAGGAAATAATAAGAGAGGAGAGGAGAGATGAGACTTCAACAAACCAAGTAACATATCCATTTTGTCTCACAGCATATACAACATTCTACATCCATTGACCCTTGTTTTTTCAAGAAAAGTAGAGGAGTACATCTTCTCATCTCCTGTCTAGGAATAAATCTGTTATAATTATATATTCTTTCACCTATTGTATTTCACATTTAAACTTATCATTAAAACCATGTATAGCTATAGCTAGCTATAGCTATAGCTATAGATATAGATAAAGATACAGATATAGATATAGATAGATAGTGATGTTGTTTTGTGTTTTTTGTAGGGTGGAATGTGGTCTGACCTATTGGCAACATGTGTTGTTACATTGAATGATTATAGAGATAGTAGGTACTCTTTTGCCAATATCTGTGTAAATTTAGACAAAAGCTATTTTCAAGATATATTCTGAGATTTTCCAGTGTGATCTTTGAGTTTCAGAGTTGAGGTAAAAGAAGCCAAATATTGTTGGGGGAATGCAATAGAAAGGTTCACCTAGGATTATACTTGTAGTATGTAAATGTAAAGGTTTTGGCACTACGCTACAGATTATAGTTAATGGATAAGTTTGAATGGAAAGTGAAGTGGGTAAAGGTGAGTAATTTGAAATATTTAGAAAGTTTATTGAAACTGGATTGTAGAAGTTTTAAAAAAGAAAGCTAAGGAATTGTTATTTTATCCTAGCAACAATATGATACTGCCAAATGTGATATATCATACTGATGTTTTAGAAATAATGATCTGGCACTTGTTTAAAGGATGAATTAGAATGGTTACAAATTAGAATTCGTATACCAATAAGAAGGTTATTACAATAGTCTGTATAAGAGATAAAGAAGGCCTTTACTGGGGTGGTTACTCAATAGGCAGAAATAATGAAAGAAATCAGTAACAGCTTCATAAATAATAATGATATCTAGTTAGTTTCTGAAGGATACACAATATTCCAAGAAGTTAAAAAAAATAGTAGTGGTAAATTTGACAAAACATTTGTTAATTGTAGGGAAGTAAAGGAGTAAGAAATGAAAAAAAAATGACTCCAAAATTAGGGAGTTGGGTGAATGAGGTGCTTGCTACAAAATAAGCAATGTTAGGGAAAACAGTATTTAAGAGAAAGATAATGAGTTTTGGACATGCTGAGTTGAGAAGATAATAAAACACACAGATGGAAATTTTCAGTGTGTGGTTCACGGTATATGGTTTATGAAAGAATATAGGGTTGGATAGATACACACAAAGACACAGACACACACACACATGCATTATATATATATAAAATGTGTGTGTATACATGTATATATGTATATGTGTGTATGCATGTATATATACATATATATATGTAATCTGCATAGATGTGATAATGAAACAAATATACAGAAGTTCTTGAGTACCCCAACTGACATATTCATAAGAAGATTGGAAGAAAATTTATGAGAGAGCTCTAAGGAACATCCATGCTGAAGAAACATAAGATGCACAATGATTAAGTAAAGGAGAAAAAAAGATTAGCAGTCAGATAACTAGAGGGGGAAAAAAGGGAGAGTAGTATTATAAAACCAAAATGTAGAGAAAATATATGAGAAGGGCATTTTGACAGTGTCAAAATTTGTACTAGTGACATAAAACTATTAGTAGATCGTGGTAAAAGTTGAAGTTAATAGTTTTAGTAGGATGGTAGGAAGGCAGGTTGTAATGAGAATTAGGTGAAGTAGTGAGGGCAATAAATATCTGCAATTCTTTTTATTCTTTTAGAATGATTGATTCATTCATGCATGCAAAATATTCCGGGAATAATATGTGTAATTTATCTGCAGACTATAATTAAAAATATAGAATTGATTGACTGCTGTCCATAATTATACTATGTACATATAATTGATTCAATCATTTAATGTGCATTTCTTGGACATGAAATGTCAAGCACTCTCTGGCACTGAGTATACAAAGAGTAAAAAAAAAAGCCATTTCTGCCCCTAAGCAGCTTTTGTTCCATTTGGAGAGAAAAAATGTTCAATTATGTACAAAACAGAAATGATGTAACATGGGGGGGTGAGTATAGGGGGATGAGAAAGGTGACTGAAACAATAAAAGTTCTTTCATAGACTTAAGGCGCAAGTTAAGTCTTGAAGGGAATGAAGAATTCAAAAAGGCTGAGGGGACAAGGTAGAACATTCCAGAGATGGAAACAGTAGATGAAGTGTTCTGTATGAGAACTGCAAGAAGCTCAGTATGATAGGAATGTAGAGTGCAAGAAATGAAATAATGTGGATTTAGCTTTAATTCAAGAGGTAAAATATAAATTTAAACAAGGGGGATATTATGTAATTATCACAGTCATGGCTGAAATGAAATTAACTTAAACTTTCTTATAAGGGTTTTAATGTGTGATAACTAAGTTATGTATGGTTTTTATCACAAATAACTGAAAATATTTAATCTCCTTTCTTAGTCCTCATCCTTCTTGATTTCTCTGGAGCCTTTAATACAATTGATCACTCTCTTCTCCTGGATACTCTTTTCTGTTTGGATTTTTAAGATACTAGTCTGTCCTGATTCATTTGCTCCATGTCTGATTTCTCATTATCTATTGCTTAATCTTCTTTTGAGTCATGCCTACTGACTGTTGGTCTCCCACAAAGATCTGTTATTTGATCTCTTTTCTTTTTCTCTTATATTTTCTCACTTGGCAAACTCATCAGATCTAATGAGTTTAGTTATCCTCTTTATTGTTTCCCTGCCCAAAGTCTGATACAGATTTTTAGACTTCAAAGTCACATCTCAACTGCTGTCTCATGTTAGAATTTTCCTCAGCTCATGGTCTGTCCTCACCCTGGAACATCCCATCACTCCTGAATCCTTTTTATCCTGGACTATTCCATCACCAGGCCTACTCCCTTTTCCCATTGGTGAGTTCCATTTAGAGTCTTAATTTTGTGGAGGGGCTGAGGTGAACCAAGCTTCATTCCCCTCTAATCCTGGATTTCAAAATCATGCCCTGCAAGTATACCCCCTTCAGTTTTTTCAGCTCCTTTTCATGTGTTATCTTTTCCCAGTTAGGAGATCTTTGAGGGAAGGGACCATCCCTTTTGTTCATATTTTTATTACTAGTGCTTAGTACAGTGACTGACAGAAAGTAATAATTTAATAAATATTTGTTTCCTTCCATCTTTCCTTGTGTATAAGCCCACGGGCAGGCTATGTGTCAAGGAATGGGCAATTATCTGTAGGGAAAATCATCTGTTTAGGTGGATTGACTAAGAAATGATGAATTGTTTTGGCCCCAGCTACTAATAAAGAATTGTCTACTGAGGCTGAAAGGCATTACAAGCTATATTGATGGAAAGAGTACATGTATCAATACCACAGATGAATGGGGAAAGGTAATAGCAAAAAATGTAGGATGAAGTCAGAAGATATGATTCTAACTCGGCATTTGCTAGCAGTCTGACATTGGGCAAGTCACTTAAATGGCATGTGTCCCAATAACCTTATCTTTAAATAAGGATGGAGTTATTTATGTGACTTTCCTCACAGGGTTATGGTGAGGAAAGTATTTTATAAGAGTTATGTAATATGAAAATTTGAATTATATCATGGATCTCTTGAAGTATATTGAGAATGCCATGATGCCTCCATCATTCCATCTACATCCTATATCCCATGAAGTTCTCTTCTGTGTATTTGTTTATTTTAGTATGAATAATTTATAAATTTACATAAAATTTGGCAGAACCATTTATTCTAATTCTTTTGGCTCAAAGATAAGCTAAATAAAAGTGAAATTTTTATTTTTTCCAAGTTGAACAGTTTGTTTCATAATTTAAATATTGTATAGTATTTTCTTAACCCTCATCCTTTTTGAACTCTCTATCCTTTCATCTCTGTCTGAGTAGATTTTTAGTATGAAAATATTCCTTAATAATCTATGGTTATATTCGCATAAATGAAAATATTTTAAGAGATTATTTTAGCTCACAATTCTTGTTTGTATTTAACAAAATGTTACATAAAACAAAGATAACTATGTAAAACAATTTACTTTACATTTTATATTGTTCTATTCCACATTTATCTTCATAACCTAGATTTGTTTTACTTTATTCCAAACTTTTATTGAGTGGCATGACATAAAGGGTTTCTATGAATTAGATATCCTATTTTATCATTATACAATTACATTTATTTCTTTTTGTTTTGAATCTTCTGATCTTTACTGTCTATGCATCTATCAGCTGCTTATGCTATCTATCTTCAACTTTCTTTTAAAAGTATTTACATATTCTCTCTCTCTTTCTGTGTGTGTGTGTGTGTATATGTGTGTCCCTACTATATGTGTTCTTACTAGATATAGAAAATTGTCACATTATGAAGAGGGAATATTCAAGAAGAACTTATTTTTTTTCCACAGTAAAAAGGTTATTAAGTTTTATTTATTCATTTTTAAGGCAATTGGGGTTAAATGACTTGCCCAGGGTCACATAGCTAGTGAGTTTCTGAGGCTGGATTTTGAACTCAGGTGTTTCTGACTCCAAAGCCAGTTGCTCTATCCACTGTGCCACATAGTTATCCCAGATATTAAGTTTTAAAGAGATCCAACAAAAGATTCTTTAAATGATAATGTATTATATTAGCATTTTTAAAAATAGCAGAAAACAATATAATTGTGTAATAGGGAGATTCACGAATCAGGGCCCAGGCCTTTCAAGATGATGAATTATTTCTCTGCCTGGTTGTATGACAAGCTGATCTATGAAATTTTGAGGATAACTTGTTTTTAGATATTCAAATATAAGGGGTTGGTATTATTCAATGATGAAAAAAATTTCTAATGTGCTAAAGAATTGATAATTGATGACATATTGAGCCAGAAAAGAATGTGCTTGCAAAATGGATATCTAGGTTCTCTCAGTCTCTTTTCTGTCTTGTTAGTCAGTTAGAAGACATACCATGAGCTTATGGGCAAGGGATTAGACACAAGCTGAATTCTTACTTCAAGATACCATGTGTCGATGATGACATGGTGCCTTAGCAATTTCTGTATTGATTCTTCATTGATCTTTGGTGAGCAAGTATCCAGAGTAGAGCTGGGCCATCGCCAGTCATCTTGACTTATGTTTTGCTACTGAACCCCAGTGACTCTGGAGAAGAGAGAAGGGCTGATGACCTTGAATGGTTCTGAGTCAAATCCAATTCACTTGCAAGTCACAACATCACCCTCTTTATGTCATTGGTCATCTTTGAGAATGAAGTATGAACAGCAACATAAACTTCAAAAAGTTGGGCAAATTTTCACATAATTCTAAGATCACCAGAAGTGGTTACAAAGTTCACTGTGAGAGGCAGCAGCAGTCAACAACAACAAAAACAACAATAACAAATGATCCTTCAGATTTTATATATACATAAAATCTGAAGGATCAGATTTTATATCAGAAGGATCAGAATATATATATATATATATATATATATATATATATCCTGTAATAATTATTTTTGCTCTATCTTCTTGATAAATTGCCCCTTTTCTTAAAACTGAGTTCCATTAGTTGATTGATAATGAAGAATGTAGCACATGGGAGCTCAGAGGTAAAGTACTAGAAACCAAGTTTAAATACAATCAGTACCTAGAGCACGGAATAGAGATGCATCCAATGGCCTCTGAGGATCCAAATTTCAATTGCAAATGGTCATTTGAGGAAAAGAGCCAGAGGAGTGTTACACGTGTAATATCAGAACAATCTTAAAAAATAAATATAATATAATATATAATAATATATAATAATAAATATAAAATAAATAAAATAAAATGATTTTTTTTGTTTATTTTACTTTTGTGCTAGATCTTAAAGGGAAAAAGTTGTTATAAGAAGAGTACTGGGGGAGGGGGGTAAATGGAGATTATTTGGAAGATTCCAAAGAATAATCCTGGGTACCTTCAGGAGCCTTCAGGGTTTCTTAACCCTCCTTTACTATTAGATCTAATCCTATGTAAAAATAATAGCCCTCCATTTCTGAACACAAGTAGCTGCATCACAACTTTCTCTTATCAATCATAATTAAGGTCATTTCAATGAATAAGAAGTAGAAACAAGAAAGAGAAAAAAAGATAAAAGAAAGAGAGAAGCATTGAGAGATGAAGAAAAGAGTGAATGAAATTTGTTTTGTTTTGGTTTTCATTAGGGAAACTGGTAGCAAGAGAGAGGGGTTGGGCTAGGTAGAAGAGAGTTAAAAAGAATATAATGTGTGATTATATGCAATGGTTTGAGATGAACTGAGCTGCAAAAGTTAAAGGATAAGAAAGAAAGACAGATGTGTTATATGTATGATCCCTATGAGAGTCAAGAAAGAAAATACTGTCATGAAGACTCAAGCTAAATGGTAAGAGAGAGAATTTATAAATTAATTTCATGGCTTATTGCATTGTAAAACATGCTTCTGTGATGGACATATCTCATACAGTGTCTATATATGAAATTTAGTGATTTGTTTCTTTCTGGTTATTCTTTACAGAATAGTTTCTATTGCCTGAACAACACATGAATTATTCTATAATAAGTAAAATAAAGAGGTCATGGGGATCCACAGATGCTAGTGCTGGTGGAAGACTCTCAGGAATGTTTTTAAGTGCACAAACACATACATAATTACCAACAAAACAACCTGGATTGAATATAGGAATTAATACATTAAATAAAACAAGCTCACAGTCCCAGTTAAGATCCCACAGTCTAGAGAATGACTCACCCAATAAACTGGTTGTTGGCATGCCAGTTTAAACTACTATGTGTGCTGTTATTCCTGTGTGACAAAGGAGGAAATGGACATGAGTGGGGCAGGATAATAGGGTTGGGTCAGGGAACGTAGTGTAAATGTCAGAGCAGGGACTTGGAACCTCATTTTTTAAATTAAATTTTATTTTATTTTTATGAAGACCCACCTTCTCTTCCTCCCACTCCAACATCCCTTCTCCTCAACTGACAAAACAAGAAAGACAAAATCTAGTAGTCATTTACAGTATTTTCCATATGGCTTTTGCTGCTTGGATTTCATTTCTGAAAACTGCTTGTTTGTATCCTTTGACCATTTATTAATTGGTGGATGGCTCTCATTCTTATGAATTTTAATCAGTTCTCTACATATGCCAGAAATGAGACCTTTAACTAAGAAATTTGCTGCGAAGATTTCTTTCCCCTCTCTCCATTTACTACCTTCTCTCTTAATTTTAGATGCACTAGTTCTGTTTGTGAAAAAAATCTTTAAAATTATATGGAATCAAAACTGCCCATTTCACTTTGTGATCTTCTCTATCCTTTGTTTGGTCATAAACTCTTCCTCAATTTATAGATATGACAGGTAGTTTCTTCTGTGCTCCTCTCATTTATTTATAATATTTGCCTTTATATATAAGCCATGAACCCATTTGGAATTGGTCTTGGTAGATGGTGTGAGATGACAGCCTTTGCCTAGTTTCTGTCAGTATACTTTCTGGTTTTCCCACCAATTTTTGTCAAATAGTGAGTTCTTGCCCCAATACCTGGGGTCTTTAGTTTTATCAGACACTAGGTTACTATGCTCATTAGCTTATGGATATTGTCTATCTCATCTATTCCACTGATTCACATATTTCTCAATGAATCTTGCTCTTTTGACTCTGAGATTAGGCACCTGTTCACTGTCATGCATGCTGTCTCATCTCAACCTGCCTCCATTAAATTAAATAATGAAAGATGAATTTAAGATAAATTGCAAAGGGTTAGAAACAGAGTGGTTACTTAGAGGCTCTCAACTACCAATCTCTTATTTTTACAGAAAAAGAAACTGACTTCAAAACATTAGAGGACTGATTTGTGCAAGGTCTTTCAGGAAGTAGCAAAAATAAACAGCTGTGGCCTGACTCCAAATCCATCAGTCTTTCCTCTCCCAAGCATGATAGCTTTACTGGTGAATTTTTTATACTTTTTATCCCTCAGTGGTGATTTCCTCTGAGAATTTTACTGATTGGATGTTTTCATTCTTGAATATCTGTTCCAGAGTCAAGTCTAAATAAAGACAAAATAGAGGCTAACAAATCACTTTGAAAAAAAAAGGTCATACATTGCTCCTTCTAAAAGTGTGCAACAAAATTTCTCTCACATCTAATTCTGTCAAAATGAAATATGTAACTTAAAAGATATAATATTAACCTGAACAGTATATATGTTATTTGATGATAAAAATCCTTATGACTAGTTAAATGTTATTTTTTAACATAATCAATATATCAAATGTAATAAAAAATGATTAAGTCAGCCATTCTAAGTCACAAAGATACATCTTTTTAAAAAATCAAACAATAGATAGTTTCTGGGTAAGTGCTGGGTTTTGTGATGATGACAGACATTGATAATGTTTTTCCTATGAGGCTAGCATTGTTCCTAGTAAGAACCTTAGGTTATAGTAAATAAGACATCTGGCAACCATCCTATAAAAGAAAAATGGCATGCCTATGTTTAACTAGAAAAGACAGGAAATACTTGATAGTTTTCTTCAATCATTTGAAAAACCATCATATGTGAAAATAAGCTGAAAAAGCTTCCCTTAAATCATTACAGAGGACAGAACTACTGACAAAGTATTGAAGTTATGGTGGAAAGTTTTGGAGTCAATAGTTCTAAGTACTTTATAATAATTAGAACTGTCCTCAAACCATAATAGTATTGGTGTAGAGCTCAAACAGAAACCTAGGCCTAAATAAGATAGCCTAATTATTCTCTGTGATTTACAAGAGTAGGTAATCTAGTTTAAGTGTATAGAATACACATATGATTGACAAATGAAGAGACAAAAAAAACCACCTTTGACAAAATACAACACTTTTATGCAAAAAAAACCTCCTATAAAGTGTAGGTTTAGAAATATGTATTTATTATCTTTAAAATTATCTATGCAATGATGATAAACTAGAAGCTTATTAATGTATTCATAAATAAAGTAAAGATGCCCATTCTCTTCACTAGAATTTGATATATTTTTGGATCTGACCTCTTTCAGCTTTCTTCTTTGTGCTTGATGATCTTCAAGTACTTTCTCCAGTGTTCTACTCACTGTTTTACCCATTTTAGGTCTTTTCCTTGAGACTTCTTACTCTTTTTATCAGCCATTAACATGCTTTCATCTTCTTAATTATAAAAATATCATACCTCTTAGCCTATTCCAGCTACTATCTTTTTAAAAAATAATTTTATTTATGCCTTAGACATATTGTCAATCCTACTGATCACTCTTCTTTACTAGAATACTCCATCACAACAAAAAGTATAACTCAGCAAAATAGCAAAATTTTGGCCAAATGTAGAAAAAAAATAACCTGAAAAGCATAGGCATCATTCCACATCTGTAGTCTACTATTTCTCCACAAAAAAAGGAAAGTTAGTCCATTTTCATGATTAGTCATTGATTTAATGAGAATTCTGTAGTCTCATGTATTCTGTTATATTACTAAGGTCATTGTATAGTTGTTTCATTAAATCAGGTTATTATATCCTTTGTACACCTCTGACCTTTAGCTACTTATTAATTATCGTACTTTCTTATTAATTATTGTACTTTCTATGTGAATATGCTATAACTCACTCACTCCTTATATCAGAAGAAAATAAACACTGAGATTAGGTGATAGAATAAATTTGTACATGTTCTGCATAGAGGAAAATTACTTGAAAACTTTTCTGGATACATAAATCATGTATTTAGATACAGAAAGTTGCTTAGAGTAGTTACTAAGAGGTGGAGCCAAGATGGCAGAAAAAAGGCAGGTAATCACCTGAGGTCTTCCAAGTTTCTCTCCATAAAAACTTTAACTAATGCCTCAAAACAAATTCTAAGGGAATAGAACAAACAAAAGTATGAGGTGAAATAATTTTCCAGCCCCCCCCCAAAAAAAAATAAAATTGAAAAGTTTGGTTGGAAAAGCCTATCGCACTGGGATGAAAGTGGAGCATAGTCCAGCACAGGCTATGGAAGTGCAAATTGAGTCCCAACAAGTCCACAGCATGCCTTGGGGATTTACTGAATCAGCTTTGGCAGTGGTGGCTTGAAAAGTTCGCAAGGGGTAGTACAATCAATAAGAAAGTGATTACAGTGGTCTCTTTCCTGACACTTTGTGTGGGAATATGTTGCAATGCCCATATGTAGATCTGGTTCACAGTCCTGGGTCTCTCTTCCAGGGTGTGAAAGAGAGTGAGAATGTCAAAGCTTGAAGCTACAGAGAATAGGAAACCTGGCTACAGTTTTAGGGTGAAAAGTGTGCTTGTGGTCACTCACAGACAAGAGAACAAGGTAGAAAAGTAAGAAACATAAATCCTTGTAGATGATGACCCCTGGGAACAACTGAAAATTAAAAAAAAAGCAGAACTAGCCCTGAGAGAAGCAGCAAGAAAAGTCTCAAGTTTGAGACAGTTCCCCCTCCATCCTGGAAGCAGAGATCCATGTAAATACAGAGATAAAATTTTTTTTAAAAGGGTGGAAACATAGGGAAACAACAAAAAAGAACCTAACGATAGAAAATCACTATGGTAACAGGGAAGGTCAAAATAAAACACAGAAGAAAACAATAGACAAAACTGCTATATCCAAAGCTTCAAATAAAAATGTGAATTGTTCTCACATCAAAAAATAATTTTTGGAAGAGCTCAAAAATGATTTAAAAATCAAATGAGAGATAGAATAGAACAAAAATTGGGAAAATAAATAAGAGTGATGCAAATAAAATCATAAAAAAAGAGTCAATAGCTTGGTAAAGACACAAAAATACTGAAGAAAATAATACTTTAAAAAAAAAAAACAACAGAAAAGGCCAAATGTTAACGAGGCACAAAAATCCGCTGAAAAGAACCTCTTTAAAAGAAGAAATGTCCAAATAGAAAAAGAGGCAAAAACAGTCATGGGAAATGTGTGTGTGTGTGTGTGTGTGTGTGTGTGTGTGTGTGTGTGTGTGT